>NW_027507758.1:47548152-47790652 GCF_037356315.1 Lithobates pipiens | reverse complement strand
CTGAAATTCATTACATTATGTCACTGGCAGGCTGGGCTTCATTTGTACTGAGCAAGAAAGACACTGACACAAATTGTTTACCTCTTTCAATGTTGGTTAGGGCAAATTAGGGAATTACAGCAGCTAGGCTTAAATGGTAAACAAGGTTAGCTACGGGGGGGCTTTTGTCAACAGAAAAGGTATTGACAGTGCCAGTACAGCACAATATATAGCGCCTTAAATAATACCTGGGACCCCCAACAAGAGGCAGGGCAAGAGAGAACATTGTACCACTACCATCTACTATAGACTAAACTACACGTTTCCTAGATATATATCTACATATACCTATCAATCTATGTATCTAAATATCTACATACACCTATAAATGTAGATACATCTATGTATCTAAATATCTACATACACCTATAAATGTAGATACATCTATGTATCTAAATATCTACATACAATAAATGTACATACATCTATGTATCTAAATATCTACATACGCCTATAAATTTACATGCATCTATGTATCTAAATACACCTATAGATGTAAATACATCTATGTATCTAAATAGCTACATAAACCTACAAATGTAAATACATACATGTATATAAATGCATCTATAATGTAACTGTATTCATGTATCTAAATACACCTATACATGTAACCACATCTATGTATGTAAATACACCTATAAATATAACCACATCTATGTATATAAATAAATGTATACATGTATCTCTACATCTGAATACATCCATTATCCAACTACAAGTATATATATCTAAATACATCTGTAATTACATCTATGCATCTAAATACACCTAAAACTGTAATTAGATCTATATAACTAAATACATCTATAAATACATATATGTATCTAAATACACGTATAAATGTAACTACATCTGCATACCCTTTTATAGGTCACAATTACAATCTCAATAGACCCAGTAATTCCAAATTAATGGATTTTCCCAATCAGTACTTTAGGGATTTGTGTGATAATAATATTCTAAGAAGTTCAGTCTTATAGGGTCCATTGTATAGGGAGTTTTTTTTTTTTAGGATTTAGAGAAGTTAAACATTTCATATTAGGCCCCTATGGAGGCAAGATTACATTATTTTGTTTGTATTATTATTATTTTTTAAAAACTCTATTTTTCTGAATGGGAAATACTGAAGGGATTGAATGAATCCTGGCACATTTTGGGGTGTCTTACTTTTTTTAAATGTTTTTTTAATGAGAACTATAAAACTAGAAGATATTTAGGTAACCTAATGATGTGCTGATGTTATGCAGGGACTGCATAGCACACAGTAGACAGTTATGGCATAAACTATACACGTTTTCTTTATTTATATAATTGGATAATGATAAATGTAGCAGAATTGTCCAAAAAAAAAAAAAAATACAATGTCGCACATCCTTTGTGGCAGTGAAAAGATCACAGTTTTATGTTATACTCCTAATAGAGAACACAACTGGGTCAGCTCTGGTACAGCGATATTATAAGGAACACATTACATTTTAAATAGCCCAACACAAGCTAACAACATCAAAATTAAAATAAACTTGCAACTCAATAATTGTCGACCCTGAAGGTATCAAATTGTAACTGCGGAAAAAAGTTCCCAATAACTGGTTCAAGTTTGGACTTGTATTATAAAGAATATAAAAAAAAAAAAATGTGTTTTCTAGTCTGGGTATAGTTGACTTGACATCTATATTTCAAGGCATTTAAAATATAAGAGATGGGGTGGTAGGGTACCAAGAGGCGCTAGGTTGCTAAGAAGTGCTAGGGTGCTTCTATTGTAGTAGCGCAGTACAAACACTTGGAACCCCCCCCCCCTTTTTTTTTTCATGATTGTGGTAGGGAAAAAAAAAGCATGTCCCCATTTTGAATATTCACTTTGCCTTCTGTGGTGTCCTCCTTTACCAGGCTTCAGCACCAGTCTATTGGACAAAGTGGCATGCGGTCGTTGGCAGATCCGGGTTGCCCTACACACAGCTCGGCAGAGTCACCCTCCACAGCGGCTGCCAGTCCGACCACCAGTGTGTCCAGCCTGGCAGAACGAGCCGAGACTGGCACCTCCATCCTGTCAGTCACCTCCAGCGACTCAGAATGTGATGTATGATAGCTAGGCAGACCCACTCATGCCAGACCTAGAAGGGACTGATTATGGACCTGAACTTCCAGGGACTGTCACACAACAACTAGAGGACGTAAAAAAAAGGTGACACCTAGACTTCTATGGACAAGCACGACGTCAATTTGCGCTTATTATGGACGCATGACCACTTGCATGAATCATTTGTATGTGGGGACTTTATTCTAAACCTCTCCGTTCCAAAAAAACAAAAAGCAAAAAAAAAAAAAAAAAACACAAACCTACCCAGGATCTCCAGGAAGAGGAAACACTCATATCGCCACCTCTTCTCAGTTTTTTCCTTTTTGTTATTTATTTTTTTGTCGATTTATCTCCTCTGTCTGTCAAAAATGGTCACTCCAGATGCAAACCATTTCTGTATTTTTTTTTTTTTTCATTGTTATTTTTTTTCTTTTTTGTTGTTGTCCAGCTGACAATCATTTTTATTCGTAAGCACCTTTTTTTCTACACCTCTGTCACTGCCTGTGTGGGTTTACTGGTTAATGTGGAAAAAAGAATAGTTTATGACTGTAACAGATTTTTATTTTTATTTCAAGATTTTATATGAATTATGTATATCTCAATGATGAGGCCGTGTTCCCAGTTGTAATATATGTGTAGAAATGCTTGTATATAATATTTCTAATTTGTTTCCCTAATATTTGCCCCACACCCCTTTTTGTTTGAGTTGTTTTTTGCATTGTGGAAGGTGCCTGCCTTTCCCCCCTCTCTCCTCTCTTTCTCTTATTTCTCCTTCAGCTGTTTCAACTTTCCTTTCCTCTCTTTCTCCCCCCCCCCCCCCCCCCACATTTACTGGTCCCCTTTTTACTTCACTCTTTCTTTCTTTCTTTTTTCCCTTTTCTTATCTGTTTTCAACTCTCGTTTCCTTTTTCTCTCTGCTCCCTCTTTCTCTCTCCCCCTTTACTGGCCTTTTAAATTAATCTTTCTCTTTCGCCCCCCTCCTGTTCCCCTCTCTCCCCCTTTCTTTCTTTCTCTCTCTCTTTTCTGTTTTGTTTCAACTCTCATTTCCTTTCTCACTCTTTCTTTCTTTCTCTTGCTATTTTTTATTTTGTGGTCCGTTTTCAACTTTTATTTCTTTTCTTTTCCTTCTATATTTATTTTCTCTCTTTTATTCTCTCTCCCTTCCTGGCCTGGTTGGCAATTTTCTTTCTTTTTATTATTTTTTTAGTCTGTTTTCAACTTTATTTCCTTTTCCTTCTCTCTTCTCTTTTTCTCTCTCCCCTTTCTTTCTTTCTTTCTTTCTTTCTTTCTTTCTTTCTTTCTTTCTTTCTTTCTTTCTTTCTCTTTTCTATTCTTTTCTTTCCCTTCTATCTTTCTTTCCTCTCTTTTATTCTCTCTCCCTTCCTGGCCTGGTTGGCAATTTTCTTTCTTTTTATTATTTTTTTTTAGTCTGTTTTCAACTTTATTTCATTTTCCTTCTCTCCTTATTCTCCCTCCCCTTTTTTCCTTTCTTTCTTTCCTTCTTTCTTTCTTTTCCTTTTTTCTCTTTTCTTTTCTTTCCTGGACCCCCCAACTCTTGACATGCTTTTGATACAAACTGTAATCATGTTATGCAAGAACTGTTCCAGGTGTCCCCCCCCCCCCAACCCTCTTGGGCCATTCTGAAGGCCCATTTTTAGAGCGCTTATTATAATCTTGTCTGCTCTGCGTGTTTCTGTTTCCATATGTACAAAACTTTCTCTAAAATACAAAAAAACTCATTTGGTTTTCCTATTTCTTCTGCGATTCTGGTGTATTCGTCATGGTCCCATTAAGCTCTCCTTCCCTCGATTGCACTTTTCTGAGTTCTGTGAGCCAGGGTGGGGGATATGGACACAATCCAAAGGGTTCAGCAACATCCTAAATATTTCAATGTATGGCAATATATATGTTTGCGTTTGTTTTGGGTTCTTTTTTTGTCAGTTCTTGAAAGTCTTGAATAAGCAGTTAGCAAAAAAAGCCTATGCTTTTCAGTGCATATTCCATTAACCCTTAAGACCACAGTCATGTGTATATACTTTTTTTTTTCATTATCAAAAAAGAGGATTCATTGTCTGCAGGGGTATTTCTATGTAATATGGAAATCTTTTTTTTTTTTTTTGTGTTTGCAGCTCACCCTGGGAAGTTAGGTTGCTTGTTGCATTGCACTTGTGTGTTGGGAAAAAAAAGTAAAAATAAATAAAATAAAAAATAAATAAAAAATAAATATATATAAATATATATATATAAATAAATATATATATATATATATATATATATATATATATATATATATATATATATATATATATATATATATATATATATATATATATATATATACACACACATATCACCGTCTCTCTCTATTTAGCCTTGAGCTCCTCCCCTGCAGACTTAGGTGCCCTGTCATGTGATCCTCCTCTTTTTACCTATTTTGCATAGCTTGCAGTATCCAAGCACTAAGCTTATGCATTAAACTTTTTTTTTTTTTTTTTGCTTTGCCCCAGGCTGCTTATCCAGCCGTGAATAACATGAGCTGGATTGCAAACTTGTTTTTACTTGAAAATACATTTTTATAATCTTCTTATTACTCACAAAGAAACGTGCCTGGAATTTCATGTCCATTTCAAAACAAATTTTTCACTTCCGACTCACCTCCTTTTTTTTGGGGGGGGGGGGGCAGACCCCCTTCCTTGTTTACTACTGCGACAGACAGGGGTCAAATATTCGCCAGATTCGGTGGAGAGTCACAGGGGAGGTGCCCAAGTGTGTTGTGAGTACATTCACCAATCTTCAAAGGCACTTGTTCTAGGAAAACTCTATATTAATTATATAATTCCTTGAAAAATATTTACTGAAATGGTGCTATTTGTCAGTTTTCTTGCTCCTTGAAGTGCAGCTTTTGCGCCACATTTGTCATTGCGTCACATTGGTTACACCTTGGCGACTTACATGTTCTAAGAGGCCATCCAGCATGGGGTAGCCATTAAGTATTATATAACGTTATTTGAATAGTTTTGCATTATTGATAAACCACCATTACTATTAATGAAGGTGACAGTATGTAACTGGCAGACCGGTTTTCTAACTGAAACATGTTGGCACTGATACAGTTTATTTGAATTGGTAACTGAGCTCTAGCAGTCACTTGGGTGAACATATACGTTTTTATCTAAATTTGCACTGAACTCCAGCAATCACTTGGGTGAACATATACGTTTTGATGCATAATACTCAACAACCTAACCCCCCTCCCTCTTTAAAAAAATGCCTTACCACCTATAGATATAGGTCCTTACATTCTCTCACCTGTAAATTTCACCCCCCCCCCCCTAAAAAAAAAAAAAAAAAAAAAAATCACAGATAGTAAAAGGGTTAATGCGATTGTTCAAAAAGTTAGGCTGAGAACAACCCATACATAAAGTATGTATACACCTGAACATAAGGGTCATGGGATTAGTTCTATATATATTGCTGTGTACATTGACGTTCAATCCCTGCACAATTACCCCCCCCCCCCCCACCCCCCACCAGCGTGAACCTAGTATTCAATAACTGTAAATAATGTGTAATAAAATATAAAAACAAAAAACAAAAAAAAATAAACTCTGACATCATTATATTCAGTCTGGTAAGTCACCCCACCCTTTTATTTTTTTTTTATTTTTTTTTTATTATAAATTAATTTTTAAACAGGCTACTTTATTTAAAGTTGAGATTAAAAGAAGGATGTTTGCATTTTTTTTCTTTTGTAAGCTATAATTAAATTCTTCGAAGAAATCTTTACAGATATGACTGCTTTTTTTGTTGTTCTTTCGTGTGCATGGTGTGTAAAGTGCTTAGAGGTTTGGGTTACTACAATGGTTTATAATATATATATATATATATATATATATATATATATATATATATATATATATATATATATGTAGATTTATATATATAGATCTATCTATCTATCTATCTATATATCCCTCTCTCTATGTATATATTTATAAAACTCTCTCTCATATATATATATATATATATATATATATATATATATATATATATATATATATATATATATATATATATATATATATATATATATATATATATATATATATTACAATGGTTTATTATATATATATATATATGTATTGATATATATTCCTCTCTCTCTCTCTCTCTCTCTCTCTCTCTCTCTCTATATATATATATATGACTCTCCCTGTATACCTCTCTCTCTGTCTCTCTCTCTATACATATACATATTCTCAAGTATGACTTTGCTAAATGGGAACCCTTGGACGAATTTGGATGTAAATTTGGGGGGCATTGCTCACGTGCCTCCTAATTTCTCAGCGAATATCGTGTTTGCCCACCCGGACAAATAAGACACAAACAATGATGATTTGGGATTTGCGTTGAAAAACTTCAATGGCTGATTGAGGTGTAAATCTATGAAAATCTGTGTGTTAAGCTCCCACACACAAATCCATCTGCCTGGGGAAGATAGGGCCTATCAAACCCAGCAAAGCGGGCAGCTTTTCCTCTTTACTTGGTAGGACCTGATCGTTATCGGTAGGCCTTCTTCAGCTCCCAGTTCTTAGTTTTATTATCCGGGACAAGCCAGGATGTGGATGAAGATGAAATTACAAGTGCATGCGATCAATACCCCCCAGCTTAGGTCTGTGGGCAGATGGCACCAACTCACAATCACAAAAACTAGTTCCCAAAAAGGGAACACAATATGTTGCATATAGGGCAGATAAATACAATGGCTTGTACTTGCGTGTCTATTATGGATAATGGATATTTGTATATTAATAATAATTAAATATGTACACAAGGTATACTGGTACAGAAATATCGATCAAAGTGCTGAACCAAACCAGGTAAGCTCTAGTTTGATACGTCTTGTCCTTCCTATCTATCTATCTATCTATCTATCTATCTATCTATCTATCTATCTATCTATCTATCTATCTATCTGTCTGTCTGTCTGTCTGTCTGTCTATCTATCTATCTATCTGTCTGTCTGTCTGTCTGTCTGTCTGTCTGTCTATCTATCTATCTATCTATCTATCTATCTATCTATCTGAATATTCACTTGAATTAAACAATCACATGCAGATAAAATGAATAAAGAAACAACAATTAGCTTTTGCATTAATTGGAAAACAGAAGGAAAGATACAGCTTACTGTGTGAAGACTCTCCTATTCTTTAGTAAATTAGCCTCTACTTTCTCTGTCTTTCAGGTCTGTTTTGCACTCCCTTCTTCCTTTTTCTTTCTTTCCGAATTTTTGAATGTCACTCATGTACGCCTTCAAGCATACGATAACATATCCTATAAGGTACATATATATTATATATACTGTATCTTCTTCCTCTCACCCCTCCACTTTCATCTTTTCTTGCGCATGATTTACACTTTTTGCATAAATGTTCTTTCTTTTCTTATCTTTTCTCTCCTTTTCCCTGTCTTACCCCAAGGTGTCAGGAAACCAGTACTAGTTTTCTTTTATGTCACTCCTAAAGCATTCGAGCATACATTTCCTATAAGTTACATATATATTATATATATACTGTATATTTCTCTCACCCCTCCACTTTCTTTTTTACTTATTGGGCATGATTTTGGATACACGTACTACCTTTCTTGCTTTATATTCTTTTCTCTCTTTTCCCCTATCTTACCCCAAGGTGTCAGGAAATCAGTAATAGTTTTTATTTTTGAATGTCACCCCCCTGTTAAAGCCTTCAAGCATACAATAAAATATTTCCTGAGTTACATGATATAAATAAAAAAAAAAAAAATATATATATATATATATATATATATATATATATATATATATATATATATATATATACTGTATTTTTTTTTTACTCACCCCTCAACTTTCTTTTCCCCCTTGGACATGATTTACACTTTTTAGACGTTCTTTCTTTTTTTTCTTTCTTTCTTTTTCTTTCTTTCTTTCTTAGTTTTAATCAAAAATGTCACTTCCTTGCAATCCTCCAAGAGTACAATAAATGTATATAATACAGGATGTTGGGAACTATGCAGCTATAATATTAGTCTGGGGTTGGATAACTGAAATCTATCTATCTATCTATCTATCTATCTATCTATCTATCTATCTATCTATCTATCTATCTATCTATCTATCTATCTATCTATCTATCTGTAATGTCAAATGTGTAGGGGTATATTCACACACAAAGCTGCATTGCTGGCAGTGAGTAGTTGATGAGCAGTGTGCAGTCGGTGGAGCCTTTGTGCCTGGATTGTGCAGTGTTGCCCTGCTCCAAGGTTGGGATTCCAGGCCAGTGTGGATCAGGACTCTGGTTGGACGTTGGTGCCCCTCTAGTGCTCTGATTACTGCGGTTAGCTAAGCACAGCTCTCTATTCGTGTGTATTCATGCAACTCTCATTGAGCTGCACATCACACTGGCTTGGATTGAGACTGTTGGGAAAGCATACAAGGCTGGCTATATACACAGGGTGCTTCTACATACACACAAAGCCATGAGCTGACACATGCAACACAATACACACACACACACACATACAACACAATGCACACCTCACCTACTGATCATCACAACACAACCTAACCATCCATCATAAAAAAGGTTATAACGCAGCTGTATTTCTGTATAGCAGTGTAGTATAACTTTTCCTAAGAATGGGGAATATGAGACAAAAAAAAACAACAATGAAATGAGCACACTTGCTGGGATTTATAGTCCCACACCCAGTTCAGCTACACAGCCTGCCCGAGTGCACATAGTAACTGCTGCCTGGGCACAGCTAACAATGGGCACTCATAAATAAGTGTTTTACTCACAGATCATGGAAGTGTGTGACCCAGAAAAATGACACAGCATATTTTCTACTGAACACTTTATTCAGATTGAAGGATTATTACCGTACAAAAAAAGTGAAAGGATAGTACACAAAATGGTTATAAAATCATATACAGTATAACAGAGATATTATGAACTTATATAATAGTGATAAAAAAAGACCTTCTGCATTTCTGTACACAGGACACACAGGGGCTACAACAATTACAACATAACGTACACAGATAATATTTTAATTCACAATATTGTGCAAGCTTTACATAGATGTTAGTAAAACACTAACGTACAATATAGTAATGCATCAGTACACAATAATGAAATTATACAATTAAACAAATATATAATTTAGTAATCGAGTGAATAATAAATCTAAATTGGGATACACTGATATGCAGAACATCAATACACTAACAATACTGCAATTGATTTAGAAAACAATATATTGTGTATGAATATAGTATATTGTGTATACATACAATATACTATGGTATATACAACATATCGTCTTACTGCTGCTAGTAATAAAACTAATGTATATGGTAATAGTTTATAGTCCACTTTATATGAAATGTGTCTTTAGTAAAGATTGTAATATA
The DNA here is from genome assembly GCF_037356315.1 of Lithobates pipiens. Lineage (NCBI taxonomy): Eukaryota > Metazoa > Chordata > Amphibia > Anura > Ranidae > Lithobates > Lithobates pipiens. Next base: position 47,781,077 of record NW_027507758.1, on the reverse strand, counting down.
TATATATATATATATATATATACACACACACACACACCCAAGTAAAGTAGAGCACTGTAATGCAACAGCACTATACAGTATGTCTAGTACAGTTTATATATATATATATATATATATATATATATATATTATATATATATATATATATATATATATATATATATATATATATATATATATATATATATATACATATATATGTATATATAGTAATACCCACAAGTGGAGAATAATGCAACAAGCGTATGCAATATATAGTATATCTCTTCTGTGGGACACCAATATACAGTTTTTAATGCATTACACTACATATGTTTGATGCATACACAATATAATATAATACAAAAGAATATACTAGAACACAGTAGCCTTTATTGTAATTGTATTATAGCAAACAATAAATTTAGATGTCACTCCTACAAACCAATTTCATATAAAACTTTATCATCTACTTCCACAAAATCTCACAGGTATAGTAAAATATAAAGCAATAATCAAGTATATAGCATAAACACTAATTAATAGTAATGGACCAATGATATATATTGCAGTACTTACATACACATACATATACTAGAAGACGTTACCTTCAACCCATAAAAAAAATAATAATAAAGAAAAATATATATATAGTACACTTCACCCATAGTATGATATATATATATATATATATATATATATATATATATATATATGGGAATCTAATTGAACTATTTGCTGCACTCTAATTAAAACTCGAATATATTTTTTTTCTTTCAATGCCCCCACCATACTTTATTACTTTCAAGGATGTCATTGCAATCTTAGCATTATAAAAAATGATCTCAAAGTAAAAAAAAATAATAATAATAATTCTCTTAGACTATATTAGGATTTAAAACTGTAATTCTATTAAATGGTAATTGAAGGGTCGAGAAAAGACTATGATAGCGGATCAGCAGCCTCATAAGCTGTCTGTGTGAACTTTAATTTAGCATCATACAGCTGATGAGATCATAAGGCTCTTTAAAATGTATGCAGCCCACAGAGAGATGGTTACCCTTCTGATTAAACATGAAAGCCTGGCACTAAAAAGTGGGGCGTTAAAGGAAAAAAAAAAAAAAACTAAACGCTGTTTTCAAGAATATCCATGTCTACCTACTTGTGTTTGGAGTGAAAGCAATCATATTTCTGTCCCTGTGCATGAGGAACGTTCTCTGGCTCTGTCGGGCATTGTAGGGGCCCATAGACACTCTTCTGTTCTCCAGGAACCCATGGATTGGAGTTTGCAACGTTCGAACGCATGGAACGCGTGGAATGGGTGGAACGCGGCGCTGTTGGTCTCTGCGTCAGCGCAGCTTGAGAGCCTGCAGCCCAAGCGTTTTGCCTTTTTTTTCCCCTGTTCTAAGCACAGGTATTATAGCTGGGGAAATAATTATCCTGTGAATCCTTGGGGGCTTTGTGCAGAGAGACAATTTGAAGCTGGTAGCTAAACACTGGCTCTTAATAGAACTCCATCTTTGCACTGTGTAACATCCTAATTATTTGTTATGAATATGCCAAATGCAAACAAATTATGGGCTAATTTTTAATTAACACATCTCTGCGCTATTAAACAAAACAGCCCCCGAATGCTCCATGAGATGGTAGTGTGCGATAGCACTTGTGTATTACATGAGATTAGGCAGGGACTGGAGCCCTTCCAGGCTGCAGATAGTTTTTTTTTTGGTTTGTTTTTTCAGATGCTGAAATTTTCACTTGAGTATTTACCATCATAACTAAATGGAGACCATTATTAAACAAAAATTCTCAGCAGGGCTCTGAAATGATGGAGCACGTTGAACTAATTGCAGTTTGCCCTCTCTTTTGGTTTAGCAGTCTACAGGGAGAAGGCTGAGCACTGCAGGCAGGATCTGAGGAACTGCAGAGTGATTGGAGCAGTCAGGGGGGGTCCTGCATAGGGTGGAACTACAAGTCTCAGAACTTCTAGGCAACCCTAAACTCACCACACACATTGAAATCCATTAGAATTACCAACAACTGTGAAGTACAATGGCAAGCCTGAAATGGTTAGGTTGGGTAGGTAGGTGCTCCTATTGGCTAATTTTTGGTCAATCTAAAGATTGTATGGTCAGACTGTATCATGCATGGTTACCCTTTAAGGGCTCATTCACACTAGCGTTCCGAACCCTCTTCAGAAAGCATTTTACAGGCGGTGAGCAGGGGTTATATCACCTCCTTGCTGCCTGTTTAACCCCTTATTTCCTGCACTAATGCACAGCACCTATGTGCATTACATGCTGTTGCAGGTAGCTTGCAAAGAGGCCCCATTTAGCCTGGGTAGCGTTTGACATTGCAGGATTTAAACCCCTTAAAGTGGAGTTCTATCCCCCCCCCCCCCCCAAAAAAAAAACAATTATTAATGTGCTTAAAAACAAAAAAAATTTTGAGAATTTTTTTTTTTTTACTCACCCCTAAATGCTTTTTGCTAGGGGGTTCCTCGTAGTCTGCCTCCTTTGGCACCTGGGCTCCTGATGTCACTTCCCTTGGCACAGGAAGGGAGATCGCCTCTGCCCCCTCCCTCTTGTCAATCATCTGGGACACGTGGCAGGTCCCAGATGATTGCAAGGCCAGTCGCAGCACGTGGCTCGAGCATGCGCAGTGGGTACCCGGCTAGAAAATTATTTTTTACTCACCTCTCAATGCCTGTTGCTAGGGGGTCCCTCGTAGTCTGCCTCCTTCAGCGCCTGGGCTCCCGATGTCACTTCCCTCGGCGCAGGAAGGGAGATCGCCTCTGCCCCCTCCCTCTTGTCAATCATCTGGGGCACGTGGCAGGTCCCTGATGTTTGCAGGGCCAGTCGCGGCGCGCGGCTCGCGCATGCGCAGTGGGTACCCGGCTAGAATTTTTTTTTTTACTCACCTCTAAATGCCTGTTGCTAGGGGGTTCCTCGTAGTCTGCCTCCTTCGGCGCCTGGGCTCCTGATGTCACTTCCCTCAGCACAGGAAGGGAGATCGCCTCTGCCCCCTCCCTCTTGTCAATCATCTGGGACACGTGGCAGGTCCCAGATGATTGCAAGGCCAGTCGAAGCACGTGGCTCGAGCATGCGCAGTGGGTACCCGGCTAGAAAATTATTTTTTACTCACCTCTCAATGCCTGTTGCTAGGGGGTCCCTCGTAGTCTGCCTCCTTCGGCGCCTGGGCTCCCGATGTCACTTCCCTCGGCGCAGGAAGGGAGATCGCCTCTGCCCCCTCCCTCTTGTCAATCATCTGGGGCACGTGGCAGGTTCCTGATGTTTGCAGGGCCAGTCGCGGCGCGCGGCTCGCGCATGCGCAGTGGGTACCCGGCTAGAATTTTTTTTTTTACTCACCTCTAAATGCCTGTTGCTAGTGGGTTCCTCGTAGTCTGCCTCCTTCGGCGCCTGGGCTCCTGATGTCACTTCCCTCAGCACAGGAAGGGAGATCGCCTCTGCCCCCTCCCTCTTGTCAATCATCTGGGACATGTGGCAGGTCCCAGATGATTGCAGGGTCAGTCGTGGCGCGTGGCTCGAGCATGCAAAGTGGTTACCCGGCTAGAAATTTTTTTTTTACTCACCTCTAAATGCCTGTTGCTAGGGGTCCCTCGTAGTCTGCCTCCTTCGGCGCCTGGACTCCTGATATCATTTCCCTCAGAACAGGAAGGGAGATCGCCTCTGCCCCCTCCCTCTTGTCAATCATCTGGGACATGTCTCAGGTCTCAGAACAAGACAGACTGATACCAGGACAAATCTAGGCACCTCCCCCTCGCATCTATTATTATCATTACTATTATACAGATTTTTTTTCTACCCCCCCCCCCCCACTACTAGGGCTGTTAGGTGTAGGAGTGCTAGAATAAGTAGTAATACTTACCTTGTTCCCCGCTCCCTTGATCTGCAGGACCAGTCCTGCTCTGCTTCCTATCTCTGGCTGTGGTCACACTCCATCCTCCTAGGTTAACAGCCCTGCATTGCATGTGATGACGCCGAGAGACCGCCCACAGGCTGGAGCTTTGGAACTTGGAATTTTCAAATTTGATGCTTGGAACTTAGAAATCTGAACACGAAATTTGGAATTTCAAGCTTGGAATTTGGAACACAGCATTTGGAATTCGGAATTTAGAACTCAGAATTTGGAACTCAGAATTTGGAACTCAGAATTTGGAACTCAGAATTTGGAACTCGGAACTCAGAACTTGGAATTTGAACTCGGAAATTAGAATTTGAAGATTGGAACTTAAAGAGGAAGTAAACCCTAATGGGTTTGCTTCCTCTTTTGTCTCCCTGCAAAGGTAAAGCCATAATTGGCTACTATGCATTGCATAGCAGCCCATTATGTGTCACTTACCTGACACAGGAGCCAGAGAAGTCACCGCTGTCCCCTGTAGTCCGGAGCCTCCATCTTCTCCCGGGTATCGTTGCTCCGGCCACTCACAGCGCCGTTAGTGGCAGCGCACGGGAGCCGCCACTAACGGCATATCGCCGTTAGCAGCGGCACGCTCAGTGCGCCTGCGCGCCTCTGTCTACGCGCATGCACACTGCCTTTTTGTAAATATCTCCTTAACCGTGTAGGTTTAGGAGATATTTCTTGGACCTACAGGTCAGCCTAAATCTAGGCTAACCTGTAGGTCAAAGTGGTTTGTAAGGGTTTACAACCACTTTAAGCTTCGTACACACGATTGGATTTTCTGCAGACAAAACCTCAGACTTTTGTCTGAAGGGCATTGGCCAGGAACTTGTTTTGCATACAAACGGCAAGGAATTGTCGGCCAACAAACACGAACGTAGTGGACATACTACGTGTTTTTTTTTTTGATCTTTTGCGCCACCCTTTGGGCTCCTTCTACTAATTTCGTGTTAGTAGAAGTTTGGTGAGTGTTGATTTGCGCTTTTCATTTTACGCTTTTCAGTTTGTTTCTGAACGGCCGTTCGTCAACCAGCCATGTTGCGGAATCGGAGGCAATAACGTGTTATTTATTATTGGCCTTGGAGTTATTGCTTGACCCAAGTCCAGTGCAGGAACAGGAGGAGGAGGATTTCTTGGACCAAAAAATTAGTTGCTTTATTAATCATGACCAATTATGTCATATGCCTTTGCTGCGGGAGCTCCAGGAGAAAAATCCGTATGTTTTTCGGAATTATGTCCGGATGACGGACCCCTGCTTTCACCAACTCTTTGCATTAGTGACCCCCTATATTAAGAAGCAGGACACATGCATGAGGCTTTTATTTTATTTTTTGGTTGAATAATAATGATTTGATTTGGTATATTTTGGTATATTTTGGTATATTTTTGGTTAAGTTCTATTGGCAGAAAGCATGTCTAATTTTGTTTTGTTTTTTCAAATGCACAATAAAAAAACTGTGTGGAATAATACTTGGCTATGTGTTTTACTTCAAATGACAGTTTGGGAGTAGGCAGTTACATTTTAAAAAATACAATGTAAAATTGACAAAGGACACCAACATAGTTGTATCTTTGATCTTAAAAACTACGGGATAATGGTGTTGTGGTAACTTGGCCAAACAAAAAAAAAGAAAAGAAAAACATAATAATATTATTCTTGATATCACTAGAACAAAAATCTTTTGAAAATTTGTTTGCAATAACTCCATCAGTATCACCAGCAAAGCAGCTTCATGATTATCCCATTAAAGAAGAAAATTGCGCTGTATTTCGAGATTTCATAATTTGCCACGTCACGAATGTTAATTCTCCATTATGAACGCTAGTTTACAAGACCGACCGCTTCTGGCTCGTCCTTTTTCATCCACTTTTATTTATTATTTTTTTTTTTTTGTAAGGGGTTTAAAGGTTAGATTTAGGGGTTTATTTATTTATTTATTAATTAATTAATTAATTTATTATTAAATTATTAAATTATTGTTTATTTATTTATTAGTTTTTTTAGGTTAGGGGTTAATATTAGGTTTAGGTTTTATTATTAGGGGTTATTATTAGTTTTAGGGGTTAATATCATGGTTGGGGCTTAGGATTTGGAATTATTATATAAGGGTTAATAAATGGCTTAAGCGTGGGGTTAGAGTTTTTTTTTTATTATTATTTATTTTTATTCTGCATTTTTTTTTTTAACTGTATTATTTTTTTATTAAGTTTTCTTTTTTAGTCATTTATTTATTATTTATTTTCATTTAATTATTGCATTTGAGCAGAAAAAAGGCTCAAAAACATGTGACAAAACGCACTAAAATGCTTAAAAACGTTTAAATCAAGTGCTTGCATGCAATTCTATGGAACAAAAAAAAAACGCTTTAAAAATTTGCCCGATTTGAACTACAAAAAAATCTCCTTTTGTGAGCTTCATGCTTTTGGCCTCTGGCAACTTGTAGTGGAGATGATTCTCTCCATAGAGAATAGTTGATTTTTTTTTTCCCTCTAGCAGGTGTGAATGGGGCCTCAGTGTTCTGGTGAAGAAAACTGCAGTGTCGGCATCCTTGTAGAACAATTTTAACCTCTGGGGAGTATCTTTCCAAAACTGAAATTACTATTGCAGAGGATGCCTAAAATGTGATCTTTGTTCAGGTTCCTGGGAAAATTAATGAGCCAATCACATAAGCAGGAAAAACCATTCTGGGAGTGTTCTGTACACATGAATGGGGCCGCACTGAAAACGTCCTGCAACTGTGCCAGTGTGAGGATCAAGGGATTAAAGGCGATACAATTACCCCTCGCCACCTATCAAATGCTCACTGAATAGCGTCCCAAACACAGATCACTCTTCAGACAGCAAAACAAGTGTGAATGAGCCCTAAATGTCAGATGTAACCTTCCACATGTTTGTGATCACTTCACTTGTATCACACTGAAATCTAAGTACTGCAGACAAGGTAAGTACCAGGACGGGTAAATTGCCCACTAACACCCAATTCGTTGAGCTTTTAGCCTGAAATATATTTCGGAGTACATGTCATAAAACAATAGGCTGAATGGCAACGCTATGGGGTTGATTTACTAAAGGCAAACAGACTGTGCACTTTGCAAAGTGCGGTTGCTCCAAAGCTTAGTAAATGAGGCAAAGAGTACCCAATTATGTGCAAGAAAAAAAAAACAGCATTTTTGCTTGCACATGATTGGATGATAGAAGTCAGCAGAGCTTCTGCTCATTTACTAAGCTCTGGAGCAAGTGCTCCTGCAGAGTGCACAGCCTATTTGCCTTTAGTAGATCAACCCCTATAAGTCATTTCAGCCACCTCGTTTATGGGTATTGCTAATTTAACCGATTGCCAACCATGCGCCGCAGTTTTACGGCAGCAGGTTGGCATGGCTGCGCAAACTGCTGTAGGTGTACATCCGTAGCTTTGAGGGCTTTGGGGGGCGCCCGCCGTGACGCCATAGCCGATACACGTGACCGGCAGCCGCAATGTCTGCCGGCGACCCGCAATTGCTCTTCAGAGAGCCAAAACGGGGATCTGTCAATGTAAACAGACAGATCCCCCTTCTATCAGGGACATAGAGCGAGATCCGCTGTTCCTAGCAATTAGGAACAGCGATCTCTCTCTACTCCCTGTCAGTTCCCCCCCCTCCACAGTTAGAAACACCTCCCTAGGGAACACACTTAACCCCTTGATCGCCCCCTAGTGTTAACCCCTTCCCTGCCAGTGACATTTGTACAGTGATCAGTGGCTATTTATAGCTCTGATCGCTGTATAAATGTCTCTGCTCCCAAAAAGTATCAAAAGTGTCCGATCTGTCCACCGCAATGTCGCAGTCCCACTAAAAATCGCTGATCACCGCCATTATTAGTAAAAAAAATAAAAAATAAAAAAAAAATGCCATAAATCTATCCTCTATGTTGTAGACGCTAAAACTTTTGCGCAAACCAATCAATATACGTTTATTGTGTTTTTGTTTGTTTGTTTTTTTACCAAAAATATGTAGAAGAATACATATTGGCCTAAACTGATGAAGAATTTTTTATTTTTTATTTTTTATTGGATATTTATTATAGAAAAAAAAGAAAAAAATATTGTTTTTTCCCCCCCAATTGTTAGTCTTTTTTGTTTATAGTGCAAAAAATTAAAACCGCAGAGGTGATCAAATACCACCAAAAGAAATCATTATTTGTTGGGGAAAAAGGGACACAAATTTTGTAGAATGTCACATGACCGCGCAATTGTTAAAGCAACGCAGTGCTGCATCGCAAAAAAAAAATGGCCTGGTCATTAAGGGGGTAAATCTTTCAGGGGCTGAAGTGCTTCAGAAGCCCCCTTGTGGACTATGGGGGTATCTTTTTCACACAAATCCACTTTTTTGCTTTGTGTACTGTATGTTATATAATTATATGTTATAATGGCTCGTGTTATAATACTAGCTGTGATTTGCTGACATGATCCATTTGCAATGTAATCATAGTTGTATATATGATTGATATTGAATTCCAAAACTAGAAATAAATAGGGGGAACGATCCACTGGAATCATGAAATACACTGAATATGGATGTAAATGTATGCATTAGACGGGCGCATAAACATACTGGGGTTGATTTACTAAAGACAAATAGACCATGCACTTTGTAAAGTGCAATTTCACTCTGCAAGTGCAGCTGCTCCAGAGCTTAGTAAATGAAGGGAAGCTCTGCTGACTTCTACCATCCAATCATGTTCAAGCAAAATTGCTGTTTTTTAAATTTTCCTTGCACGTGATTGGGTATTCGTGGCAATATGAAGCTTTACCTCACTTACTAAGCTCTGGAGCAACTGCACTGCAAAGTACACAGTCTATTTGCCTTTAGTAAATCAACCCCATTGTGTTTCTGTACTCAAAGGCAAAACAAGCTGACTGCACAGGGTGGGAAACCCGGCTTGCACGGCTTTGTAAAGCAACCAACCTAAAGTACATCTAATCATTAAAGTCTCATACAAAACGTTAGGATGAAAATGTCATTTCAAAAATAGTTTTCAATAGTTTAAAGCTGAACTCCAGCAGATGAAATTGACACAACCTAATACAGCAATCCATTAATACAGCATTTTTTTTTTTTTTTTAAATGCAAGCAGTGTAAGCAACTGAATCTGAATTGGTATTAGCCTTCCGCAGTCCCAGTACAGCAGAGCTTAGACTGGGAAAGGGAAAAGCAGCACAGCGCGCCAATCAGCTTATGGGCTGACAAGTTACATGACGTTAGGAGGAGAGAGCAAAGTGAAAGAGAGACAAGCTCTTCATTGTGTTGCATTGTCTTCACTGCTCAGTCGCAGTCTGGGGGCGGGTCTATGACATCATGGACTCAGAGCAAGCTGGTTTGGTGATTGTGGCTCTGGATTTATCTGGAAGACTGAGGACATCTAGCTGGAAGAAAAAAAAAGTACTGCTGGGTACAGCTCAAGATTGAAGGTGAGGAAAATTGCAGCAAAATTGTATTTTTTTAATTTTTTTCCCAAAAAAAAAATGTCAATTTTTGGGTCTCGTTATGCTTTAACTCCAGTAAATTAACCAACACATTAGAGTTGGGCGATTTTCTCAAAAAAAATAAAAAAATCTGCGATTTAAAAAAAAAACTCGATTCACGATTCAAAACTATTTTTTTTTTTTTATTGGACACTGCACGGGTCCTGTGGAGCTTTGGCCAGGAGTTTTTAGGCAAGGCCGCGGCTTTGGCCTAGTCCGCGGTGTCCGGCCTCGAGGACTAGGCTGAAGCCACAGCCTCGCCTAAAAACTCCTGCCCGCAGCACCTCAGGACCGGCGCGGTTTCAGCGCCAGTCCTGGTGAGAAAAAAAATTCACGTTTCAAATTGAGTTTTTTTTTTTGATTGACACCGCGCCGATCCTGAGGAGCTGCGGGCAGGAGTTTTTAGGCGAGGCTGCGGCTTCGGCCTAGTCCGCGGCATCCGGCCTCGAGAACTAGGCTGAAGCCACGGTCTCGCCTAAAAACCCCTGCCCGCAGCACCTCAGGACCGGCACGGTGTCTATCAAAAAAAAAAACCTGCCCGCAGCACCTCAGGACCGGTGCAGTGTCAGCGCCGGTCCTGGTGAGAAAAAAAATTCACGATTCGAATCGAGTTTTTTTTTTTGATAGACACCGTGCCAGTCCTGAGGAGCTGCGGGCAGGAGTTTTTAGGCGAGGCTGCGGCTTCGGCCTAGTCCGCGGTGTCCGGCCTTCGAGAACTAGGCTGAAGCCACGGTCTCGCCTAAAAACATCTGCCTGCAGCACCTCAGAACTGGCGCAGTGTCAGCGCCGGTCCTGGTGAGACACCGCGCCGGTCCTGAGGAGCTGCCGCCAGGAGTTTTTAGGTGAGGCCGCAGCTTTGGCCTAGTCCGCGGCGTCTGGCCTCACGGACTAGGCTGAAGCCGCACCCTCGCCTAAAATGTCCTGCCCGCAGCACCTCAGGACCGGCGTGTCAGCGCCGGTCCTGGTGAGAAAAAAAATTCACAATTCGAATCAAGTTTTTTTTTTTTTTGATGGACACCGCGCCGGTCCTGAGGAGCTGCGGGCAGGAGTTTTTAGGCGAGGCCGCGGCTTCGGCCTAGTCCGGACTAGGCTGAAGACGCAGCCTCGCCTAAAAACTCCTGCCCACAGCACCTCAGAACTGGCGCAGTGTTAGCGCCGGTCCTGGTGAGACACCGCGCCAGTCATGAGGTGCTGCGGGCAGGAGTTTTTTAGGTGCTGACACCGCGCTGGTCCTGGTGAAAAAGAAATAAATCAAAAAAAATAAATTTGCTGAAATTTTGAATCGATTTGACCTCTCAACTCGATTCAAGATTTAGATCAAATTTTTCCCCAGCCCTACAACACGTCACAAAAATCAAAAAGCAGCGTGTGCTGTAATGTTCACTGCCGCAAGCTCTGTCATCATAGAAGCTCCACAATGGCCACTGGTTCTCTTCAATGTTGAAGACTCGCTATTGTAGGAATGTAGAAAATTGCAGTCCGGGGAATGCGCAACTGAGCAGGAAGAGAAGAAAATAATAATAATGTGTCAGTGTGAGAATTTTGTGAGCTCAGGAATGTAAACCATTTGTAACATTGACTAAAAAAACAATAGTAATACTAACTTAAATGTAAATATTGCTTGATAGAAAAATGGAACCGATTCTGTAAATAAGGAATGTTTTTTATTAATTTACTTTTGAGATAACTACCACATTATTGTGATGGCCTACTCACACCAGAAACTGCGCATTTTTCCATGTTTGGTGACGTGGGTCTGACAAACATTTTTTAAAGCACATTTGCGGTGCATTTTTCATGAGCTTGCCTTTCAATTGAAATTCACTTCCATTTTATTTCTTCTTTGGGCTTTTATGTGTGCTGCGCTGCGTTGCAGTGTATTTTCATGCATTTACCTTTATTTCTGTGCATTACTTAACTGCACTGCACTGCAATAACTATGCCCATAGGATAACCTGGATTTTGGACTGTCTATGCAGTTGGAAGGCAGTAAAAAAAATGCATCGTACTGCATCTGGTGTGAATGGGCAAACATTTGCAAGCATACCCTCCTTTTAAGTGCACAATGGAGTTTATTTACTAAAGCTGGAAAGTGCATAATCAGGCTCACAAGAAAGGAGCGCCAACATGGAGGTAGGTAAGCACACTTCTTTATGTTTTAGGTCATCTTCATGGAGTTATCTATAAAAGGGACTGGGGTGTGTGTGTGTGTGTGTGTGGGAGGGGGGTCCTCTTTAACTATTAGTTAATTGACCCCATAGTGCAAGTGCAGTGGTTGTCAATTTTTGAGCTAAAGGGGGCCTCAATAGCGGCCCTTGACATCACCAAAGGGCCACATGTTGGGGGCATTGATTTAATAAAACCGGAGAGTGCAAAATCGGGTGCAGCTCTGCATAGAAACCAATCAGCTTCCAGTTTTTTTTTTTTTTGTCAAAGCTTAACCGCTTGCCAACTGCCTCGCGCCGATATACAGCGGCAGAAGGGCTCGTACAGTCAGAATCACCTACCTGTACATGGCCCTTTAAGAGGCCACACACCGCCGACAAGCTCCTTGATTTGGGTCGCGGGTCCCGTAAAAAAAAAAAGCCATAAAACTATCCCCTATTTTGTTATAGCAATAACTTTTGCACAAACCAATCAATAATCGCTTAATTCAATTTTTTTACCAAACATATGTAGAAGAATACGTATCGGCCTAAACTGAGGAAATTTTTTTTTATATACTTTTTTGGGGGATATTTAATATAGCAAAATTAAAAAAATAATGTGTTTTTTTCAAAATTGTCACTCTTTTTTTTGTTTTTTAACGCAAAAAAAATAAAGACCGCAGGGGTGATCAAATACCAACAAAAGAAAGCTCTATTTGTGGGGAAAAAAGGACGTCAATTTGGTTTGGGAACCACATCGCACGACAGCGCAATTGTCAGTTAAAGCAACGCAGTGCCGAACCGCAAAAAGTGGTCTGGTCAGGAAGGGGGTAAATTCTTCTGGGGCTGAAATGGTTAATTGAGAAAGCTAAAGTAAGAAGCTGCTTGGCTACCATGCACAGATTTTGCATTCTCCAGTTTTAGTAAATCAACCTCATTATGTTCTATATATGTTATTCTTGAGATGACCTAATAGATGTCTGAATTGAAGGTCAGAGTGTGTGGGCATGCTGCATTTTTGTCTGGGGATAGGCTAAAAACATGTTACATGAGGCTAGTAGCCATCAATGCTATTACCATAATCAATGTTCACACTCCAGGCTGCTGAGGTCCAAGGGCTGCACATGATATACAAAGGGGCCACATGCGGCACTCGGACCTCAGGTTGGGCACAGAGGCGTACCTACAGGGGTCGCAGTGGTTGCAATTGCAGCCCACCCGTACTACTGGATAGAAGGAGTGGCAGGGGCGGCTACATATAGAGGCACCAATCTTTCCATTTCCTCTCATAGCTGCTAAAAGCCTGCGGGTGGGAGAGGAGGAGCAGCAGGCATTCAGCGGCTGCAGGAGGAGAATAGAGAGATCGGTTCCTTTATATGCAGCCGCCCTGCCACTCTTCCTATTCAGCTTTTTTCTGCTGCCCCCCATGTGTTCTCCAGCCTCCTTGAGCTCTCTCCCAGCCCCCTGTGCTCTCTTCTGCCCCCCCTCCTTGTCCCCTGCAGGTTTTCCTCTCCCATCTCCAGCTGGCTGCTGAAGGGGATTTGTCAGGATGGAGAGTGGGAAAGGGGCCAGTAAATATGTCATTTACTGGCCTATTCCTTTTCTTTCACTGACTCTGTTCATTCATAACATAAACATAATAAACTGTGTTTACTATGTTTCAAGAGGAGTTGCACCTTAAACAAAAAATATTAAAAGTCAGCAGCTACAAATACTGCAGCTGCTGACTTTTAATAAATGGACACTTACCTGTCCTAGGGTCCAGCGATGTCGGCAGCAGATGACGAGCAATCTGTCAGGGAATCGGGAAATGAAGCATTGCAGCACAATGAGACTGGTGCGCGAGTCGCGGAGCACAATGAGACTGGTCCCTGCTGTGTCCTGGGAACGGTGTGTTTCCCAGAACACAACGGGGGCATCTGCGGCTAGCTGCAGCTAACTATTCCCGGAAGTGGGTGAAGATACCTGGATTATACAGGTATCTGTACCCTCCCCCTCCCACCCCCCCAAATGGTGCCAATTGTGGCACCGGAGGGGGGGGGGGTGAACTTCCACTTTAGGGTGGAGGTCCACTTTCAGTTTGTGAATGAATGAGACGCTCTGTACAGAGCCATTTCTGTCCATTCACTCTGAGGCTGCAGAGATGGAGATTGAGGGCTGTGTCCTCAATCTCATTTCTCTGTAGTAAAGGTGAAACATCAGAGGTCTGTTTAGACCCTAGAAATCTCACTAAAGCCCCCCAACAGGGCTTTTACATAAAAAAAAAAAAAATATATATATATATATATATAAAATCTATATAAAAAAATAAGATAAAATAAAAAAAAAAAAAAAAAATACTGACACCAGTGGCAGAACTACTACGGTCACTTGCGGCCAGGCCCTGGGGTTCCGCTTGGAGGAAAGGGCCCCAGCCAGAGGTCAGGGGGGCCCTTCCTGGGTTCTTGCACCGGGCCCTGAAGGTTCTAATTATGCCATTGGTTGAGCACCAGGGCCTTAGTGCCTTAGCCAACAAAATACCTTCAATTTGAGTTTAAGACTCTACTAATGCTTCATGAATTTTACTGACTGCGTAGGTTCACTGATTACTGTTCTTATTATTTGACTGTTATTATGATTTAACCGCTTTGTTAACGCTGCTATCTGCTGTTCGTACAGTCAGGATTTAAAGAACAAATAATCCCCCCCATAAAGTTTCAGAGACCATCTCATCTATCAGATGATGATCCAGCCTGTGCGGATGAAACCCAGCTGATATTTCAGAATTGTAATACACTCTTTTACGCCATTAGAATCTCGAATTTTGTAAGAGACAAGCTCGTATTTTGGATCAATAGTAATTTTTAGATAAAATCTAAGACATCCCAAGGAATCAGGATGCTGGTAGGGATGGGAGCACAGTGTTTGAACTGTGCTGTAATATCTAGACACTTTCAATCAGACCCCAGAGCTGCGGAGACGCTGGCGTGGCGACTGCCTCTCAGCTGAGAAAATCACTCATCTCCAGGTTAGTGGTGGCCTCTGAGCAATTGCTTTCAACAAATACTTTACACAGGTGCAGGAGAAAATGAATACAACGTCTATATGTTTAACCATCTGAATGCACCTTCTTGGTTCTGCGGGAAATGAAAAGCCTCTAGAAGGAGCTTAGAAAATCACATGGATAATGCACAGAGATTTACAGAGAAGGTGAGAAGGGGAACTGTTTAAAGCTGTCCAGAGGCACAAAATGGTCGGTTCAGTTGGAAGACACTTCAGAAGAACAATTGTAGCATGTTCATGTTCATGCTGGCTGAACGTGCTTGCTTATGAACCAAGCAGACATCTTTATCCGGGGGAACTGGTGAAAAATGCAACTCGGACAATCAATTTTTATCCTGAGTAAAGGCTGAATGAGGTCCTCAGAGGTCACAGATGCTTCATGATCAGCACCCAACTCAACCATGACTGGCTGGATTAGCAGGTGGCCATCAGACATCTATGAGTGCCTTATCATTTCAACTTTTATTTTGGAGAGTTAAATGTTAGCTAGCTGATTCATTTAGGCAAAAATAAATAAATACTTAAAAAAACGTTTAGAGGGTGCAATGACCCACAGCCAGGAAATAATGTCATGCAACCTTATAATCCAATTGATAGAAATAGGATCAAATTTAAGACTGAATCAGCTCAGGGCTGCTTTTCTGATGCAAAACGATCCATCATTTTTTTGCCTTGGCTGATTGCTGCAGTTTGATCAAAATCCAATCTAAACCTAATGTAAATCGATCGGAAGGGAATTCTTGTCTATTTGATAGTTTTCTGATGCAATCATTTTGATCAAATGGTACATTGATCAGATATTAACATCAAAGTGTTCATAGCCACCACAAGAGGACACTACAATTTGCACAATCTGTGTTTCTTTTATGGCATGTACTGAATTGTATTTTGTAATAAGATTATTATTGTTTCGTATAGTAGTGGAACATTGTAAAATTGGCAGTTTTAATTGGAAATTGCTTTGTCATGCAACACTGTATGCAAATTAAATTTATATAATTTTGTTCACACAAATAGAGCTTTCTTTTGGTGGTATTTTATCACTACTGGGTTTATTATTTTTTATTATATAAATGAAAAAAGACCACACATTTTGAAAAATAAATAAAAACAAGATTTTCTACTTTCTGTTATAAAACATATCCAATAACATCTAATTTCTTCATAAATTTAGGCCAGAATGTATTCTGCTACATATCTTTGGTTTAAAAAACAAACAAAGAAAACAATAAGTGTATAATAATTGGTTTGTGTGAAAGTTATAGTGTCTACAAACTATGGCATATATATTTGAAAATCGATCAATCCTGATGTAATGATGGCCTATCTCATGAGGCCCCAGAATGTCAGGGCAGTACAAATACCACCCACATGACCCTTTTTTTGGAAAGTAGACAGTCCAAGGTATTTAGTAAGAGGCATGGCAAGTTTTTTGAAGTTATAATTTTTTGTCACAATTGTCGTGGAAAATGAAGAAATTAAATAATGTTTTTTTTTTCACAATAATTTTTTTTACAAACTGTCACCAGTGCAGTACAGTGTCATCATGTAACTGGTGTGGAGGTGATCAGGGATATTGACTGGTGACATGTATGTTCCTATTACATTTTATTTAATTTTTTTAACATTCTTTTTTATAACCTGTCATCAGAGTAGCTCAGTGTTACCATAGTGACTATTCTGGGGGGGGGGGGTGCAGGGATTTTTTTTCCCAGTGATGCTCACTGCTCTTAACCCTGAAGAGGCTCAATCAGGTATATATATACGTTACTGAGCCTGCCCGTGCTGCCCTCACCACAGTAAATGTAGTATGACGGGCCAGCAAGTGGTTAAAGAGAGTGCCAAATGAAAAATCATTGGGTGTCCAAAGGTCTTTATTGTCCAACTGGTTACAACAAGCAGATCAAATACAGCCAATGCATTTTGTGGGCCACACAATCTCCCTTCTTAAAGGCTACGTATACCTTTGTTCACATTTTTTTTCTAAATTCCAGCTCCCCTATGTATCAACATTGCATTAACGTACTTATTTTGCAAAAATAAAACAGCTTTCCAGGAAGGAGTTGACCAGCTGATCTCATTAGTGCACACCCCGCATCATCTACCCTCAGCTGTCAACTCCTTCCTGTGTCATGACCTAAAGTCTGTCCAGGAAGTAAGGCAGAAGTAATCGAGCAGTGTGTTTAAACAGCTATGAAGACAGTGAAGTAAACCTGTGTAGAATTAATGGAAAGGTGTTTTATTTTTGCAAATAAAGTACATGAATCCTATATTGGTACATAGGGGAGCTGGAATTTAGAGGGGAAAAAAAAGTCAAACTTAGTTTTTAAGGGCTGGATGTAATGACAGAATGTTAAATGGGCTCAGATGGAGGATGTTATAGCCAGTGCTGGTATTCACTGTAGAATTAGCAACATCTGCTTGTTGTAACCAGTTGGAAAATAAAGACTTTGTACTTAATTTTAGACCTTTCAAGTTAATAATTTCTACAATGTACTGATCGTGCTAATGCACTGTGAGCTGTAGATATAATTATTTTTATGGGGGTTCCCTGAGAAATAAACATAATTTCAAGGGTCCTCCAGTGTAGAAAAGGTGAGAAAAGGTGAGAATGGCTGGTAACAACTCTTGTGATATGGACTGTGCTACAAATAAGATTTCAACTCAGCCTTTGTCAACCAGGGTTTCAGAATTTGGGCCAGGATCTTCAACATTTAGGGAGTACTGTTACATTTTCAGAGGTCTTATCTGTGCATAATTGACAACGTGAGAAAATACTTTGTATAGCAAAGTTCAATGTTTGGTTAAAGGATTGGTGCAAAGCTGAAGCTTTTCGTTATATTAATCATGATGATATCTGGTGATCTGACTATGAGCTTTAGGTTCAGTCCACACTGTGTCCTGGTCCACCATTTCAGGTCTGATTTCAGCCTGATTTTGGGCTGAATTCGAACCTGAAATGGACCAAAAGACTCACAGGGCTCCTTTGCAAATTCGCACCGAGGCCGCATCGGAGATATGTGAATGGGCTCCATAGAGAGCCATTCACAATATCCTGCTATTGAAAATTTGCAATAGTGTAAACCCGGCCTTACAAGAGAGAAGGCCTGCATCCCTCACACAAGGGCACCGAGCTTCTTGGTATAGAAGTTAGGAATTTCACTTCAGTTGAAGTTTCTGGTGGCAAAAATAAAGCAGATGATAGTAGTGTTTGTCATGTCATGTGCACTAATGCTCGTAGTTTAGGCAACAAGCTTTGTGAGCTGACAACTCTTATGTCTAGTGACAACTTGAACTTGTTGCAATTACAGAGACATGGTTCAAGGATAAAAAATGACTGGGAAAAAACTATACCAGGGTATACACTATACAGGAATGACAGAGTATGGAAGAGGGGAGGTGGATTTACCATATATGTCAAAGATAGCATAACACTAACATTTATAAAAAAACAAAAAACTTAGAGTTGATAAAGTTTACAGACCGACTGAAGATTATGATAACTTGTTGATTGACGAGATAACTCAAATGGCAAGGGCCACTAGGGGGCCCCATCAGGGTTGCCAGCCTCAGTAAAACCAGGGACAGTATGTAAAAAATCTGTGTTTTTTTTACATCTGCCTCTGAAATGTCCCTTACCAACATCCTTTTGGTCTAAAAATCTAGAGATTATAGCTGCCCCACCTCTCCTCTCTTCTCAGCCAATAGAAACATATCTGTGTATACTGTGTGCACATGTATGTGTAACCTGTGTGATTGTATACTGTGTGTGTGTGTGTGTTTGTGTATACTGTGTGGCCCCATAATCTCCGATTGCCTGGGGGCTTGGGGATTGCCTGGGGGCCCCATAATCTCCTATTGCCCGGGGGCCCCATGAGTTGTCAGTCCGCCCTTGCCCAATACTGATAAACAGGGATTGAGTGTCTAAAGTTGAGGTGGGAGAGAATTTGGGTTCTAGTGGTCACCAATGTCTTTGGGGTGACAATAAAAAAATTGTAGACAAAAACCAAAGTTTTCGTTTTTAAAAGGACAAATTTTGCTAAAATGGGGACCTTTCTAAAAAATGAACTGAAAGGTTGTAAAATAACAGGAGTAAGTAATCGGTGGGCACTATTAAAGTCTACCTTCCTGGAGGCAACTAGATTATTTGTCAGGCAAGTTAGTAAGAATAAACTGAAAAAAAAAAAAAATTCACTAAAGAGGTAAGTAGGATAGTAAATAAAAATAATTTACATATACACTGTAGAAGATTCAAGGAAACAGGCGGTGTAGCTGACAGAGAGGAGTAAAAAAATAGACAAAAGGGGGCCAAACACATTATCAGTGCTGCCAAAGCACAGAAAGAGGAAGAAATTGCTAAGGCTATTAGGAGATAAAACCCTTTTTAGGTACAATAGTGATAGAAGGAAATAATACAATGGGATCACTAAAATGAAAACTGGGCACAACCCATATGTTGAGGGAGACCAGGAGGTAGCAAACCGTTTAATTTAGTTAGTTCTGTTCAGTCTTCTCAGAAGGAAATTGTACTAATGATAACACATTGGGGAATCATATTGGTTCTAGTAATGACGGTTCATTTCTAGGATTTCTGGAGACAGAGGTAGCAGAGGGACTGGCTAGGTTAAAGCCTAATAAAGCAATGGGCTCTGATGGTATTAAACCCCAGAGTTCAAAGAGAACTTTGAGATTTAGTGGTTGGACCATTAACAGATCTTTTTTTAATCAATCTCTTCTAACAGGAGAAGCTCCCCATGACTGGCGGACAGCTAATATTGTACCTATCCACAAGGGGGCAGCAAGGTAGAAGCTGGCAATTACAGGCCAGTGAGTTTAACATAAATTGTAGTTAAGTTAATGGAATCACTCCTGAAAAGAAGGATCATTGATAACCTAAAAATATTTACTTGCTGGGGGGCAGATCGTCTTAGCCCTTGTACACACGGTCGGAGATTCCGACGGAATGTGTCCGATCGGACCGTTTTGTTGGATATTCCGACTGTGTGTGGTATGCATCGGACTGTTTCCGTCGGAGTATCCGACGGACCAAGTTTTCCAACTTGGTAAAATTTTCCGACAAAATGCTCCGATCAGATATACTCCGATCATGTGTAGAGAATTCCGATCGGACAAAGTG
Source organism: Lithobates pipiens (assembly GCF_037356315.1). Taxonomy (NCBI): domain Eukaryota; kingdom Metazoa; phylum Chordata; class Amphibia; order Anura; family Ranidae; genus Lithobates; species Lithobates pipiens. Next base: position 47,761,350 of record NW_027507758.1, on the reverse strand, counting down.
GCACGCATGCTCAGATCATATTCCTACACCAAAGCTATTGGCTACTAGCGTGAACGTAGTCCCGTTGTAACGAAATAACGCCATCACGACGGATTTTCCGACAACTTTGTCCGACCGTGTGTATACAACAGTTTCGGACATAATCCGTCGGACAAAATCCGACGGATTTGGTTGTCGGAATCTCCGACCATGTGTACACGGGCAAAGACTAATCGGATAGAATTTTTTGACTATATTACCCATGTTTTGGGCCAGGGGGTGCTGTGGACATAGAATATCTTGATTTCAGCGAGGCATTTGATACAGTTTCACATAATGATCTAATACAAAAGTTGTAACAGCTAGGACTTAACCCTTAGGTGGTTTCGTGAATATGCGGTTGGCTAAAGGATAGATACCAGAGTGTGGTTGTAAATGGGGTTCACTCAGAACAGAGAGCAGTCACTAGTGGTGTACCACAAAGCTCTGTACTGGGTCCGTTCTATTTAATCTATATGCCAATTATATACCTAAAAGTTTGTTGGGCAGGTATGTCTTTTTTTCCTGATGATACAAAGGTGTGTAATAGGGATGACAGTGGCGGCCCATCCATAGGGGCGCAGCTCCCCCTATTCATGCGTCCGGCCCCCGATCTACATAAAAAGACCCGGGCCATGGATTCCAATGGGGGGGAGGGGGTTTCTTTAAAGCATGTGACTAGAGCCAGAGGCTCTAATAGGCTTCAAAATAGGGTGGGCTCAGGGTGCAGAGCACTGCACTCAGAGAACACCAAGTTGTGTGACAATAGCAAATGAATATTCTCTATTTTCAAATTGATTCTCCTCCCGCCAATCAGGAAGCAGGTCTTGAAACCTGTTTCCCGATTGGTTGAAAGGAGAAGCTACGCTGGCCGTCAGAAGGAGGAGGGAGGAGATGCGAGGAGAAGAGATGCAAAGGAGATATAGAAGCCAGAGAGATATACAACACCGCTCAAAGGCAGGTCCTGGGAACTCAGAGATAATTGCTCCAGGTGAAGGGATCCGGGTGCGAGCCACAGCATGCAGATAATATGGATAATGACAGAACTCTGGATGGCCGCACTCCAATGCTAAAACAATGCTTTATTCAAATAATATTTAGGACACAGCAATTGACATCACAGCGAAAGATGCTAAGAACTGACGCGTTTCACACTAAGGCTAGTGCTTGCTCATAGCTGGTTGAGATATAGAAGCCAGTCACCCAGAGGAAAGCCTGCGGTAAGTGTTGCGGCCGCTGGGTGACAGTGACCAAACGATCAAGAGCGGGGGTGCAGGTGACCCGACCGGTGGGGGGGTGGTTGCGGGGGTGACATCACCAGGGGGGGAGGGAGGTGGCTGGCTGTGCAACATTTGCTGCCCCCCCAAAGAAAATACCACCAGACGCCAGTGAGGGGTGATATCCCTGGAGGTGTCTTTATGGAACATGATTTGCCATTGCTGGAAGATTGGCCAAAGCAGTGGAGACTGCAGTTCAATATTTCTAAACAGTATTCTTCATACGGACATCTGTGATTTAACGTACGCTCTTATACACAAGTGCTGGCTTGTAACAGTATAGATGTCATATCACCAGAGTGATTCATCCCAGAGCACAACAAAGCCTCACAGATCATGGTATATAGCTCAGCCTCACAGATCAGGGTATATAGCTCAGCCTCACAGATCAGGGTATATAGCTCAGCCTCACAGATCATGGTATATAGCTCAGCCTCACAGATCAGGGTATATAGCTCAGCCTCACAGATCAGGGTATATAGTGCAGCATTACAGATCAGGGTATATAGCTCATCCTCACAGATCATGGTATAAAGCTCAGCCTCACAGATCAGGGTATATAGCTCAGCCTCACAGATCAGGGTATATAGCTCAGCCTCACAGATCAGGGTATATAGCTTAGCATTACAGTTCAGGGTATATAGCTCAGCCTCACAGATCAGGGTATATAGTTCAGCCTCACAGATCAGGGTATATAGCTCAGCATTACAGTTCAGGGTATATAGCTCAGCCATGTCCACCAAGTATTCAAAATTGACATCCAAGAGTGTTTCTAGTTTAATTGGCATCTTAGGAGGCTGTTTTATTTTTTTGCCACATTAATGGTAATGCCTGAGATCATATTTTCTTTTGTTTTCTGGTGATCCTGCTCAGTGCCTGGACAGGTTCATCTAGAGCCCAGAGCCAACATGCAAAACTGTACCCCCCCCCCCGAAAAAAATCCCTCCCCACTGAAAAAATATTTTGAGCACTGATCTGCATGCTTATCCCTTAAGCATGAATATAAATACCCCCCTCCCAGCACAACTCTTCGCCCCGATACCCCAAAACAAATGCCCCTCCCCAAAAAAGTCACACCCCCTAGTACAAATCATGTACCCCTCAAATGTCCCCTGAGAGTAAACATCACCTCTCAGCACACTCCAAATTCCCCCTCCTAGTACAAACCCACCCCCTAAATTTCCCTTCCTAGCATAAATCTCCCCAAACAAAAATTTCCCCTCCTAGCACAATTTTTCACACCCCTTCACCATGTCACCTCTTCTAGCACCCCCCCCCCCCACAATCCCCCCTCCTAGCACAAATTTATCCCCTAAATTTCCCCTTCTAGCACAAATCCCCCCCCCCACAAACAAAAAATTTCCCCTCCTTGCACTATTCTCCTCCCCTTCACCATATCACCTCATCTAGCACCCCCCCATAGTACAAATCTACCCCTATATCTCCCCTCCTAGCACGAATCCCCCCCAAACAAAAATTTCTCCTTCTAGGACAATTCTCCCCCACTTTAACCATATCATCTCTTTTAGCACAAACCCTTCACACCTCCCCTTCTTGCACAAATCCTCTTCCCCATCCGCTCTCCCGACACACATCTCCCTAAATCATCCACTCCTAGCAATTCTTACCCTGTGCCGCCACCCCCCATCAAATTGCCCCTCCCAATACTAATCCCCTCACCCTCAATCTCCTCGCAGCTCCTACCCTCCCCCACTTCACATGAAACCACAGTGCCCAGGGAAGCCGCCCCTCCTGCCCACACCGTTATCGCTGCCCTGATCCTGCTATACCAGGGGTGGGCAACTGCTGCCCTCCTGTGCCATCATTCGTTTTTATAGTGCGGGCAGGACAAGCATCCTACCACTGGCTCAGAAACCCTGCCCTAATGATATAGCACAATAATACTGAGCTGCAATGAGGATATTGTGTCCAGTGTAGACACTTCAGCCTCAGTGCTGCGGCTGCTGCCCCCCCCCCCCCAATGAGTGCCACCTGAGAAGGTCTCATGCATTGTTCACCCCTGTTGACACCCAATCTATAAAGAAATGTCCGAATATGACTGTTGCATGTGTTATAGTTCAGGGTGGGAACTTATTGGCCTTTTTACATTCAGAAGGACCATTTGTGTGGTAATAATTGGAACTGGCACACAAGAGGTCAATAGGGGGGTCCAGGAGTTCATTAAAACTTCCTAGACTCAATGCTCAATGATGGTGGGGGGCAGATATAGAAAATAAATAGAAAAGAAAAAACAAAAGAAAAAAAATTCCCACAATTCTGCTTGTTGTCAGGAAGAGTGTTAAAATGGAACTAACTCTCTTTTGAAAGTTTAAGGTGGTGGTTATCCAATGAGGATGAAGGAATTGTTTTAAAAATTATTTTCTATTTGATTAGGTATTTGATCGCTAGCTGGACTGAAAATAAAGACCTTATTAAATAAGCTCCTTATGCTTAAAGTGCACCTGTGGTCACTTTAATACCTGTACTGCAGTCAGACATGCACATCCGACACCTAAAGCTGCCTGTGTGGTTATATGACTTGTAAATAGTTTTATCCTTCATTAAAAAGCCTGGATTTTTTATTACTTCATTATAAGTTCTTCCTTTATCTCTCCCTTTTGCTGAGCCCACTGTTGAACATCCTGGTTGTAGGGTAACCCACCCTGGAATCTTGGCTCCTGATATCCATTCATCCCATTGGGGTCAGAGTAGCTGGTAAGCAGCTTGAGAGTTGGGTGTCATTGGCGGCACATCCATAGGGGCGCACGGGCGCCACCCCCCTAAAGCTAGTCACCAAAAATAAAACAGAAATGGAAAAAAAAGGCCCTTAAAAAAAAAAAAAAAAAAAAGGTCCTTTAAGTGCACTGTGTACAGGCACTGGACACAGCTGTCAATGGGCAGCATGACGTCTATGTAATCATGTGAGACTCTTCATTTGCCTGCTTTTGTGAGTCCTTGTGGTGCAAAGCAAGGCACCTGAACACCCTCATCTTACAGTCATTCTCCTTGTTGTGTGGTTTTTGATTGGACATGGGCGGTGCTTTCCTCGGAGCTGCGACGTCACTTCCCATTTCTCTATGCCAGTGAAAACCGGAAGTGACTCTGTGGCTCCGTGGATGGAACGCACGGCCCGAGCGACGCCTTCTTTCAGAATCCACTCCAGAATTGGTAGGTTCAGAGTCAGTCAGACAAACAGAAAGAGAAAAAAAAATCATCTTTTATTATTTATATTTATATATTTGCTTCAAAGGGTTTACCAGGTTCGGAAAATACAGTATCTAGCAGTTGATACAGACTGTGAGGCTGAGCTGTATACACTGAACTGTGAGGCTGAGCTATATACCCTGAACTGTAATGCTGAGCTATATACCCTGATCTGTGAGGCTGAGCTATATACCCTGAACTGTAATGCTGAGCTATATACCCTGATCTGTGAGGCTGAACTATATACCCTGATCTGTGAGGCTGAGCTATATACCCTGAACTGTAATGCTAAGCTATATACCCTGATCTGTGAGGCTGAGCTATATACCCTGATCTGTGAGGCTGAGCTATATACCCTGATCTGTGAGGCTGAGCTTTATACCATGATCTGTGAGGATGAGCTATATACCCTGATCTGTAATGCTGCACTATATACCCTGATCTGTGAGGCTGAGCTATATACCCTGATCTGTGAGGCTGAGCTATATACCATGATCTGTGAGGCTGAGCTATATACCCTGATCTGTGAGGCTGAGCTATATACCCTGATCTGTGAGGCTGAGCTATATACCATGATCTGTGAGGCTGAGCTATATACCCTGAACTGTAATGCTGAGCTATATACCATGATCTGTGAGGCTGAGCTATATACCCTGATCTGTGAGGCTGAGCTATATACCATGATCTGTGAGGCTGAGCTATATACCCTGATCTGTGAGGCTGAGCTATATACCCTGATCTGTGAGGCTGAGCTATATATCCTTATCTGTGAGGCTGAGCCATATACGCTGATCTGCAATGCTGAGTTATATACCCTAAACTGTAATGCTGAGCTATATACCCTTATCTGTGAGGCTGAGCTATATACCCTGAACTGTAATGCTGAGCTATATACCCTGATCTGTGAGGCTGAGCTATATACCCTGAACTGTAATGCTGAGCTATATACCCTGATCTGTGAGGCTGAACTATATACCCTGATCTGTGAGGCTGAGCTATATACCCTGAACTGTAATGCTAAGCTATATACCCTGATCTGTGAGGCTGAACTATATACCATGATCTGTGAGGATGAGCTATATACCCTGATCTGTAATGCTGCACTATATACCCTGATCTGTGAGGCTGAGCTATATACCCTGATCTGTGAGGCTGAGCTATATACCATGATCTGTGAGGCTGAGCTATATACCATGATCTGTGAGGCTAAGCTATATACCCTGAACTGTAATGCTGAGCTATATACCCTGATCTGTGAGGCTGAGCTATATACCATGATCTGTGAGGCTGAGCTATATACCCTGATCTGTGAGGCTGAGCTATATACCCTGATCTGTGAGGCTGAGCTATATACCCTTATCTGTGAGGCTGAGTTATATACCCTGATCTGTGAAGCAAGTGGAATACAGGGGACACAGTGGGTGGAATACAGGGGACACAGTGGGTGAATTCTATAAGCGGTGGAGCTTATGACAAGTGGGAGGGGTCAAAAAGGAAGGGCGGGGTCTGGCGCCCCCTCATCCTAAAACTTCACCAGCAGCCACTGTTGGGTGGGAAATTTTGGGTGTGAAGATTTTGCTCTTCACACTAAAATATGGATTTTTGTTGATATACAAGTATAAATAAACTTTTTGCACAAGAGCACTTCTCTTCTTTTTTTCTGATGAAATTTACTGGATTATTTACGATTTTTTTTTTTTTTTTAACACATTCTTATTTACAGTTTTTCATATTTATGCATTTCTTACTTGATTTAAATTATGCACAAATTATATTGATAGCGCAACATGTTTTTCACTATTATTAATGTGTAATCGTATACCCTGTAGTACTCCTTTGGTGTCCATAAAGCTCCTAGATGCCTGGGCACACCCTAATCACCCTGTGCCGCGCTGATTCCCCCTGCTTCCTGGTGCCACCTGTCTCCTCCCTGCAGTGCGGCCAGCTCCATCCTCTACTCTCCCGCCAGATACTGCAGGGGATGTTTCAGGATGGAAAGCAGGGAAACAGGCTGGCAAATATTGAATTTACCGGCCCCTTCCTTTTCTGAATGATCACAGGGAGTGATCTGTACCGATCACGTCTATGTTCATTCTTAACCGAAGCATAGTAAACTATGTTTACTACGCTTTAGTTTGTGAATGAACAGGATGGAGCTCAGCAAAGAGCACTTCACATTCGTTCACTGTCCAGTGCAGCTGAGGCTGCAGAGAAAGGGATCTCTGTCCTCAGTCCCTTTCTCAGTCTCAAAAAACAGACATTAGGGGTCTGTTTAGACCCTTGATATTTCACCAAAGCCTACCAGCGGGACTCCTAAAAAATAGTAAAAAATATTATTGTAAAAATAATTTAAAATAAAAAAACTACTGACACCGTCTACTGCTCTACTGACATCAATCTCTGCTCTACTGACACTGCTCACTGCTTTACTGAGATACACTCGTGTGTGTTTGTGCTCTGGGGTACACACCCTAATACAATAGGCCGTGAACACCAATTGCTCCAATATATAGAGTTAAGATGTCCATAAAGCCAAAACTTTGTTGTTTTTGTTTTTTCAATACAGTAAGGGAGGGTTTTAACCCCTGTCAGGGGGTTTTTGTTTGTTATTTTTATCCCATTCCCTTCACTTCTTGTCCCATAGCCAGGAAGTCAGCGGAAATCCCCATTGAAAGATTTCCCTGCTATTGCTGTTCTGGTGACAACTTCAAATTTTGGATTTTCCTTCACTTTTACTCTCAGTGATAACAATAAACAGGACAAATAGACAGGTTGAAGCTCCCAAATAGGGACACAGAGACCAATAAAAACCCAACAGGGGTTCTGATCCCTCTTCTTTCTACCCCTTGCCAAAACAAAGTTTTGCTTTTAGTTAAACTTTAACTACTTAACCACTACAATACAGGGCACTTTCGCCCCCTTCCTTCCCAGCCCAATTTTCAGCTTTCATCGCTCTAGCGCTTTCAGTGACAATTGCGCGGTCATGCTACACTGTACCCAAATGAAATTTTTATTATTTTGTTCGCACAAATAGAGCTTTATTTTGGTGGTATTTATTCACGACTCCGTTTTTAATTTTTTGCGATATAAGCGCAAAAAAGCGGAAATTTGGAAAAAAAACAATATTTTCTTTTTTCTATTTTAAAAGAAATCCAATAAAATCAAATTTTGTCATAAATTTAAGCCAAAATGTATTCTGCTACATGTTTTTGGTAAAAAAAATTCCGTTAAGTGTATAATAATTGGTTTGTGTGATCACGGACATATGTACGCAAATGATCATGTACATATGTGTGCAGGTGATCACGTACATATGTGTGCACATAATCATTGGGACAAGTGATTTTAGTGGGACATATGTGGGGGACATGTTTTTATTATTAGGGACATGTGTTTTTATTTTTTGGGGACATGTATGTTTTGGGGACATGTGTGTTATGGGGACATATGTGGGGACTGTGTTTACACTGTGTGGTGTGTTGTGTGTTTACACTAGACTGAAGATCAGTGAGTAAAAAGCTGTAAAAAACAGCTCATACTCACTGATCATCAGTCGGCTGCAGCAATCTGCTCTCCTCTCCTCAGCGATGACTTCTGTGTGAGGAGAGGAGAGCCGATTGCCTAGCAACCGGCTGTTTGTTTACATCACATGACGGCCGTGATTGGACACGGCCGTCATGTGATCAGGAGGGCCAATCACAGAGCCCTCCTGCCGATCTGAGATGCGCCGTGTCCTGGTGACACGGGCGCATCGGGATCGCGCCGCTGCGCGGGCACGCACGCGCGCGATCCCGCTCCTCCTGATGGACGTTCCTGAACGTCCTATCAGGAGTAGACGGCTCCCACCCGGCCGTATATGTGCATTGGCCGGGTGGGAAGTGGTTAAGGACCGGAAGGTTTTGCCCCCTTTCCTGACCAGGCCATTTTTTTGTGATACGGCACTGCGTTACTTTAACTGACAAAAAATATATATATATTTTTTTTACTTTCTGCTATAAAACATTTCCAATAATAAAAAAAAAAAATCAAAAATCTAATTTCTTCATCAATTTAGGTCAAAATGTGTTCTGCTACATGTTTTGGTAAAAATAAAAGCCCAATAAGCGTATGTTGTTTGGTTTGTGCAAAAGTTATAGCGTCTCCAAAATAGGGGATGAATTTATGGCATTTTTATTTATTTATTTACTAGTAATGGCGGTGATCATTGGTTCATAGTAGAGAAAAAACAACGCATTTCAAGGGTCAAACAGACTCCCCCTATATTAGAGATCAGGAATCTTGAAATGGACTTTTTGGATTGATACAATTTCCAAAGTCAGTTTAACAAGTGTAGCAGCATTAAAAAAAAAAAAAAGAAAAAGAAAATTGCCTTTAGTAATATCAACTTTAACAATTATAAAATATAATTATAGTAATATTTGTATTGATTTTAAAATACAATATATCATTTAGTAATTTTGAAATATAATTATTAATTGTATTAATTATAAAATATACTTTACTAAATATAAAATATAATTATAGTAATAATTTAATTCATTTTGAAATATAATTTCTTAACTATAAAATATAATGATATTAATAATTGTATTAATTATAAAATAATAATTATAAAAATGCCAAAATTACAACAGTTTTTTTTTTAATTTTATTTTTATTATCAATTTTTTTTATTGAGATTTAACATAACATTACAGGTCAATTAAAACTCATATTCATTATAAACATATACATTAATCCTGTTTATATGTCTATCTCAGGTTATTTCCCCTATACCCCAAAACATCTACAGAGACCAACAAAAAACAAAGAACAGAAAAAAAAAAGAGAGAAAAAAAAGGGGGGTGGAGAAAAATCCTATTCCTAGGGGGGGCACCTAGAATTCTGTTCTTCCTTTTACAATTGCCTCCTACAGTCATATTCCTTATTTATATTAAACCGGGATTAGACTAACTCCACAAAGACCCCACCATCTCCCTGCTCATCTCCCTACCCTTTTTATCTCAACTTTATATTATCCCCTAATTTCTCTAGACATAGTATGGCTTATCTTAAACCCCCCCCCCCCCAAACAAATATATATAATAATATTATTAATAATAATAATAATAATAATAATACAAATATATAAAAAAAGGTATAAAAAAAACAGCCCCCATAACCCCCCCCCCACCCCCTTCCACAACCACAAAACATTTTCCCTTCTTCTTTAAATAAACTCTAAAGTGATCTGTACATTAGTGCTTGAGTCTCTAAACTAGGTGCAACTTCTCCTCAAAACCTTGAATCACAAACCTTTTAAATATGCTCCATAAAACTTACAAACTTATAAATGATTTATTCAAATTGTCAATATCATCCATACCCTTCATATTTTTTCAGACTATTCTCCACTCCAAAAAAAAATGTGGTGAGTCCCCTAAACCCGGTGCAGTGATCAGTAGTGATTCGTGTATATTATCTATGAAATATGTAAAAAACAAAACCAAAAAACATATAGACAGTGAGGCATATAACGCCAGTTTATCAAGAAACAAAAACCCTAAAAACATAACAAAAATCTAAAAATATATGAAAAAAAAAATAAACTTTCATGGTTAATTAAAAAATCATTGAATAATGATAAAATAATAACTTTACCATTTGAGCAACAGTAACTTTAATAATTAGTAATCTTCAAGCACATCCAAGCATGTCTTCTCTGCGACATATAGAATATAAAGTATCTAATTTTCTGATTTCCCGCTGTTGATTATTCAGCAGAAATGTTACTTTGTTGCCATTCATTTAGGATGTTTATTCATCATCATTGACTTGAATGAAGATGTTGTCTAGTTTGTCTTTTCTGGAAAATATTTGTTTTAATTTTTGGCACTTGAGCCGGAAAGTCTAGGTTCCCTCTTCGGTCTATAAGGACAAGATGCAGAGTGGTCTCTGATTAGGCTTTACCTTTACAATGGGATTGGCGGGGATTAGAGGACAGGTCAAGTTGGTTTAAGCTTCAGGCAGAGACTATTTAGTCAAGAATGCTGCAGGGCAATGTGGGCCAGGGCTGAGAGGCCGGGCTAAACGCTCCTTAGACAAAGGGCACAGTGGGTGAAGATTGCAGAGGGAGCCTAGAGGCAGAAAAGCAAGATGGTTTCAAGTGTCAGTGGCACAAGTCATTGGCAATAGCCTTAAATATGCTGCTAACATTAGCTGTAGCAACTTCTGTCCTTTGTACAATACCTTATCTGATATATCCTTTTTTTTTATATATTAAAAAATAAATATAAATATTAAATTTATCACTAAATTTAAAGTTAAACTATATCTTTTCACCTCCAAAAAATCCCCCAAATTTCCAAGCTCTTTACCACTGCCTATATGTTTTTGTAAGTACGAATTTAGCACCAATTCTAAGTTGGCTGGTAACACAAGGATGTCACTTTATATTAGATGTAAACCCTCATGCCCTGTACACATGGTCAGACATTCCGACGACAAACTCCGTAGGATTTTTTTCCGACTTATTTTGGCCCAAACTTGTCTTGCGTACGCACGGTCGCAGAAAGTTGTCGGAAAATCCGATCGTTCAGAACGCGGTGACGTAGAACGCGTACGACGGGACTATAAAGAGGGCAGTAGCCAATAGCTTTTGTCTCGTAATTTATTCTGAGCATGCCTGGAACTTTGTCCGTCGGAATTGTCTACACACAATCGGAATTTAAACATCGGATTTTGTTGTCGGAAAATTTTAGATCCATCTCTCAAACTTTGTGTGTCGGAAATTCCAATGGAAAAAGTCAAATGGAGCCCGCACAGGATCAGATTTTCCGACAACAGGATGCGGTCGCACATTTTCCATCGGAAAGTCCGACTGTGTGTACAGGGCATTAGGTTGGCTATACACGGTCGAACTTCAAAAGAATTTTCTTATGAAAATCAGAATATTTGTGTGTTTTGTGATCCGATGGTGCCACCATTGATTTTCGAAATTCAGCCAACCAAGCCTTCAATTTCCCTCTTAAAGTGGAACTTACCTCTTCCAATCAACATTGATTATTTTTAATCCTCATGCTGCTACTAAAGGAAAGGAAAGTATATCATATTAACCTGTTTAAACTGGCTTCTTGCCTAGGCAAGTGATGTCATACATCCAAGGATTCTTCAGAATGGTCTTCAGGTGCGTTTTATGATCCGATGATGCCACCATTGATTTTCGAAATTGGGCCAACCAAGCCTTCAATTTCACCTCATGTTGCTACAGAAAATAATTTTTGCGGCTGGGAATATTCTATTCTTTCCGGGAGTTTTCTTTTCTTGCACATGCGCATTTGTTTTTCGATTACGCATGATTCTCCCATCATTGATTAGAAAATCGTTTGTTTTTCAAAAAATCTCCAACATGTCCGATTTCTCAAATTTGATGACCGTACAAAAATCAGCTGTTGCTGCAGCCCGCTAATATGATAAAACGCCAGCCTGCTGGTGTATGTCGTGTAAGGGCTTCGTGATGAGTTGTTTACTTTTTTTTCTTTTTTAATTTTGATTATTATTAAATTCACTTTGCACAGTGTTACAGCATATTTTGGTTCATTGCCCTGTGGGGCGTTGATTTGCACTGCAGAAAAATACATGCATGTTATGTATTTACACAGAGTCCACCACCACATGTGTATAATGCCTGACCGAAGGCCCCCCCCACACACACACAAATAATATAAGATAATAAAAATAAATTTAATAATAAAAAATAAATAATAATACAATAATATAAACGTTATTATAATAACAAAAAAATATTTTACTGAATATATTTTGGGAAGTAATATTTTGTCTGCCATCATATGTACAAATATTACTCTAGACTGCTATATTGTGGTTAATTTACTAAAGGCAAATAGACTGTTTTCTTTGCAAAGTGCAGTTGCTCCAGAGCTTAGTAAATGAGGTAAAACTTCACTTTGCAAACAATACCCAATCACATGCAAGGAAAAAAAAAAACAGCAGTTTTGCTTGCACATGATTGGATGATGGAAGTCAACAGAGCTTCTGCTCATTTACTAAGCTCTGGAGCAACTGCTCTTGCAAAGTGCAGTCTATTTGCCTATTTAGTAAATCAACACCATTGCATGATTTTTAAAAACAAATTTTGGCAGCTCAAGTGAACCACATATAGAGTTCTTCGACACTTAAAGTGGAACTTCACTCTACCAATCAACACTGATAAATTTTTATTAAATTTTTTTTTCATAAAAATTATTTTTAATCCTCATGCAGCTACTAAAGTAAAGGAAAATATATCATATTAACTTGTTTTAAACTTTTTGTCACATTTCTTCAGGTATTTCCTGGTTTCTTGCCTATGCAAGTGATGTCATACATCCAAGGAGTCTTCAGGAGGGTCAACAACTGGGTTACTTTTTAAGCAACCCATTAGTCTCCAGGAGGGGAGGAGAGCAGGGGTTTTCTCAGCTAAGCACACTCTCCTGCATGCATGCTTGAGCTAAGGACAGATGGATTCTAGGAAGTAAATGCTACATGAACCATCTGCCCTTACCTATTATTATTATTATTATTCAGGATTTATATAGCGCCAACAGTTTGCGCAGCGCTTTACAATATGAGGGCAGACAGTAAACTTACCATACAAATCAATACAGGAGGGATCAGAGGGCCCTGCTCGTTAGAGCTTACAATCTAGAAGACTAAGATGTCCATGGCCAGAAATGCTAGGAGGCTGGCTTTTTAGAGGACTGCAGCAGCCAATTAGAAGGAGGAAGGGGATGCTTTCTTGTTGGGAGAATAGAGAAGATGGTTTAATAAAGGATATATAAATATATAAAGCATAGAGACACAAGAAACAAATGAAAAATGTTTTCTATGGGTGTGCACACAGCCACAAAAAATGTCAGTAAACTAGCGCCATGTTCAGATCAGAAAAAAAAGTACAAAAATCTGAGTTACTGGTCAGTATTTGACACTTATACCTATGAAAATGTACTTCTGCCTGTATTCAAACCCCTTTGAATTCTGGGGGCTAGAAAAAGCATTATGGAATTTGTATGCACATATACACATACAGAGATTTACACGTCTATACATGTGTAATGCAAATGCTGTACAAACCATCTTTAGCACTGGCATGCACGCACACATGCATATGGGCGTATTTTTCACAACATAAAATTTTACGTTTAAAAATACATATACAGTATGTGCATGAGTGCATGCCGGTGCCGTGCCGATACGCCCGCACAGAATTATCTGTAATCCTGTTTTATAGACTAAAATATGCTGCAGCCATGGTTCCTGGGTGCCACAACAACAGAATATTTTACACTGTACGCCTATACACCCAACTTTACGGCCCTGTACAAAAGGACTACCTTAGGAACTGACAACTTGGGATAAGAAGGCGAAAAGGAGAGAAAAGAAAGAAAGAAAGAATGAAAGAAAGAGAAAGAAAGAAAGAAAGAAAGAGAAAGAAAGAGAGAAAGGGAAAGAAAGAGAGAAATGGAAAGAAAGAAAGAAAGAAAGAAAGAAAGAAAGAAAGAAAGAAAGAAAGAAAGAAAGAAAGAAAAGAAAGAAAGAGGAGAGATAAAAGGAGAATGTAATAAGGCCATAAAGGGGGGAGAGAGATAAGAGGGAGGGAAGAGAAAGTGTAAAGGATAGCTGAAAACAGACAAGAGAGAAAGAAAAGAAATTAAGAAAGAAATATAGTGAGAGAAAGAAAGGAGAAAGGCTGGGGTGAGGTTAAGAGGGTGAGAGGGGTAAGAGGGAAGGAAAAGAAAGAGGAAATGAGAGTTGAAAACAGACAAGAAAATGGAAAAACAAGATAAAGAAAGAAAGAAAGTAAGAAAGAAAAAGAAGGAGAAAGGGGGGGAGTAGAATGTAAAAAGGCCATAAAGGGGGGAGAGAGGTAAGAGGGAAGGAAAAGAACGAGGAAATGAAAATTGAATACGGATGAGAAAAAAAGAAAAACAAGAGAGAGAAAGAAAGAAAGAAAAATAAAGGAGAAAGGGTAGGAGAATGTAAAATGACGGAAAAGGGGGATAGAGGAAAGAGGGAGGGAAGAAATATAGCGAGGGAATAAAATGAGAACGTTTGGGGTGGGGTGGGGTTAGAAAATGAGAATGTAAAATGGCTATAAAAGGGGGGAGAGAGGTAAGAAAGAAGGGAAAAGAAAGAAGAAATGAGAGATGAAAACAGATGAGAAAAAAGGAAAACAAGAGAGAAAGAAAGAAAAGAGAAAGGGGGGGGGGGGGGTAGAATGTAAAAAGGCCATAAAAGGGGGGAGAGAGGTCAGAGGGAAGGAAAAGAACGAGGAAATGAAAGTTGAATACAGACAAGAAAAATTAAAAACAAGAGAGAGAAAGAAAGCAGAAGGGGGGGGGGGGGAATGTAAAAAGGCCAGAAAAGGGGGATAGAGGAAAGAGGGTAGGAAGAAATATAGCGAGGGAATGAAAGGAGAAAGGTTGGGGGGGGGGGTAGAAGAGGAGAACATAAAATGACCATAAAAGGGGGATGAAGAGAGATGGAAAAGAAAGAGGAAATGAGAGATGAAAACAGACGAGTAAAAAGGAAAAACAAGAGAGAAAGAAAGAAAGAAAGAAAGAAAGAAAGAAAGAAAGAAAGAAAGAAAGAAAGAAAAAGAAAGGAGTAAGGGGGGGAGGAGAATGTAAAAAGGCCGGAAAAGGGGGATAGAGGAAAGAGGGAGAGAAGAGAAAGAGGAAATGAGAGTTGAAAACAGACGAGAGAAAGAAAGAAAGAAAGAAAGAAAGAAGAAAGAAAGAAAGAAAGAAAGAAAGAAAGAAAGAATAATAACATTAAAATAAAATAGTAATAATAATAAATATAAAAGAATAAAAGTATAAAAATAAAAGAATAATAGAATACTTTTATACCAGTGCTACAGATCTGTCCTAGTTTGGCAGATTTCTAGTAAACTAGGAGACTTTCTATGAGTTAGTGTGGATTTTGGTGAATTGTGTCCTATTTTTCCCATCTTTCTATAGTATTTGGTGTAGGGTCTTGTTAAGGCTCCACTTTCCCTCCTGTGACTCCTCCAGCACCCATGGAAGCTCGGCTTAGTGAGATGGAACCTATTTGAAAATTGACTCAGTCTGTAAATAATCTTTGACATCTCCACAAAGGCACCATTGGAGAGGAGTTTATTAGCAAGGAGCCATTAAAACAGATGTCATGTAAGCTTTTCTTTGACATTTTGGTGACACATCTTTCTCAATGAATTACTAATTGTCTTCTGCCCAGTCAGTAAACACTCTCCTCCATTGTCTACAATGAACAGCTCTGTGACCACAAAACACTCTCCTTACCATGCATCAGAACAAGGGAGCTCACCAGTGTGGAGCGGGACGACTCTCGGGAACATTGGAGCATTTTCTTGCACTACTGACTTGCTGTATACGTAGGAACTCTTCTAGTGCAGAGTCAAATCACGCATAAAGGCAGACATTTTTGGGGGGGGGAAATGTTTTTTTTTATACATTAAAACTGAATTACAGGCAAACTGCTAAATAGGCAGATGCAACATATGTAACAAACAGTTTTACCTGCAAAAAGAATTGTATTTCTGCCCATCCAGTCTTGAGATTTACACAGCATACACAGCAAACTCTGCTGCAGTTCCACTTTCACTTACAAGTCCCCTTCCCACCTTCACCCTAAGACTGGACAGTGAATAGAGAAGCAGATGAGTTTATCTCTTTGTCACTCTGCTTTCTCCTTCTATTAGTATGCTGTTTGCACTTCAGCCAGGGCTGGTGCAAAGATCGTTGACACCCTAGGCGAAAACCAAATTTTGCCGCCCCCCCCCCCCCCCCCGTGCTGCGCCCATGACTCCACCTTACCCTGCCCTTGCTACACATGACCTATCTGACCCCTACACTGACCCCCTGACACATAAACTAATCCACCTGACTCCTACTTCCTGCACTACTCACATCACACTGACCCCTACACTGACCCACCTGATAATTACACCGACCCACCTGGCACCTACACCAACCCACCTGGCACCTACACTGCCAATTACACTGACCATCACGCTGACACCTACACTGACCATCACGCTGACACCTACACTGACCATCACGCTGACACCTACAGTGACCATCACGCTGACACCTACACTAAAAACACATACCCTGAAAACACATACCCTGAAAACACATACACTGACACATACAATGGCACTGACGCATACACTGACGCATACACTGACATGACACATACACTGACACGACACATACACTGACACGTTACACTGACACGACACATACACTGACACGACACATACACTGACACGACACATCACACTGGCATGACACATCACACTGGCATGACACATCACACTGGCATGACACATACACTGACACATCAGACACATCACACTGGCATGACACATACACAGGCACATCACACTGACATGACACATACACAGACACATCACACTGACATGACACAGACATATCACACTGACATGACACATACACAGACACATTACACTGACATGACACATACACTGACACATCACACTGACATGACACAGACACATCACACTGACATGACACATACACAGACACATTACACTGACATGACACATACACTGACACATTACACTGACATGACACATACACTGACATGACACATACACTGACATGACACATACACTGACACATCACACTGTCATGACACATACACTGACATGACACATACACTGACATGACACATACACTGACATGACACATACACTGACATGACACATACACTGACACGACACATACACTGACACATCACACTGGCATGACACATACACTGACACATTACACTGACATGACACATACACTGACACATTACACTGACACGACACATACACTGACACATCACACTGGCATGACACATACACAGACACATCACACTGGCATGACACATACACTGACACATTACACTGACATGACACATACACAGACACATCACACTGACATGACACAGACACACCACACTGACATGACACAGACACAGACACACCACACTGACATGACACATACACTGACACACCACACTGACATGACACATACACAGACACACCACACTGACATGACACATACACTGACACACCACACTGACATGACACATACACAGACACACCACACTGACATGACACATACACAGACACATCACACTGACATGACACATACACACCACACTGACATGACACAGACACACCATACTGGCATGACACTGACACACATCACACTGACCTACCTGACTCCTACTTCCTGCATTACTCACACACAAACCCCCTCCATACAGCTCAATGGATCCATCCTCCTCCTTACCTCTGCTCTTTGATGCTGCCTTCAGCGACCATCATCCGGGCCTCTCCGACTCCTCCGCACTGCCAGCGCCGTCCACCCGCTCCGCCGGGGCCACGCCAGCGCCATCCATCCGCTCCGCCGGGGCCACACCAGCGCCATCCACCCGCTCCGCCGGGGCCACGCCAGCGCCATCCATCCGCTCCGCCGGGGCCACACCAGCGCCGTCCACCCGCTCCGCCGGGGCCACGCCAGCGCCATCCATCCGCTCCGCCTCCATCATATCCCCGCCGGGACCAGGCCAGCGCCATCAACCCCGCTCCATGATGTCCCCGCCGGGCAGGAGGTCAGCTGACCGGCCTCTCGAAGCTCCCATCTCCGCCGAGCCCCGCCCCTCCGCTGCACTCACACAGACACACAGCGCCGCTCCAGAGGGACAGGCTGGAGCAAAGGAGTCCCGGAGCGGCGCTGTGAGATGAGTACGGTGGGGCGCTCAGCGGGAAACATGGGGGATTGGTGGCGCCGGTGGAACACCACAGGGGGGGGCGAGAGAGCAGAAGAGGAGCTCACACTGGGCAGAGGCCGTAGTTGCGCCCTAGGTGGTAGTGCGCCCTAGGCGGCTGCCTACTTCGCCTAGTGGTAGTGCCGGCCCTGACTGCAGCACACCTGATTAGCTTCCTATGTTGTTTCTGTACCAATCAATCTGAGTTCTGCAATACAGTAGACTGCTAGAGACTGATACCCAGTCAAATTCAGGTACATACTCTGTTTGAATTTCAAAAATTGCACCTAATAATTTAAAATTGATTCTAGCTCTTATAAAGGCATATTAGTGACCAAGAGTGATGGGAAGAGAGAGAGATCTAACGGTGTCCTCCACAGAATGTTCCCTTTTCTCCACAGAAACTGGAACTGGTACTAAGTTCACTTTAATGTCCCCTTCCTAGTAGCTCATACTAATTTTTCTTTCACACCAAATACCTGCAAGTGCAGTTGCTCCAGAGCTTAGTAAATGAGCAGAAGCTCTGCTGACTCCCATCATCCAATCATGTGCAAGCAAAAAGCTGTCTTTTAAATGTTCCTTGCACTTGTTTGGGTATGCTTTGCAAAGTGGAGATTTACTTCATTTACTAAGCTCTGGAGTACCTGCACTTTGCAAAGAGCACAGTCTACTTCCCTTTAGTAAATCAACCCCATGGTATTTTAGTGTAGCACCCTCTAGTTAGGTAGGTGCTAGAATGAGGCTTTTCTGTCAGAGTAGGTAAATTTAGGCAGGCCGAGCCAGTTGCTAGGCCTGTTTGTTTTCATTCTGGGCTGGGAGTGGCTCATGGCAGCAGCTGGTGACTCACAGGCAGCATGACAGTCCTGTCTCTCTTATTTCTAGAAGGTGCTAGAAGGAGTGGAGGAGAGGTGGAGCTGCTTGGATTGGCAGGGGGCAGGCCTCCTTAAATACCTGGGGTCAGTCCAGCAGCGGAGGATTTGTCGGGTGGAAGAGCTGAAGTGAGAGAGTGTGGAGGCTGTCGGGACTCAAGGGAGCTCCCCAGTCTGGGGGGTGACCTTGGGCTGGGGCTCAGGTGCATCCAGGAGGAGTAACGAGATCCTGGAAGGAGAGGCCCATGAGGAAGAAAGTAGAGGACAATGGGAGAGAACACTTCTAAGCATATCCAGAAAAACTACAGGTCGAAGCTGGAAGAGCTGGTTAGTGAGTACAGTTGGGAGGACTGGGGAGGTACGCCTGAGAGAACTGGGAGATTGCAGTTTGAGATGGGTGCAGAACCAGAGGAGAAGACTGTGGGAAGGGCAGAGGAGATAGGTCATTGCAGCTAGGCTGGCTGGCAGGCAGGACCTGAAGCGAGCTATTTGGGAGTGGTAGCTGAATAGAGAATTGCTAGCACCTGAACTATTTCTACACCATAGAGGCCCTAGGTCCCTGCCCGCAAAAGGCAGTTCATTGAGGCCTGACTGAAGCAGTGTCAGGCCTACCCATGTGGTGCTAGCTAGTTTGGAGGAGTAACAGTCTGCAGCAGGTGAAGTGCTGGAGGAGAAACGTTGTGAAGCAAGTTTTTGTGCTGGAGAGAAGATTGGAGTTTACATACTGGAGTGTATATAGAAGTCCCAAGCAAGTTTGAACTGAATATTCCTGGGCATTCCATAACTCCCAATTTCAAGTTTAATCCCTATGCTATGGACTGGTCTACTATATTAAGTGATTTTAAGTACTATATTAAGTGATATTATATTAAGTGACTGAGAGATGGATGGGCAGAGTGACAGATGAACCACTACATTCAGCAACCCATACGGGGGCATGGCTACATTTGTATGTAAATAACCATATAGTTATAACACACTCTTGGGGATCCTATTGGCCAGCTATCTGGGCACCATGTCTGATATGCTTAAAGCCTTTTTCCATATAATTTTTTTCTTGGCAGTTTTTGTGATGTAGGTCACCAGGTTTTTCCTCAGCCCTCCCAATAGCTTAGGCTTGGGACTGCCATTCATATTGATAACACATATGGATAGCCAATTTACATACATATGCTAGGGCCAATTATGTCTTTGGAATGAAACCCATGTGCTCAAATGGAGAACATGAAACTCCACGCAGATAATGTCCTGGCCAAGATTCGAACCAATGACCCCACCGCTAAAAACTCCATGCGGATAGCATCCTGAAATTCGAAACCAAAAACCCATGGGCTTCAAGGTATAAGTGATAACCACTAAGTCACTGTACCACCAGAGACCACACAAGACCACCCTTCAACTGCAGTAGCAGTTATTCAGAATCTATCTTTTGCTGGTCTAACTTTACTGAACATGGCAGCTTTATGGCATCTTGGATTACAAAAGATGACACATGCTCTTATTTTTCTGTTGTGGTATGAATCAGTTGTCATTTGACCTTTCAATGTTGCTGCTAGAGCCAGATGAGAATTTGCTGGTCCAGATCATGAAGGATGTAGATCATCAAAGCTGTTGGACTCCAAATGGTGGCCCACAGGCCAGATGTGGCCTTTTGCTTGCATTTATCCAGCCCTTGGGGCACTGTGCAAATCATTGACACCAATCATGGGGTACCATTCCTTCCACAAACACCAATGATGGGGCTCCGTTCCTCCCACAGACATCAAGGACGGCACACCATTCCTAACTTAAACACCAACATTGGGGCACCATTCCTTCCAAAGACGCCAATAATAATTCACTATTCCTTCCACTAAACCAATGATGGTGCATGTTCTAATCCCACTGGCCACAGTCTGGCCCCCCTAAAGCCTCAAGGACAGTAAACTGGCCCCTTGTTCAGAATGTTTGGAGATCCCTGATCAAGGCCATAACTGTTCTCTCTAAGCAAGGCCAGGAGAGTGTTTTTTTAATCACTGAAAAACAAAACGAAAGAGTGTAAAACCTCATAGTGTAGTATATTAACCCCCCTGGCGGTATTCCAGAGTCTGGCTCGGGATGGAAGTTTTACACCAAAAGCGGTAACCCCGAGCCAGACTCGGGACTGCATCGCTGAATCCAGGAGGAGGTTTACTTACCTTCTCCCTTGGATCCAGCGATGTCCCTCCGCTGTACGAGCGGCTCGTCCTCCGCTCGATGTATCACGGAGCCGATCTCCGTTCCCTGCGAGCGTTGGGGACGGAGATCGGCGCCAAATTCAAAAAGTGAAACACACAGTATACATACAGTATAATGTCATCTTACAGATTACATTGCTGTATGTAATAATTTCACATCCCCTTTGTCCCTAGTGGTCTGTCCAGTGTCCTGCATGCAGTTTTATATTATAAAAACTGTTCTTTATCCCTGGAAACTGGAGATTGTCCATAGCAACCAAAACTGTCCCTTTACATCAAAAATGATTTTAGACCAGCTAGAAAACAGCGATAATAAATTGTAATCACTCTCAGAATTGAGCGATAGCAATTTGTGGGGAGATCCATCATCAAATATTGAAAAGTAATGACAGTGACAATTCTGCAACTGAGCAAATTTCAGTGTTTTTGATTTGATTACATTATTGAATAATTTTTATTATTGTTATATTATTATTTGGTATAATTATTTATAGTTATTTATTATATTATAATTTATGATTTCATTTTTCAAACTTTATCATACCCGGGATGTCTGCTAGACTCTGGTTTGGGCAGATTTAAGTGAGTTATTCCTAAGCCCCTGTACACACGGTCGGAGATTTCCACAACCAAATCCGTCGGATTTTGTCTGTCGGATCTTGTCCGAAACTGTTGCATACACACGGTCGGACAACGTTGGGAAAAAATCAGATCTTTCAGAATGTGATGACGTAATTTCGTTACGATGGGACAACATTCAGGCTAGTAGCCAATAGCTTTGATGTAGGAATTTGATCTGAGCATGCGCAGCACTTGGTCCGATCAAAATTCTCTACACATGATCGGCGTATGTCCAATCAGCCCAGTTGGTCGGGAAATATTTCCAACATGTTGGAAAATTGGGTCTGACGGATATTCCGACGGAATCAGTCCGATGCATACCACACACAGTCGGATTATCCGACGACACGGTCCCATAGGACACATTCCGACGGATTCTCTGACCGTGTGTACAAGGGCTTAGAATTACAGGACTACAATATAAAATGCCTAATTTTCATGCAAAATAATTTGTACCGCTTTTAGCACCTAAAATCCGAAATAATCGCACCGTCAGGGAGGTTAAGCAAAAAGCATTTATTCAAAGGATAAAATTGCATTCACAAAAATGGCATGTGCTAGGCATAACAGTCTGGGTCACCTGGAAGTGAGGAGTGATATAGAGGAGTGATGAAGAGGAGTGATGAAGTGTGAAACAGGACCCCTGCCATGGCCACTGGCAAGGGTATGAGAGCGCACTTGTGATGGAATAAAGCCGTTGTCACTGAAGGAACATGTCACGATCCACATCCTTGGAAGTGGAGGCCACGCAACATAGCCGATGTTCACAAGCGCAGTATGGTACAGGGATGCATTTTCAAGCTTCACGCTTCTTTCTCAGTCTGTCTATCCTCAGTGTTTTATCTTTGTGATATCTACTAAGGTAAGTAGATGACACTTGTGGCTATGTCAAAAGTATTTTCCATCTCTGGATGCACCACTAAATCTTATAATGACAACAAGAAGCTTATGCCCTGCCCAATGACATAATGATCTTCCAAGGGTTGCAAACACCATTGCCCATTTGAAAAAGGATCAGAGCAACAGGTGGAAGACTTCCTGGTAGTCACATTCCAGGGACATACACACTTTGTGGTTTTTATAGGGCCATATGCAGGGCTGTCTTTAATACTGATTGGACCCTGGGCAAAACTTTTCTTGGGGCCCCCCCATGCAGTTTCGCTCTCCACCTGCTCTGAGACATACAATAAATTGTAGCTAGACTCAAAATCAGTTTTCTGAATCAAATCAGGCAGCTATTGCGATTCTTTGCTTAGGTTACAGTGTGTCATTACCGCTCACTGACTGGTTGCTAGAGGTTACAGCACACATTACGGCTCCCTGATTAGTTACTAGAGGTTACAGCACATGATTTCTGCTTGTTGATTGGTTGCTAGAGATTACTGTGGATATGACCTCAGGGGGCATGATATACATATCAAGTCCGCCGGCCACCGCTATTTACATATGAATGCCGCCGCTATGTACATATGAATGCCGGTAATTTACATGTAAACACAGAGTCTGCAGGTGAGTCATCTGTACACAACAATAGGGCAGAGCATTAGTAGCAGCACTTCACACTCAGATATTGGGACACAGCACAGGACCAAAACCTCAAGGGACGAGAGAATTTAAACCAGGATAGTTGGCAAGTATGAGGCAGCTGCTTTGGGCCCCACAACAATGACAGGGCCAAGGGCAGCTGCCCCTTTTGCCCTGCCTTAAAAACGGCCCTGGCCATATGGCATTGGTTGTAATGCATCATATGCATATAATACACTGGAGGCCAAACATCATCAGGAATGTATTTGTTCATCACCTGAAGCACTTTATGAGTTGACCATGGATGAAAAACTAGTTAACAAAATTGGCCATAAAAAAACAAACAAAAAAACAACTACTATAACTGTAGCTGCTGTTATGTGCCAGCAATGGCTTGTAGCTCATCCAGGGAACATGTCACACTACCAGCATCTTGAATATATAGTAAAGGAACAAAAAACATATTATACCCTAATATGAAACTGCTTCTTGTTCAGTCATTGTTTTCCATATGACATATTATCTTCAAGCAGAAGACATAAACCTACGATACAGTCTGAGAGATAAAAGATACATTTACAACATAAAGAAACAGAGCCATTAACAAAAGTCATGAACAAAGCATAATTTGTTTGCATCTCTTATTATTATTTGACAAGACAAGTCAAATGCAGGAAATTATCGTGACTATGAACTAAAATAATGCCAAAATGCCTGCACCCTCTGTCCTTGACGTGACATAGAAGGAGCATTGTCTCAAAGTATTTGTCCTCCAAGTGACTTTGTGCGGCCGTCTTCCTGCATACAAGTCACAGAGTGTACCGTGTGTGGAAACAGTCGCTCATCATGGTGGTCATTAAAAGTTGCTTACCTGGCTTAGAGGAGAGCAAGGTGGTTGTGGCTTGAGGGCATGAGAACGAATAGAATGGATGACTCCACAGTTGTAGTGTAGTCATAACTATGACTGCTTCCTTTTTCTCATAAACTGCAGTAAAATCTGAGGAATGAAGGAGAACATAGGCCAAAGGCATCAGTTAAAAAATATATGTTAGATACCCAGGGGCAGACTGAAAACTCATGGGGCCCCCGGGCATTGGGAGAAGATTATGGGGCCCCCGGGCAATAGGAGATTATGGGGCCCCAGGCAAAAGGAGATTATGGGGCCCCCAGGCAATAGATTATTGCCACACAGTATACACACACACATATAGTATACACACACAGACACACAATATACACACACCGTATACACACACAGAATACACATACACAAACTGAAAAGGTACTGGAGAGGTGGGGTAGCTATAATCTTGGGATTTTTTAAAAAAAACACAGATTTTAACATGCTGTCCCTGGTTTTATTGAGGCTGGCAAACCTGATGGGGACCCTTAGTGGCATAGGGCCCTCAGGCAGTGCCCGAGTGCCCGAATGGTCAGTCCGCCCCTGTAGATACCCCATGGGCTCTATGGGCAAAAATGCTGTTCACTTTGCAAGGGAATTTTCCCTTAGCTTAGTGAATGAGGTGAAGCTTTGCTTACTTCCACAATCCATTCATGTGCAAGAATTATTTCAATGTATACAGTATCTCACAAAGGTGAGTACACCCCTCACATTTTTGTAAATATTTTATTATATCTTTTCATGTGACAACATTGAAGAAATGACACATTGCTACAATATAAAGTAGTGAGTGTACAGCTTGTATAACAGTGTAAATTTACTGTCCCCTCAAAATAACTCAACACACAGCCATTAATGTCTAAATCGCTGGCAGCAAAAGTGAGTAAACTCCTAAGTGAAAATGTCCAAATTGTGCCCAAAGTGTCAATATTTTGTGTGGCCAACACTATTTTCCAGCGCTGCCTAACTCTCTTGGGCATGGAGTTCACCAGAGCTTCACAGGTTGCCACTGGAGTCGTCTTCCACTCCTCCATGATGACATCACAGAGCTGGTGAATGTTAGAGATCTTGCGCTCCTCCACCTTCCGTTTGAGAATGCCCCACAGATGCTCAATAGGGTTTAGGTCTGGAGACATGCTTGGCCAGTCCGTCACCTTTACCCTCAGCTTCTTTAGCAAGGCAGTGGTTGTCTTGGAGGTGTGTTTGGGGTCATTACCAGGTTGGAATACTGCCCTGTGGTCCAGTCTCCAAAGGGAGGGGATCATGATCTGCTTCAGTATGTCACAGTAAATGTTGGCATTCATGGTTCCCTCAATGAACTGTAGCTTGCCAGTGCCAACAGCACTCATGCAGCCCCAGACCATGACACTCCCATCACCATGCTTGACTGTAGGCAAACACACTTGTCTTTGTACTCCTCACCTGGTTGCCACCACACACACTTGACACCACCTGAACCAAATAAGTTTATCTTGGTCTCATCAGATCACAGGACATGGTCCAGTAATCCATGTCCTTAGTCTGCTTGTCTTCAGTAAACTGTTTGCGGGCTTTCTTGTGCATCATCTTTAGAAGAGGCTTCCTTCTGGGGAGACAGTCATGCAGACCAATTTGATGCAGTGTGCGACGTATGGTCTGAGCACTGACAGGCTGACCCTCCACCCCTTCAACCTGGCAACACTTATATGTCTATTTCCAAAAGACAACCTCTGGATATGACGCTGAGCACGTGCACTCAACTTCTTTGGTCCACCATGGTGAAAATGGTTCTGAGTGGAACCTGTTCTGTTAAACCGCTGCTTGGTCTTGGCCACCATGCTGCAGCTCGGTTTAAGGGTCTTGGCAATCTTCTTATAGCCTAGGCCATCTTTATGTAGAGCAACAATCCTTTTTTTTTTTAATCTTCGGAGAGTTCTTTGCCATGAGGTACCATGTTGAACTTTCAATGACCAGTATGAGAGAGTGAGAGCGATAACACCATATTTAACATACCTGCTCCCCTCTCACACCGGAGACCTTGTAACCCTAACGAGTCACATGACAGGAAGGAGAGGGAAATGGCTAATTGGTCCCAATTTGGACATTTTCACTTATTTTTTTTTCACATAATCTTGCAGTGTCAAAACCACTTTGCTCATCCCTATCAGGGCTCATGTACACTGGGCTTAAAAAAATTGTGCTTTTACCGCCATTTGCCATTTTTTTTTCTGCCTGTAAATGCACCTCTATGTTAGCCTATGTGTCCATAGATGTGTACAGGCATTTTAGAAAAGTTGCGTTTACAGGCTGAAATAAAAACTCATCACTAGCACGTTCAAGAGAATGCTAGTGATGCAATAATGCCAAACGCACAGGAATGTGCCTAAATTCATGTGCAAAATGCAACTTTACACAAGTTTTTTAAGCTACTTTTTCCTGCCAGGAATAAAAGTTGTTGCGAAGAATAATTCAGACGGCCGGAGTGCATGAGCCATAAATGAATATAATGCTTTGCCTGGCATTCTGATTGAAGACTGGGCTAATGAGCGGAGCGGTGTAAAGCTGTGGGAAGTCATCATTCCCCCCTAGTAGTGGCACGTTGTCTTTATATCACACTCAGGACTTTGGTAATGTGTGATGTTTGTACAGCGGCTGTGTGCTGGTAACACGAGCAGAGGTCTATTAATGTGTTGTTTGTTAAACTGAAGAAGCGGCCGTCAGACTAACATTTGTAGAGAAGATTTTTAGCACACATGTGCCACTGAGACTGTCCGCAATGAAACGATCGCTCTTCTGTTTGATTACAGCTCAGCATACAGGCCAAATAGCTCACTTAATTAGTCAGGCATACCAAATGTAATCCTACTCATCATATTTTACTCTAGCAAATGCCAGAGAAAGTCTGTAATAGGAAACTCATCATGAGAGAATTACATAGGCTGCCATGGCTTAGCTCTATTTGGAAAAAATGCTAAGTGCCTGGCTGTCACCAGATCTGTGCACAGAGGCGTAGCTTGAAGCTTGTGGGCCCCGATGCAAAAGTTGACTTTGCCCCCCCCCCCACCACCATGTGTGCAGATACACCCCCCGCACGCCAAGAAAGTGGCATAGGAGTTTAGAGTTCCTCCTTACATTAGAGGACAGGGATCACCCCTGGAGAATCAGAGGACAGGGATCACCCCTGGAGAATCAGAGGACAGGGACCCCTGGCAGGTCATTTGGCAGAGCTCCTTTCCAGCACTGTAAACAGCTCCCCCCCCACACAATGCACAGGGCTGAAATCACATTCCTTTACACACAGTCTATCAGACTCCACAGGGTGTATGTGGCTTTTATGTTGCCGTTCTGACCTGTGAAATTCTCTGGTCGGAACGGCAGTGTAGTTGCAGTAGGCAGATACTCCCTGTGCAGATCATTGCTGACTGGTTGTGTTGTAAAGGAATGTGATTTCAGCCCTGTGGAGGAGGAACAGTATAGAGTGCTGTAATGGGAAAGGAGCTCAGCAGCCGGGCATAGCATCCAGGGTGGAGGGGGTGGTCATAAGGGTTTGGGGGGGGGGCAAAACTTAGATTTGGGGGGGAGCCATGTGACATGAAATCTGGAGCCTGCAGCCCCTCAGGGGCCCCTCAGGAGGCGTTAAGGGATCTGTTTTAGCAATTTCTGAAGGTTTGGCAGGTGTTGGGGGAAGGTCACCTCCCTGAGGTGCAGTTGTCAGGGAAGTGTGGTAAGCTGACATCCCTGGGTGGGGGGGTATAGGCAATCTCAGCTAGTGACTAGAAGACCCTGAGCGGTGTCTTGCCTCACCAGTGACATCGGTCCCATCGTGGCTACAGGATGGCACTCTCCTCCTCTTAACTCACTGAGCTTGGTTACTATTCCATGTTGCCAGCACACAGCACAGAGACTTCCCCATCCTGGGCTGTTCTCACCCCATGCACTTCTACATTCAGGAAATGGCTCACAGCTTCTCCCCAGCCAGTGAAAACAGAGGCGTGTGGACCGTGGAAGGCAAAGTGGAAGCCCAGTACTGGAGCGTGGCTGTTGGGCCCTAGGGCAGATCGAAGCTGGATTTTGTGGAGGATATGATAATATGACAGGGAAGCTGCAGGGGCCCCCTGGAGCTAGGGGCGGGGTTGCGACTGTGACCCCTGCAACCCCTTATGCTACGCCCATGTCTGTGCAGTAATCCAGTGTAATCCATGACAGGTCAATATAACACTTACATGGGACATCTCGATTGGAGAAACTGTGGGGAGTTCCACGGTTTCAACCCTAGAAATCCATAGGGGCTGGCAGGCTCATACATTGGCAGACATGATTTTTCCACCGGGACACTTTTACTATAGAGATTAAAGATTTATATTCCTTGCTTCTGCCTTGGTCTCTGGTGGGTTCTCCAAATCTGGAGGGACATTTGTTCCTTTGTCCTTTTTTTGACCATTTACTGGGTCAGGAGGGCACCATGGCAGGTCTAGTATAATATCTACTTGGACACGTTGATTAAATAAACTACATGGGGTCCCACAGCTCAACCCCTAGAAATCTTTAGGCGTTAGTGCGCTCATACATTGGCAGACATAATTTTCTCCCTTAGGGGGGCGCTGTTATAATTAGGATTGAAGATTTATATTTCTTGCTTCTGCTTTGGTCTCTGGTGGGTTCTCCATATCTGGAAGGATGTCTATTGTCCCTTTTTTTTTTGCACATATACTAGGTCAGGAGGATACCAGGTAATATAAATAATAACTTAGACGAGACACCTTGATTAGGGAAACTAAAGGGGTTTCACAGCTCCAATCCATAGTGGCTGGTGGTCTCAAACACAGACATTATTTTTCACCTAAGTGGGTGCTTTTACCGTTATGATTGAAAATGTATATTACTTGCTTCTGCTTTGGTCTCTGGTGGGTTCTACACATCTGGGAGGACATTTGTTGTCCTTTTTTGGCCATAAACTTGGTCAGGAGGACACCCCTATAAATCCATAGGGGACTGGTGGTTCATACATTGGCAGACTTTGATTTTTCCACCTAAAATGTATTGAAGATTTACATAACGTGTTTCTGCCCTGGTCTCTGGTGGGCTCTTCACATCTGGGGGGACATTTGTTGTCCTTTTTTAGGCCATATACTGGGTCAGGAGGGCACCATGGCAGCTCAATATAACACTTACATGGGACACCTGGATTAGAGAAACTACAGGGGGTCTGACAGTTTCACCCCTAGAAATCCATAGGGACTGGTGGGCTCATACTTTGGCAGACATAATTTTTCCCCCTAACGGCTGCATTATGATTGAATATTTAGATTTCTTGCTTCTGCCTTGGTTTTTGGTGGGTTCTACACATCTGGAGGGACATTTGTTGTGTTTTTTTGGCCATATACTAGCTCAGGGGGACACCATGGCAGGTCTAGTATAATATCTACATGGGACACCTGGATTACACAAACTACAGGGGGTTTCACAGCACCACCCCTAGAAATCCATAGAGACTGGTAGGCTCATACATTGGCAGACTGATTGTTCCACCTAAGATTTATTGAAGATTTATATAAAATTTATATAACTTGTTTCTGCCCATGTCTCTGGTGGGTTTTACACATCTGGAGGGACATTTTTTGTTGTAAAATCAACAAAACGCATTGAGAATTATTGGCTCATGAAGGACCCCATATTTTTTTACTACTGATACTTCTGTTATGGTTACTAGGGTCAGTAATGTCATGCAGTGGCTGTTCCTATGAGCCTGGAAGTTGGGTTATGTTCATGTACATATATTGTATAATTTATTTTCATGTGTACTGTACATATTATATATAATAGTATAGGGCAGTGAAGGCAAACCTTGGCACCCCAGATGTTTTGGAACTACATTTCCCATGATGCTCATGTACTCTGCAGTGGCGTTGAGCATCATAGGAAATGTAGTTCCAAAACATCTGGGGTGCCGAGGTTCGCCATCACTGGTATAGGGTGTTTGTGCAATAAAATCAATATTGTTTCTCTTATGTTTTTCAAGGTACCGTTCTAATCTGTTGCTAGAATTTTTGTTTATTGTGCATTCATACTTGCTATAACCATTTACAACTGTATTTTCTTTAAAAATCCTTTAATAAAAGGAAAGTTTAGTATCATTGTTTAAACATTTAACAATTTGGGCCCACGTGTCTGTCTTTTTTTAAATATTGACTCTAAATTGGTGAGATGTAGAAGCTTTTAAATTATTTTTTTTTAAGGCTGGGCATGCTTGCTATCTATTTGCTCACTGCAATCTGATATTTTGCAAAAAATAAATAAAAAATTGGGTATTATCTTGTGTTTGTGTGTGCAAACTTTTTTTGTGTGTACTTTTTACTAAATAAATTGTATTTGATAAAAAGTTGCACAAATAACATGTAAAATTTAAAAAATTGTTACGTTGTAATTTTTACCTATTTTGTAACAATATGCATCTCACCTTCAAACACATACCATGCCTTATACTGTATTTGTTTTATGTGACCTTCTCCACTTGTCTGTACAAGCTCTCATCTGCTTATAAATAATAATAAAAAAAGGCAATAAAAAACCCTAAAAAACATTTATAAATAAATTTAAAAAATAAATTTGACAAAAAAATGAATTAAAAGAAAAAAAAAAAATCTAAAAACATTCATTAATAAATATGAATATATGAAAATATGAATATAATAAATATAAATAAAAATGGGGCCTGATGGACCACTTGGTCTCCTTTCTGACGTCACTCTTCTATGTTTCTCTGGGGGAGATTTACTAAATCTCCAAGATCCGGCGCAGCTCTGCACAGAAACCAATCAGCTTCCAAGTTTTATTGTCAAAGCTTAATTGAACAAGCTGCAGTCAGAAGCTGATTAGCTACCATGTACAGCTTCACCAGATTCTGAGTGCATCATGTTTAGTAAATACCCCCTTCTGTCTTGGGGGTTTTATGTAATCTCCTTATATTTGTTGATGTGACTTTCTCTACTTGTACTCTATGTAAAAGCTCTTGCATGCTTATAAATAAAGAATAATAAAAAGAAAAGTTAAACAAAACAAAAACAAAAAAAAAAAATTAAAAACATTTATAAATATAAAAAAAGAAAGAAATAAAAAAAACTCAATCAATCAAAAAAAAAAAAACAACAGAACAACCTAAAAACATTAATGAATATAAAAATATAAATAAGGGTTACTCGATGGAACACTTGGTCTTTTTTTTCTGCCAGCATTCTTCTACATAATGTCTACTCTGTGTATGCAATCTTCAGTCCTTATATTTGTGATATATATTTAATGTGACCTCCTCTTGTGTGCTTATAAAGAATTAAAAAAAAAAACCAATCGAACAAAAAAAACACAAAAAAACAATCACACAAACAAATAAACATTTATATATACTGTATATAAAAATAAAAATAGGGCAGACTCGAAGGACCACTTGGTCTTTTTTTCTGCCAACACTCTTCTATATAATGTCTACTCTGTCTATGTAATCGTCAGTCCTTATATTTGTGATATATATATTTAATGTGACCTTCTCTTGTGTGATTATAAATAAAAAATGAAAAAAAAAACCCTCATAAAAAAAATCCAAACAAACATAAAAAACATTTATATACTGTATATAAAAATAAAAATGGGGCAGACTCAAAGGTCTTTGGTCTTTTTGGTCTGCCATCACTCCTCTATGATTCTCGGGGGTTTTACGCAATCTTCAGTCCTAAAATATGGGGGAAAAAAAAAAAACAACCGGCTGTGGCAGTGCATGGAAAGGGCTGCAAGGGCTGTGACAGTGATAATAATGGGGGATTTTAACTACCCAGAAATTGACTGGAGTAATGGCACTGCTGGGACAGGTAAAGGGCGAAAGATTATAAACCTATTACAGGACAATTTTATGGTCCAGTTTATTGAGGCCCCAACTAGGAATGAAGCTCTGTTGGATCTGGTAATCTCAAACCATGCAGAGATTATTACTAATGTCCAGATAAAGGAACACCTGGGTAGCAGTGATCATAACATGATTTCTTTTGATGTTAGCGCTAAACAAGAAATACATACGGGTAAGATAAAAACACTTAACTTCAAGAGAGCACATTTTCCAAGGATGAGGGCTGCTCTCCAGGATTTAGACTGGGAGAGAATATTCGCTTCAATGGGCACAGAACAGAAATGGGAATTCTTCAAAAAGCCTGTTTGGGACCTCACTGCAAAGTATATTCCCATGGGCAATAAGTTTAAAAGGCTAAAAACAAAAGCTCACGGCCAAAGTTAAAAAAAGCTATAAACTATAAGAGAACAGCTTTTAAAAAATATAAAAATGAAGGATCACTAGCGTCATTTAAATGTTACAAAGAATTTAACAGAATATGTAAAAATCAAGGATGCAAAAATTCAAAACGAACGACAGATTGCAAAAGATAGTAGGACAAACCCCAAAAAATTCTTCAAATATATTAATAGTAAAAAGGTCAAGCCTGAGCATGTAGGCCCTTTACAAAATAATCTAGAGTGGGTGACTGGGGACAAAGAGAAGGCTAATTTATTAAATACTTTCTTCAGCTCTGTGTACACAAAACAGCATGGGGAGCTCATGTCCATAATGGGGGTGGTAGTGACACAGCCCCAAATGATCCACAATGGCTCAAAAGTGATATGGTCCAGAAATATTTAGACGGAATAAAGGTGGATAAAGCACCTGGCCCTGATGGCATCCACCCACGGATCCTAAAAGAATTGAGCTCTGTAATTTCAGAGCCATTGTATCTAATTTTTAGGGACTCGTTAATGACGGGAATAGTCCCACTGGATTGGCGCAGGGCCAACGTGGTGCCTATATTTAAAAAGGCATCAAAGTCTTTACCAAGTAACTATAGACCTGTTAGCTTAACTTCTATAGCTGGGAAGATACTGGAGTATTTAATAAAAGACCACATCGACGAGTTCTTGCTGAACAAAAACACTTTAAGCAACAGACAACATGAATTCATGAAAGACAGAAGTTGTCAGACAAATCTTATTTCTTTTTATGAGGAGGCAAGCAAAACCTTGGACAGAGGGGTGGCGGTGGACGTGGTATACTTGGATTTTGCGAAAGCGTTCGATACAGTTCCCCACACACGGCTCATGTGTAAGGTAAAATCTACAGGTTTGGAAATATCAGTTTGTAAATGGATAGAAAATTGGCTAAAAGAAGGAATTCAGAGAGTAGTGATTAATGATTCTTACTCTGAATGGTCTAAGGTTATCAGTGGTGTACCTCAAGGTTCAGTGCCGGGACCCTTGCTTTTTAACATCTTTATAAATGATATTGGGTCAGGGATCAAAAGTAACATTTCTGTCTTTGCAGATGACACCAAGATATGCAGTGAAATAACGTCCATACAGGATGTCTCCAATTTACAAGCTGACCTCAATGCTCTGTCTAATTGGGCGACTATGTGGCAGATGAGGTTTAATGTTGATAAATGTAAAGTTATGCACTTGGGGGCTAAGAATATGCATGCATCATACATGCTAGGGGGAGTACAACTCGGGGAATCCATAGTGGAGAAGGATCTGGGGGTTTTGGTAGATAATAAGCTCAATAACAACATGCAATGCCAAGCTGCTGTTTCCAAAGCGAGCAAAGTCCTTTCTTGTATTAAGAGAGGTATGGACTCCAGAGAGAGAGATATCATTTTGCTCCTGTACAAATCATTAGTAAGACCTCACCTGGAATATGCAGTTCAGTTTTGGGCACCAGTTCTCAAAAAGGATATCGGGGAACTGGAGAAAGTGCAGAGAAGGGCAAACAAACTGATAAGAGGCATGGAGGAGCTCAGCTATGAGGAGAGATTAGAGGAACTGAATTTATTCACTCTTGAGAAGAGGAGAATAAGGGGGGATATGATCAAAATGTTCAAATATATTAGGGGTCCATATAGTGAACTTGGTGTTGAGTTGTTCTCTGTACGGTCAACCCAGAGGACACGGGGGCACTCTTTACGTCTAAAGGAAAAGAGATTTCATCTTCAAGTACGGAAAGGTTTCTTCACAGTTAGAGCTGTGAAAATGTGGAATAGACTCCCGCCAGAGGTGGTTCTGGCCAGTTCAGTAGATTGCTTTAAGAAAGGCCTGGATACTTTCCTGAATGTACATAATATAACTGGGTACTAACATAGGTAAAGTTGATCCAGGGAAAATCCGATTGCCTCTCGGGGGGATCAGGAAGGAATTTTTTTCCCCTACTGTAGCAAATTGGAGCATGCTCTGCTGGGGTTTATTTCGCCTTCCTTTGGATCAATTGTGGGCATAAAATTGGGTATATTGGATTGTACGATTATTTTTTATTTTATTTATTTGTTTTTAAGGTTGAACTGGATGGACTTGTGTCTTTTTTCAACCTGACTAACTATGTAACTATGTAACTGAACTTTAATTGCCCTATAGAGGCTACATAAGCAGTCCACTATGAATGTTCATGGCATTCTATACATTTATACCGTGAAATCATAGACTGGAAAGCCTGCTAATCCGGTACGTAGTTAATAAATTATCTCCCCAACTTGTCCATACATCATCCATACAATCCGCTTTCACCCCGAGAAGCAGAAGAGGAAATACAAAGGAAATCTTGCACGTTCCAATAACCGTTATTGAATCCTTTGTCTTTTTTTTTGATGAAATTGCCAGTTTAATTATTTTGTTTCACAATACGCAGATATTATAACGCTCTGATGTCAAAACATCTCTAAAGCGGATTTTTTTTTCAGTGTCTTATATTATACATATCGACTAATTCCTCGCTCTCTAGATTCAGTGAAACAAAGAGCCCATTTACATCTCATGCACGTGTGTAACTCTTCCATTGTCAAATCATCGCAGAAATTAACTAAATGAGAAAATAGCTTGTTATCCTCAGAACAATATCTCCACCTACTACTTCTACCATCGCAGGCGGGAAGAGCGCAGCTGGGCTGGGTGACATAACGCACTGAGCGCCGCTTGACAGAACTGCAATTAGCCCATTCTAACGTGCAGAAGAGCAAACTTCCCTAAGTATCCTCAGATCCTAAAGCTGGCCATACACTAGAGCAGCCTTTCTCAACCTTTTCAACATAGAGGAACCTTTGAAATAGTTCTCCAGTCTCGGGGAACCCTGCTAAAGATTAGAAATCTACAACTCATGATACATTAGTGTGATGGTCAGTGGGAAGAATGGTTCTTACACTTGTGGTCATTGGGAAGAATTACCTCCTTACAGATAGCTAAAAAGATCAATGGTGTCGGTGGGAACTTATCCGAGAGGCCCAATGCTGAAGGAACCCCTAGCAACCTCTGGAAGAACCCTAGGGTTCTATGGAACCCTGGTTGGGAATCACTGCACTAGAGGATTTTGGAACGAATGTTCATACAATATATGAATGTTAGTTCAGTTGTACAAAAATTCTCAGTGCATTCGATCCCTTTGTGATTGTTTTTCGAATATATGAAGATTTGTTCATTTGTACATTGATCCCTTGATGAATGCTGTTGTAATATACAGTGCATCCAGAAAGTATTCACAGCACTTCACTTCTTCCACATTTTGTTACAAAGTTTTTCCAAAATGGATTCAATTAATTATTTTCCTCAAAATACTACAAACAATACCCCATAATGACAACGTGAAAGAAATTTGTTTGAAATCTTTGCAAATTTATTAAATATAAAAAAATTAAGAAAAAAAAATCCCATATGCATAAGTATTCACAGCCTTTGCTCAATACTTTGTTTAAGCACCTTTGGCACCAATTATAGCCTCAAGTCTTTCTGAGTATGATGCTACAAGCTTGGCACACCTATTTTTGAGCAGTTTCTCCCATTCGTCTTTGTAGGATCTCTCAAGCTCCATCTGGTTGGATGAGGAACGTCGGTGTACAGCCATTTTCAGATCTCTCCAGCGATGTTCAATCGGGTTCAAGTCTGGGCTCTGGCTGGACCACTCAAGAACATTCACAGAGTTGTCCCGTAGCCACTCCTTTGTTATGTTGGCTGTGTGCTTAGTGTCATTGCCATGTTGGAAGATGAACCTTCACTCCAGTCTGAGGTTTAAAGTGCTCTGGAGCAGGTTTTCATCAAGGATGTCTCTGAACATTGCTGCATTCATCTTTCCCTCCATCCTGACTAGTCTCCCAGTTCCTCATGC
The DNA here is from genome assembly GCF_037356315.1 of Lithobates pipiens. NCBI lineage: Eukaryota > Metazoa > Chordata > Amphibia > Anura > Ranidae > Lithobates > Lithobates pipiens. The sequence goes on along the minus strand of NW_027507758.1, from coordinate 47,724,745 downwards.
TGAAAAAAATCCCCACAGCATAAAGTTCCCACCGCCATGCTTCACTGTAGGGATGGTATTGGCCAGATGATGAGCGGTGCCTGGCTTCCTCCAGACATGATGCTTGCCATTCAGGCCAGAGTTCAATCTTTGTTTTTATCAGGCCAGAGAATTTTGTTTCTAATGGTCTGAGAGTCCTTCAGGTGTCTTTTGGCAAACTCCAGTCAAACTGACATGTGCCTTTTACTGTGAAGTGGCTTCAGTCTGGCCACTCTACCATCCAGGCCTGATTGGTGGAGTGCTACCGAGATGATCCTTCTTCTGGAAGGTTCTCCTCTCTCCACAGAGAAATGCTGGAGCTCTGTCAGAGTGATCATCGGGTTCTTGGTCACCTCCCTGAATAAGGCTCTTTTCCTCTGATCGCTCAGTTTAGCCGGGTGGTCCTGGTGGTTCTTCCATTTACACATGATGGAGGCCACTGTGCTCACTGGGACTTTCAATGCTGCAGACAATTTTCTGTACCCTTCCCCAGATCTGTGCCTCCATACAATCCTGTCTCAGAGGTCTACTGACAATTCCTTAGACTTCATCGCTTGGTTGTGCTCTGACATGCACTGTTAACTGTGGGACCTTATATATACAGGTGTGAGCCTTTTCAAATCAATAAACTGAATTTACCACAGGTGTCTCCAATCAAGTTGTAGAAATATCTCAAGGATGATCATTGGAAACAGGATGTACCTGAGCTCAATTTTGAGTGTCATGGCAAAGGCTGTGAATAGTTATGTACATGAGATTTTTTCATTTTTATTTTTAATAAATTTGCAAAGATTTCAAATAAATGTCATTCACATTGTCATTATGGGGTATTGTTTGTAGAATTTTGAGGAAAATAATGAATTTAATCCATTTTGGAATAAGGCCGTAACATAACAAAATGTGGAAAAAGTGAAGTACTGTGAATACTTTCTGAATGCACTGTATGAAGATTTGTTCATTTGTACAAAAAATTCTCAGTGCATTTGATCCCTTGATGAATGTTGTCCGAAAATAATTATAAATTTCATTTGTGTTTTAACAATTGATTTGGGAATTAACCTACATAAGGACCGAGCCTCTTTTTGAGATTTGTTGTTTACAAGTTAAAAACTTTTTTTGCTAGAAAATTACATAGAATCCCCATTAGAATCCCCACATTATAAAAAAAATTCTAACTCCATAGAGAATAAAATGGTGGTAGTTGTAATACTTTCTGTCACATTGTATTTGCGCAGCGGTCTTACAAGCACACTTTTTTTGGAAAAAATTAAATTTTTTGAATTTAAAAATCAGACAAGATTAAAGTTAGCCCAATTTTTTTATATTGTGAAAGATAATGTTACACTGAGTAAATTAATACCCAACATGTCACACTTCAAAATTGCGCCCGTTCGTGGAATGGCGACAAACTTTTACCCTCAAAAATCTCCATAGGTGACGTTTAGAAAATTCTACAGGTTGCATGTTTTGAGTTACAGAGGGGGTCTAGGGCTATAATTATTGCTCTCGATCTACCAATCGTGGCAATACCTCACATGTGTGGTTTGAACACCGTTGTTATATGTGGGCGCTAATCACGTATATGTTCGCTTCTGCACATGAGTTCGGTGGGATTAAAATAATTTTTTTTTCTTATTTATTTTACCTTTTATTTTTTAAAAATTGTGTCACTTTTATTCCTATTACAAGGAATGTAAACATCCCTTGTAATAGAAAAGAAGGCATGACAGGACCTCTTAAATATGAGATCTGGGGTCAAAAAGACCTCAGATCTCATATTTACACTAAAATGCAATAATAAAAAATAAAATAAAATTTGTCATTTAAAAAAAAAAATGTCCCTTTAAGAGCTATTGGAGGAAGCGTCGTTTTGACGTTGCTTCTGCCCTGCAATGGTATGGAGACGGATGGGAGCCATCTTCCCCTCATTCATCTCCATACCACAGAGAAGAAAGGATCACCTCTGCCGCTGCCGACGGCTCCGGTAAGCGGTGGGTGGCCCTCTCCCGCCGCCAATAAAACTGATCTTGCGGCAAATCCGCTGTAATGACCACCATTATCGGAAACCGGACCACCGGCTGAACAAGGGGATACCAGGGTTATGGCAGCTAGCTGCTGCCATAACAACGATATTCCTCTTCAAAGTTAGGACGTATATCGGCGTGAGGCGCTCCGGAGGTCATTAATGTAAATTTTCTAACAAAAACCACATTCACTGTTATACAGTAATTTGTTAAAGACATTTTTTTTCCATCCTGCTCCTTTTATCGTCACTGTGGTCGTAGGGGGTTTTCGGTAAATATATCCTTCGTTCCTTTTCTGAATGAACACAGTGAGTGGTCAGTACCAATATATACTGTGTTTATTCATCACTGAAACATAGTAAGCTGTGTTGATTATGCTTTAGTTTGTAGGTGAACAGGAAGCCTCTGTACAGAGCACCTCTTGTTCATTCACTCTGCAGTGCAGCTGAGGCTGCACAGAAAGGAGCTGAGGAATCTATGTCCTCAGTCCCTTTCTCTCAAAAGGGGTCTCAAAGCCCCCTGATGTTTCACCAAAGACCCCCCACACGCACTTCCTCTAACAGCTTTGTGAAAAAAATTTGTAAAAACAAAAATTATTATTTTTTTTTTTTAAAAGTAATAAAAATACTGTAAAAAATAATTAAGAAAATGAAGTGCTTATTCACAAGGGTTCTGTGTCCCATACAGTGTGAATGATCGGTTTGTTTGTAGGGCTGGAGCTGCATGTTTCTCTATGGGAACACATTGACTAAGACCGAGTTAAAGGGCCGTGACAGGCAGTTGGAAGGGAGGTCCGATCATGTGACCATTATGATTGGCTGTCACCGTGGTCCCACTAATCGGAGCCCATCCTGCCAGATCCCAATCATTCCTGGTGACCGGGATTTGTTGGTGACAGCTCGGTCACTATGATGGGAACAAACAGCAAGTGTGGTCTCAAAACCTCTGCCATCATGGACACATATGTATAGTCCCGCCCCACCGCCATCACACATACGTAGTCTGCAAGAGGTTACGCCCCCTCCCCCTCCTCCCCTCTGACAAATCTACATTCAGGCATCGTTTCCAAATATGTCTCATTTGGAGGGACTGTGCCTCTTTTAGAATTAAAACACATGGACCTGGAATATTCACCCGCAGAGTGAATGTTTACCGAGTGTCAAGCCTAGTACACACTATTAGAAAATAGAACAAACGAGGGATCGTTCGCATTTTTCCGCAGCCTCGTCCCATGTTAAAAACGAGAATGTCTAAAATGGTACAGAAATTCTCAAAGCGACAGAGAACAACTTCCCACGTTCATAACTACAGCCTACAGTATCTCACAAAAGTGAGTACACCCCTCACATTTTTGTAAATATTTTATTCTTTTCTTTTCATGTGACAACACTGAAGAAATGACACTTTGTTACAATGTAAAGTAGTGAGTGTACAGCTTGTATAACAGTGTACATTTGGTGTCCCTTCAAAATAACTCAACACACAGCCATTAATATCTAAATCGCTGGCAACAAAAGTGAGTACACCCCTAAGTGAAAATGTCTAAATTGTGCCCAATTTGCTGTTTTCCCTCCCCGGTGTCATGTGACTTGTTAGTGTTACAAGGTCTCAGGTGTGAATGGGCAGGTGTGTTAAATTTGGTTATCACTCTCACTCTCTCATACTGGTCACTGGAAGATCAACATGGCACCTCATGGCAAAGAACTCTCTGTGGAGCTGAAAAAAAAGAATTGTTGCTCTAAATAAAGATGGCCTAGGCTATAAGAAAATTGGCAAGACCCTGAAACTGAGCTGCAGCATGGTGGCCAAGACCATACAGAGGTTTAACAGGACAGGTTCCACTCAGAACAGGCCTCGCCATGGTCGACCAAAGAAGTTGATTGCACATGCTCAGCGTCATATCCAGAGGTTGTCTTTGGGAAATAGACGTATGAGTGCTGCCAGCATTGCTGTAGAGGTTGAAGGGGTGGGGGGGTCAGCATGTCGCTGCTCAGACCATATGTCGCACACTACATCAAATTAGTCTGCATGGCTGTCGTCCCAGAAGGAAGCCTCTTCTAAAGATGATGCACAAGAAAGCCCACAAACAGTTTGCTGAAGACAAGCAGACTAAGGACATGAATTACTGGAACCATGTCCTGTGGTCTGATGAGATCAAGATAAACTTATTTGGTTCAGATGGTGTCAAGTGTGTGTGGCAGCAACCAGATGAGGAGTAGACATGTTCGATTAATTTAGTTCGAATCGAAAGTTTGTACGAATTTCTGTAAATTCTGGAGGATCCGAAATTGCATGAATTGCTATGCTTTCGAATTTTGTACGAAATACGAAATTTAGTTTGCAAATGTCAGATCCAATTTCTGTTACAACGGAAACGTGAATGGTGTTTTTTTGACCAATCAGAGGTTTTCTTCTGCTGCTGAGTGAGGGTTGGGAAAATTACCCTTTTTTAATATGGGAGTGGGAGACTGGTACTAGTAGTTGATGAAAGATTCAGAATCGGATAAAATAAGAATTTTTCGTTAATTACGATTATTCGTTATGATAAAGTTAAAAACCCAGGAAGTCAGCAGAGCACAGGGATGGTGGGAGCCCCTCATAATGATAAATTCATCATAACGAACGTTCGTAATTGTTACAAAAAGTTAAGGAACCTAACAAAAATTCGTATGAATCCAAATTGAATTTCGGACACAAATTACAAAATATAAATTAACGACTAATATGAAATGTAACGTAACAAAACAAAACAAATTTATTGATGATGTACATGTCTAGTGAGGAGTACAAAGACAAGTGTGTCTTGGCTACAGTCAAGCATGGTGCTGGGGGTGTCATGGTCTGGGGCTGTATGAGTGCTGCCGGCACTGGGGAGCTACAGTTCATTGAGGGAACCACGAATGCCAACACACCTCCAAGATGACCACTGCCTTGCTAAAGAAGCTGAGGGTAAAGGTGATGGACTAGCCAAGCATTTCTCCAGACCTAAACCCTATTGAGCATCTGTGGGGCATCCCCGGAAGGTGGAGGAGTGCAAGGTCTCTAACATCCACCAGCTCTGTGATGTTGTCATGGAGGAGTGGAAGAGGACTCCAGTGGCAACCTGTGAAGCTCTGGTGAACTCCATGCCCAAGAGGGTTAAGGCAGTGCTGAAAAGTAATGATGACCACACAAAATATTGACACTTTGGGCCCAATTTGGACAGTGGTGAGGGGTGTACTCACTTTTGTTGCCAGCGGTTTAGACTTTAATAGCTGTGTGTTGAGTTATTTTGAGGGGACAGCAAATTTACACTGTTATACAAGCTGTACACTCACTACTTTACATTGTAACAAAGTGTCATTTCTTCAGTGTTGTCACGTGAAAAGATAGAATAAAATATTTACATAAAATGTGAGGGGTGTACTGTAAGGGCCCACCCTCACTGCCGCCACACATACGCGTTACGTGGTCTGCAAGAGGTTATGCCCCCCCCTCACCCCGACAAATCTACATTGAGGCATAGCTCCCAAATATGGTGGATGCAGAAAGGGTGCCTCAGCGGGATTTTAAAGGGGCAGGAGAAATATTTAGTAGGCAATATCTTACTTTAAAACAAATATTTTTATATTATAAAAATATTTGTTTTAAAGTAAGATATTGCCTACTAAATATTTCTCCTGCCCCTTTAATGTCCCGCTGAGGCACCCTTTCCGCATCTACCATTAACTGGGATGTGGGTCAGGCCATTTCCAGACCATTTGCAGCACTTACCCCCCTCCTAGCTCCCAAATATGTCTCATTTGGAGGGACTCTCCCTCTTTTAGAATTAAAAAACATGGATCTGGAATATTCACCCGCAGAGAATGGTTACCGAGTGTCAAGCCTAGTACACACTATTAGAAAATCGAATGATCGATCGTTCGCATTTTTCCTCGTCCTCGTCCCATGTTGAAAACGAGAATGCCTAAAATGGTGCGGAAATTCTCAAAGCGACAGAGGGCAACTTCCCACTATCATAGCTACAACCTATGTCTAGTCTTTGGTCGTACTTTGTTTCTGACCATGTGCGGACTTGCTCATTTGATATTTATAAGAAAAATACTGCACTAATTAAATGAAAATAGGACATTATGAAAAGTGAAGAGTAATACTTTGCAACATGTCCCTTGGGAAATGTTTTGTTTGAACAGTCCATATCGGCTATCCAAAGCAGTGTACTAACAAAGAAAAAAATGGAACGATCGCTTCGAATACGGATATTTTGATTTGATTTTGTAATAGTTTATACTGGGCTTCTACTCACAGCTTTATAAATAAGCCCCTTAGTTTCAACGGACATTTTTAGTGGTCACATTCATTTAAATGGAAAACCTTATCTTGTAATAAGTGAACTGCTGCCTGTCCAGATCTTCTTTATCAGTCAATGAGGGACAGGAGATCTTCACATAAACCAAAGCAGATGGAAACCCAAACTGGATGACATTAAAGCCTCGTATACACAATCGGATTTTCCGCAGACAAAACCTCAGACTTTTGTCCAAAGAGCGTTGGCCAGGAACTTGTTTTGCATACAAACGGCAAGGAATTGTCAGCCAACAAACACGAACATAGTGACATACTACGAGCTGATAAAGATGAAGTTCAATTGTCATGTGGCACCCTTTGGGCTCCTTCTGCTAATTTCGTGTTAGTAGAAGTTTGGTGAGTGTTGATTCGCGCTTTTCAGTTCACGCTTTTCATTTCACGCTTTTCATTTTGCGCTTTTCAGTCCGTTTCTGAATGGCCGTTCGTCAACCAGCCATGTTGCGGAATCGGAGGAGATAACTTGTTATTTATTATTGGCCTTGCTTTGAAGTTCAGTACAGGAACAGGTGGAGGAGGATTTCTTGCACAAAAAATTGGTTACTTTATTAACTGTGACCAATTATGTCATATGCCTTTGCTGCGGGAGCTCCAGGAGAATAATCCAGATGATTTTTGGAATTATCTCCCGATGACAGATCCCTGCTTTCACCAAATCTTGGCATTGTTGACCCCCTATATTAACCTCCCTGGTGGTATGGTTATGTAAGATTTTTGATGCTCAAACCGGTACTTTTTTTTTCATGGAAATTTGGCGTTTTATATTGTAGGCCTGTAATTCTTAGGAATACCAACACACTTAAATCTGTCCAAACAAGAGTCTAGTAGACATCCCGGGTATGATAAAGTTTGAAGCATGAAATCATAATATAATAAATAACTATAAATAATTATAACCAATAGTAATATAATAATAAAAATTACTCAATATTGTAATCAAATCAAAAACACTGAAATTTGCTCAGTTGCAGAATTCTCGCTGTCATTACTTTCAGTGTTTGATTTCCCCACAAATCGCTATCGCTCAATTCTGCGAGTGATTCTAATTTATTATCGCTGTTTTCTAGCTGGTCTAAAACTGCTTTTGATGTAAAGGGACACTTTTTGGTTGCTATGGACAATCTCCAGTTTCCAGGCAGAAAGAACAGTATATATAATATAAAACTGCATGCAGGACACTGGAGAAACCACTAGGGACAAAAGGGTTGTGAAATTATTTCATACAGTAATGTAATCTGTAAGATCACAGTGCACTGTATGTGTGGTGTGTTTTTCACTTTTTGAATTTGGCGCCGTTCTTCGCCCTTGTGCGTCACAACGCTAGCAGGGAACAGAGCCCAGAACTGTGATGAATCAAGCAGAGACGCGGCTCGCACACACAGCGGGGAGACATCGCAGGATCCTGGGGACAAGGTAAGTAAGTTTGCCTGGATCCCGCGATGCAATTCCGAATGTGGGTCAGGGCTACCGCTTTTGGTACTGAAAATTCACAATGCACAATAAAAAAAACGTATTTTACTTCAAATGACAGTTTGGGAGTCGGCAGTTACATTTAAAAAAATACGATGCAAAATTAACAAGGGACACCAACATAGTTGTATTTTTGATATAAAAAACTACGGGATAATGGTGTTGTGGTAACCTGACTAAATAAAACAAAAAAAAATACATAATAATATTATTCTTGATATCACTAGGAAAAAAAAAAGCCTTTTTAAATACGTTTGCAAGAAATCCATCAATATCACCAGCAAAGCAGCTTCATTATTATCTCATTAAAGAAGATGAGAATGTGCGCTGCATTTGGAAATTTCATAATGTACTGCGTCACGAATGTTAATTCTCCATTGCGAACGCTAGTTTACAAGACCGACCGCTTCTGGCTTGTCCTTGCTTCCGAGTATGCGTGTTGGTGCTTTGGACTTTTGTCCGACGGACTTGTGTACACACGCTCGTAAAATCCGACAACAGACATTTGTCCGTGGAAAATTTTAAAGCCTGCCATCCAACATTTGTCCACGGAAAATCCGGCAACAGTTGTCCAATGGAGCGTACAAACGGTCGGATTTTCCACCAACAGCCTGTCGTCACACAATTCCCATCTGAAAATCCGATTGTGAGTATGAGGTTTAAGACTTGATTCACATCTAGCTGTTTCTGGAACGTACATTTTGCCATGCATTTCAGAAACGCACTGCAAACTCACTGCAAATGTGTGTTGTGCTAGTGGTGCCATTGTGTGTTAATGGCACCCCAAGCACTGATAGCAGATGTGCATTTTGTTGCTAAGAAAACGCTCTACACATGCACCATAAAAAAAATGTGTCATGCTCTGTTTCCCATAAAATCTTGAAGCATCTTTGGGGCCTTTGTTGTGCTTAGGGAAGCCCATTCAACTGAAAAGTCTGCCCTATGCGTGATGAGCGGAAACTCTACAAAAAAAAAGTCTTGAAAAGCTCGTTCCCTCTTCCTTTCGATGTGATCCTAATGGTGCGATTTGTCCACGGTTGAGACCATCTGGCAGAGCGTTGTCACCCAATCTGTGTTCTACTGGGGAGATTCCCGTCACTTCCTGTCCCATAGCCAAAAAATTAGTTCCAATTGAGAGATTTCCCTTTATTTCTGTTCTGGTGACAACCCTAAAAAAATGTTAAAATGTTAATTTTTTGAGAGTTTTTTTTATGCATTTGTATGGGCGTTGTTAGCCCATTTTCAGCTTTTCATACAATTGTATTTATTATTATGTATTTGCTATTTTTTTTTCAACTTTTTTTGTAAGGGGTTAGGGGTTGAAGTTTATGGTTAGGGGGATAATTTTTTATTTGTTTTATTTATTTATTTATTTATTTATTATTTATTTACTTATTATTATTATTTTTTATTTATTTATTTTGTTAGGTTAGGGGTTAATATTAGGCTTAGGGCTTAATATTAGGCTTAGGGGTTAGGATTTGGGTTAGGGACTAGTGTTAGAGTTATGAGTTATTAGTAGGGGTTAATATTAGGATTATTGTTGGGGATTAACATTAAGGTTAGGGGTTATTATTTTGGGTTAATATTAGGGTTAGGAATTGGGGTTGGGGTAATTTTATTTATTTATTTTTATTATTATTTATTGTATTATTTATTTAGTTAGGTTAGGGGTTAATATTAGGGTAAGGTGTTAGGGATTAGTATTAAGTTTAGGGGTTAATATTAGGATTAAGGTTAGTATTAGGGTTAGATGTTATTATTAGGGGTTAATTATAGGGTTGGGGTCAGGGTCATTTTATTTATCAAGTTTTAGTATTATTTATATTAATTTATTTATTGATTTTAGGGCTGTTACTGATTAAAATTTTCCTGTTCGATTAATCGATTTTTTTTTTAATCGATTAATCGACTAATTTCGATTAATTATAATGTACATACGGTTTTTACATTTTTTTTTTATTAAACTTTAAGAAAAACATAGAAAGTTAGTTTAACTTTAACTGTAATGTCCACATCTCCCCCCATGCTGTATTGTCCACATCTCCCCCCATGCTGTATTGTCCACATCTCCCCCCATGCTGTATTGTCCACATCTCCCCCCATGCTGTATTGTCCACATCTCCCCCCCCCCCATAAAGTACTGCCCACTTCTCCCCCCATAAAGTACTGCCCACATCTCCTCACATCTCCCCCATACCTTAATATTCATGATTGTCTGCTCTGTCTGGAATAGACAGTAGGCAGACCCGTCCATCCTCAGAGTAGACACAAGCAGGCGGGCGATGATGACGTCAGCGCGCGCGTCTAGGCCGCCGCCGGGTGGACCAAGATGGCCGCGGCTCCGGAGCTAGGCCGAAGCCGCGGCCTTTCCTATGGGCGAGACCGCGGAACTGACTCCGCGGATCGTCCTCGATTAAAATTATTTTGATCGATCAAAGAAATTAACGATTAATCGAACAATTAATCGTTAATTTCCGCGGCCCTAATTGATTTATTATTTATTTTGTTAGGTTAGGGGCTAATGTTAGGGTTAGGGATTAGTATTACGGTTAGGAGTTAGGCTTAGGGGTTTATTTTAGGGTTAGGGTTAGTATTAAGTTTAGGGGTTAATGTTAGGGTTGGGGGTTAGTATTATGGTTAGGGTCAGGAGTTAGGATTAGGGGTTATTAGGGGTTAATAACAGGGTAAGGGGTTGAGGTCAGGATCATTTTATTTATTTATTTTTATTATTATTTATTTGTATTTATTTTATTAGGTTAGAAGTTAATATTGGGGTTAGGGATTAGTATTAAGGTTAGGGGTTAATATTAACCTTAAGGTTAGTATTATGGTTACGGGTTATTATTAGGCGATAATTATAGGGTTGGTGGTTGGGGTCAGGGTCATTTTATTTATCAATTCTTATTATTATTTATTTTAATTGATTTATTGATTTATTATTTATTTTGTTAGGTTAGGGGGCGTTAGGGATTAGTAGTAAAGTTAGGAGTTAATTAGGAGTTGATATTAGGGTTAGGGATTAGTATTAAAGTTAGGAGTTAATTAGGAGTTGATATTAGGGTTAGGGATTAGTATTAAAGTTAGGAGTTAATCAGGAGTTGATATTAGGGTTAGGGATTAGTATTAAAGTTAGGAGTTAGGGTTAGGGGGTTTATATTAGGGTTAGGGTTAGTATTAAGTTTAGGGGTTAATATTAGGGTTAGTATTCAATTTAGGGGTTAATATTAGTATTACGGTTAGGGTCAGAAGTTAGGATTAGTGGTTATTATTAGGGATTAATATTAGGGTTAGGGGTTGGGGCTAGAACCATTTTACTTATTTATTTTTATTATTGTTTATTATTTATTTATTTATTATTTTATTATGATTATTTATTATTTATTTATGACTTATTTTTATTTAATTATTGCATTTGAGCAGAAAAAACGCTCCCATAATGCGCTAAAACACTCAGAAACATGAAACCAAGCGTTTGCATGAATTTCTATGGAACAAAAAAAAAAAAAAAAAGCGCTTCAAAAACACACAAATTTGCCCAATTCAAGCTACAAAAAAAGCTCCAAAACGAAAAAAATAAAAATTAAATTGGCTTTTGAATTTACAGGTTTTTTTTTTGTTTTTTTTTACATGCAGTCTCCTGGTAATCGGTAACCATCCAGAGGAACCACAGATGCCAGCATGGCCTGCCCATGAAAGTCTGTCCAGACACGCTGGGACTTGTAGTTCCTGCAGCCCCTCCGCCACCCTTGCTTCTATTCTGACCTTCCATTGAATTCTTCTTCTATATTAAATGTACTTTCTGACATTTAGACAAATGATTCATCACAAAAAACCTGATTTCAGATTTAGGAGATCAGCACTTAAGTAATAATAAAACATTCAATTCGCTTCTTTCACTGAGAGATGGGAAACTATTCCTGACCTGGGGAGATTTCCTCCACTTCTCTATGTATTCTGTACCATTTAGCTGCTAATTTATGAAGACATTAGTGCAATTTAGTGTGTCTAGATTGCCACCTACTGGGGAATTTTGGAACAACACGCCCCTGCTAGATGGCTATTTACTAGTTAAACAGTGGCTGTAATTAATGAGAATTTACTGTGTTTGCATAAACGATTGAGTGTCCTCTGTAGGGATCAATTGTGAATCATTACAGACAAAAAAAATAAGATTTATCATTTGAAAATGGGAACAGTTGTAGAAGCACTCAGGGGTTGCAGACGTAACCTTACTTGAATTCTAAACGAAAGCATTCGTTCCAACATGCTAAAACGCACGCGTCGTGGTTCCCCATAATAAAGAACGCGCCTGTTCCTATCTCAGCGTGATGATAAGAATACACGCTGTCCAATGTTTGTATGTGTTTTAGTGTGCGTTGAGAGGCCCCATAGAAGTCAATGCAGAGCATCAAAGCATGTATAATGCGTCAACCTGCGGTAGCAAGCCATGGTCGATGGCTGTTACTCCCTATCTACTCCAAATTATAAATGTAAAAATGAGTGTCAATGCGTAATAAAAGGCATATCCATGCACAAAGGGAACGCACGTTGACGCATGACCAGGCACCTGTATGCAAAGATCTTAATGTGTCCTCAATGTTACCTATACTGTACCTGAGTTTTACTTTTGAAGGACAGAAATACTTACATTGATCGAATGTCAAAGTTTGCGTCCTATTTCAAAATATTCACTTGTGGTCTGCTACACATAACTCATCCCAAATGACTCTGATAATTATGATTTCATTTGGGGCTCATTTACCCTAGAGGGGGGGGGGTAAAACCCCACAGTTGAGCTGCATGTTTTTTGCCCCTCAACTGTTTCCCCATTAGCTGGGAATGTCAAAATATACAAATGCTGCGGATGTGATGCTTTACTTCACGGCCATGGCAGAAATTATACCTACTGTCATGCTCGTTGTGCACAATTTCCATGGAATGGGGCCGTGCTGCAATCATCCCCCAACCATGATAAACATTTGCACAATCAGGGTGCAAATTGCTGTACTTCCTCTAATATGTGTGATTCCTATATCGGCAGCGCCATCTAGTGGCTACAATACATTCTTTTTTTGCCCTGATTGAGGTACTTCTGGGGGGGAAAATAAAACATGCATTATAGCCACTAGATGGCACTGTTGATATAGAAATAACACATAATAAGGGAAGTACAGCAATTGCCCCCTTGATTGTGTGTCAGATCCACACAATGAAATGTAGCGGCTGGGAGTGTACACATTCATGGCCACGGCAGAAATGATACCTCCCTGTTGTGTCCCAACTGTCTCTGATTTGGAGCAATGTCCCTCTGTCCCTCTTTCCTCCTCATTTGTCCCTCATTTTGGTCAGGTCTATATACCGGTAGTTGTATATAAAATGCACTTTTTATCTTTTCAAAAAGGGTTTCCCAGTGCTAAACCTTTCATCCACTTTCTAAATTGCTGCATTTGTACATTTTAAAAGCCAATATAAAGGAATAGTAGTGGTAAAAAAAAAAGTCCTTATGGATTTAATTAACTTTTTTGGGGTTAATTCTCCTTTAAGGGGGTGTGGCAGGGGCCGTGTCCTATGCCTACCTACCTTAGTTAGTAGGTGTCCCTCATTCCCATCTCAAAATGTTGGGAGGTGTGTCACGGCACTATTTCCACAGAATGGGGCAGTGCTGCATTCATCCTGCAACCATGACAAGCATTTTCGCAATCGGGGGGGCGGCGAAAATTGCCGTACTTCCTCTAATATGTGTGATTTCTATATCGGCAACGCCATCTAGTGGCTACAATGTGTTTGCTTTTTTAACCTGATTGAGTTACTTGTGGAAAAAAAACATGCATTATAGCTGAGAAGTAGCTGTTGGGAGTGTACACATGCTTTGCTTCACGGTCATGGCAGAAGCTATATCTCCTGTCATGCTCACTGGCCACTATTTCCATGGAATAGAATGGAACGGTGCTGTGCTGCAACCAACCTGACAAGCATTTGCACAATCAGGACAAAAATTGCCGCACTTCCTCTATTATGCGCGGTTTCTATATCGACAGCGCCATCTAGTGGCTACAATATGTTTTGTTTTTCCTGATTGAGGTACTTCTGGGAAAAAAAAAGCATGCATTATAGCCACTAGATGGTACTGTTGACATAAGGAATAACACATAATAAGGGGAGTATCCTTGATTGTGTGTCAGATCCACACAATGAAATGTAGCGGGCTTTGCTTCATGGCTATGGCAGAAATTATATCTCCTGTATGCTCACTGGTCACTATTTCTACGAAACGAAACAGAATGGAGCCGGGCTGCAATTTTACCGCAACCGTGACAAGCGTTTGCGCAATCCTGGCATAAAAGAAGAACATCCAACTACACTCAGTTGGTGGAACATCCAACTACACCCAAATGGAGGGTGAGTACCTGTCAAAACCAGACCTGCCCCCCTCCCTGCCCTTTCCCCAAAAAAGTGCAGGTGCTAACAAGCAGAGCGTCCCCCTTTGGGTGGAGCTCCGCTTTAACTTAATGACATATGGGGTCTATGTATAAAATGTGTGGATGTGACAAACGTTCATGCAATCAAGGCGAAAATTGCAATACTTCCTCTATTATGTGTGATTCCTATATCATCGGTGCCATCTAGTGGCTATAATGCATGTTTTCTTTTTTTTCCCCCCCAGAAGTACCTCCATCAGGAAAAAAAAAGTGGCCACTAGATGGCGCAGCCGATATAGAAATCACACATAATAGAGGAAGTATAATAATTTTTGCCCTTATTTTGAAAGTGTTTGTTACATCTGCCCAATGAACGTTTTATACATAGACCCCATAGTCAGTTAAAGCATGGTCAGAGTGCTGCCACCCTATAACAAAGGTATGGAGGGGACTTCCATGGCAGGATCACCGGGTATTATTTTAATGAAAGATGCAGATTAAAAATGATTAAAAAATGACTTCAAAATTACTTTAGCTTATTAACCACTTCAATACAGGGCACTTAAACACCTTCCTGCCCAGACCAATTTTGAGCTTTCAGCGCTGTCGCACTTTGAATGACAATTGCGCGGTCATGCTACACTGTACCCAAATGAAATTTTTATCATTTTTTTCCCACAAATAGAGATTTCTTTTGGTGGTATTTGATCACCTCTACGGTTTTTATTTTTTGCGCTACAAATAAAAAAATACCGAAAATTTTGAAAAAAAAAATGTTTTTTTTTGTTTCAGTTTCAAAACTTTGTAAATAAGTATGTTTTCTCCTTCACTGATGGGCACTGATGGGGCTACACTGATGGGCACTGATAAGGTGGCACTGATGGGCACCAATGTGGCACCAATGAAGTGGCACTGATAGGCGGCACTGATAGGCGGCACTGATGGGCGACACGGATGGGCGACACGGATGGGCGACACGGATGGGCGACACGGACGGACACTGATAGGTGGCACAAATTGGCACTGATAGCTGGCACGGATGGGCGGCACGGATGGGCATGGATAGGCGGCACAGGTGGGCATGGATAGGCGGCACAGGTGGGCATAGATAGGTGGCACAGGTGGGCATAGATAGGCGGCACAGGTGGGCATAGATAGGCGGCACAGGTGGGCATGGGTAGGCGGCACAGGTGGGCACTCAGGCGGCACAGGTGGGCACTCAGGCGGCACAGGTGGGCACTCATAGGCGGCACAGGTGGGCACTCATAGGCGGCATCGGTGTTATAGTAATGGATGCCAATCAGTGCCAAACAATAATGCATGCCAATCAGTGATGCCCATTGTGGCCACTGATTGGCATCCATTATGGGCACTGATTGGCACCCATTGTGCTGACTGGCACCCTGGTGGTCTAGGGAGGATTATGTATTTTTATTACCTTTTCCCTGGTGGTCTAGTGGTGTCCCTGGTGGTCCAGTGTGGGCATCCTCGGGGGGGCTGTGCTGATAATCGATCAGCACAGACCCCCCCTGTCAGAGGAGCAGCCGATCGGCTCTCCTCTACTCGCGTCTGACAGACGCGAGTGAGGGAAAGCCGATCACCGGCTCTTCCCATTTACACTGTGATCAGCCGTGATTGGACACGGCTGATCACATGGTAAAGAGTCTCCGTCGGAGACTCTTTACCGAGATCGTAGTTGCCGGGTGTCAGACTGACACCCCGCAACAACGATCGCCGCGATGCGCGCCCCCGGGGGCGCGCAGCGGCTTATTATCCTAATCACGTCATATGACGTCGGGTTAGGATAATGAAACCACTTTGCCGCCGTCAATTTGTAATAGGGCGGGCGGCAAGTGGTTAAAGCTTTTATGAGATCTAAGTGATTGGGTATACATTAAAGCAGTATTAAACGCACAACCAAAAATGTATTATAATGTAGCTTACCAATCATTAGATGTTGTGGCTGCATTCGTTTTATTGGATAGCGTAACAGGAGATATAATCTCTGCCATGGCCGCAAAGCATGTCAACGCTCCCGCCCGCTACATTTTATTGTGTGGATCTGACACACATTCAAGGGGGCAATTGCTGTACTTCCCTTGTTATGTGTTATTTCTATATCAACAGTGCCATCTAGTGGCTATAATGCATGTTTTTTTCCCCTGAAGTACCTCAATCAGGGCAAAAACAAAAACATATTGTAGCCACTAGATGGCGCTGACGATATAGGAATCACATATAATAGAGGAAGTACGGCAATTTTCTCTTTTTTTGGGGGGGTGGGGGGGGGGTTGGAGACTTGGGAAAAGCAAGTACCTCTGTTCAGGTGCCCCAATTACCCCACAGGAAACATTTCATCTCACTTCCTGTCGCTGGTGCAAGAATCAAGGTGAGCGATTGTCACTGGAACAATCACAGAAAGACAAATTTAGTAATGTTAAAAGCAATGATAATAATAATTTTAAAGGTAAACTGTGAACACAAAATTTTTCATCTAAATGTATCCCTCAATAGCCGCAGAGGATAAAAATCCACTCTGTGTGCACCAAATGCCTTTGCAAAGCCAGATATTACTGTGTAAAAGCAGCGGTGACATCATCATTGTATTGTAAGTAGCTTGAGCAGAGAGCAGAGCTGTAGAAGAGATCCAGCAAGCCCCACCCACTGCAAAAAACTACTACAGGAGGGGGCGGAGACCAGACTAGTCCCCCCGCACAAGGAGAGAGAGCAGCAGTGAGCGGTCTTTATTACAGGGAAAGTCACAGATCTGGAAGAAATACACAAATCACACCAAGATTCCAGAAGAATACACATGATGAATGGATTTAGATAATATTTGCTGATCCCAGAGTTCAGCCTTAAAGAAGTTCTGATGCAGCGTACACACGACCGTTTTTTCCATCAGAATAAACTCTGACGGTCTTTCCGACAGAGTTCCGTTGAAATGGACTTGCCCACACACAATCACACCAACGTCCGTTCGTTTAGAACGCGATGACATACGACAGGACTAGAAAAAGGAAGTTCAATAGCGAGTAGCCAATAGCTGTCCTTGTGTGGTTTTTGAATATCATACAGATGAACGGTTTTGCCGATAGGAATTGATTCCATCAGAAAGAGTTAAAACGTGTTCTATTTCTAGGTCCGTCAGAATAAAAAAAAAAAAAAAAGTCAGATGAAACGATTGAAATATCTGGTGAAATGATCCCGTCTGACCTTTTCTGCCGGAAAGTCCGGTCATGTGTATGCGGCATAACCCTTCCTCCTCCGATAACAGAGAATGGGTTTTGTTACAGTGAGAGGAGAGAGGAAATTTCCCCAGAGGGACCATAAATAAAAACTGACATGTTCTATCTCTTCCCTATTCAGGAGTTCTGGTTACACTTGGGCTTTATATTCCAGTATATACTTTAAGACCTCGTTTGCACTGGTGGCCAGGATGGGGGGGGGGGGGGGGGGGGGTGAGAGCACGTCAAAAATAAACATCTGAGCCATTGTTATACTGCCCCCACACCCTTCCCTTAACCTAAACTGGAAGTGCAAACATTACATCACAAGCCACGTTCGGCTTACGGAACCACCACCAAACACGGCACATTCAACTGAGGAGACTGTGACAACCACGCAGCGACTGTGCCTAATGCACATGGTTGCGGCATGTACTATGCGCTCGGAACTGTAGATGGCACACAGGAAGGAAAGGCTCTCTCCTGTAATGCTGTTCTGACACATCTATGCTGTTCTGCTAAGCAAGAAAAGCTGAATTCCACATACCTCAAGATCTCAGTGCCTCATCTTATCACATCACAACCAACATGTGCAAGCTTGCAATGGTTAAAACTAGGGATGCACCGATACTGAGCATTTTCACTCCATCTTCAATGAGCGCAAATTGCACTGCAAAGAATTGCATGTGATTTGAACAGGAATGCAGTGCAATTCCTGTCTGAATTGCATGTGGTTTCCAGCACCGCTCCTGTATGAACCCAGGCTTGTCATAGTGATTTTGAGCCTCAGTTCACACAGCGTCGGTGCGGGAAACCTCACCTCATGTCGAGTTCCCCCAGCTCTGGCTCTCTCTCTGGGGGGAGAGAGAGCCACTGGAGGCTGGGGGAGAGAAAGCCACTGGAGGCCGGGGGGAGAGAGAGCCACAGGAGGCTCGGGGAGAGAAAGCCACTGGAGGCCGGGGGGAGAGAGAGCCACTGGAGGCTGGGGGGAGAGAGAGCCACTGGAGGCTGGGGGGAGAGAGAGCCACTGGAGGCTGGGGGAGAGAGAGCCACTGGAGGCTGTGGGAGAGAGAGCCACTGGAGGCTGGGGGGAGAGAGAGACGCTGAAGGCTGGGGGAGAGGGAGCCACTGGAGGCTGGGGGAGAGAGAGAGACACAATAGGCTGGGGTAGAGAGAGCCACTGGAGGCTAGGGGAGAGAGAGTCACTGGAGGCTGGAGGAGAGAGAGCCACTGGAGGTTGGGGGAGAGAGAGCCCCTGGAGACTGGGGAGAGAGGGCCACTGGAGGCTGGGGGAGAGAGAGCCACTGGAGGCTGGGGGAGAGAGAGCCACTGGAGGCTGGGGGAGAGAGCCACTGGAGGCTGGGGGAGTGAGAGCCACTGGAGGCTGGGGGAGAGAGCCACTGGAGGCTTGGAAAGAGAGAGATACTGGAGGCCAGGGGGAGAGAGCGTCAATGGAGGCCAGGGGAGAGAGAGTCACTGGAGGCTGAGCGAGAGAGAGAGAGAGAAAGTCACTGGAGGCTGAGGGGAGAGAGAGTCACTGGAGGCTGGGGGAGAGAGAGCCACTGGAGGCTGGGGGAGAGAGAAAGTTACTGGAGGCTAGGGGGAGAGAGCCACTATAGTCTGGGGGAGAGAGCCATTGAAGGCTGGGGGAAAAAGAGCTACTGGAGGCTGGGGAGAGAAAGCCACTGGATGCCGGGGGTAGAGAGAGCCACTGGAGGCTGGGGAGAGAGAGAGCCACTGGAGGTTAGGGGGAGAGAGAGCCACTGGAGGCTGTGGGAGAGAGAGACACTGGAGGCTGGGGGGAAAGAGAGACGCTGAAGGCTGGGGGAGAGAAAGCCACTGGAGGCTGGGGGAGAGAGCCACTGGATGCTGGGGAGAGAGGGCCACTGGAGGCTGGGGGAGAGAGAGCCACTGGAGGCTGGGGGAGAGAGAGCCACTGGATGCTGGGGAGAGAGGGCCACTGGAGGCTGTGGGAGAGAGAGCCACTGGAGGCTGGGGGGAGAGAAAGCCACTGCAGGCTGGGGGAGAGAGATCCACTGGAGGCTGGGGGAGAGAGCCGCTGGAGGCTTGGAGAGAGAGAGATGCTGGAGGCCAGGGGGAGAGAGCGTCAATGGAGGCCAGGGGAGAGAGAGCCACTGGAGGCTGAGGGAGAGAGAGACGCTGAAGCCTGGGGGAAAGAGAGAGCCACTGGAGGCTGGGGGAGAGATAGAGAGAGAGTCACTAGAGGCTGGGGGAGAGAGAGCCACTGGAGGCTGGGGGAGAGAGAAAGATACTGGAGGCTGGGGTGAGAGAGCCACAATAGTCTGGGGGAGAGAGAGAGCCACAATAGTCTGGGAGAGAGAGCCACTGGAGGCTGGGGAAGAGAGATACACTGGAGGCTGGGGGGAGAGAGCCACAATAGGCTGGGGGAGAGAGAGGCACTGGAGGCTGGGGGAAGAGAGAGCCACTGGAGCATGGGGGAGAGAGAGAGCCACAATAGGCTGGGGGAGAGAGAGCCCCTGGAGACTGGGGAGAGAGGACCACTGGAGGCTGGGGGGGAGAGTCACTATAGGCTGGGGGAAGAGAGATGCTGTAAGCTACCATCTAAAAAGGATTGACTGCAGTTCGCTTTTCAAAAGGCATCACAAGTGTAAATGTGGCTTTTGGCCTGGTTCACATAAATGCACTCTATCTGTGCCTTGCAATGTAAAAACAAAAGGATATGTCCTGAAAATACAGTGTTTCCAATGAGGCGTGCCTGATATTTTATGCATTTACTTCCATTTTCTGGCCCAGTTGAAGTCTATGGAAGTGAATGAAAATGTATTAAAAAATGCACATACAAGAACATAAAGAAAACACAAGTAAAATGTGGGGAGATGTGAACTCAGCCTCAGAAATCAAGACCAGGAAGATAGGAATGCAATATTTTCCTTCTCTATCCAAAGCCAAATAAAGGTTTTGGTTAAAGTTGGGCCTAAAGTGTTTGTGAAGACTACAGTTTTTTGGACAGAGTAGGGAAAGAATAAAACCCCCTCCCTGTCTGTGTTATATTGGGGAGATTTACATTAATTTCCTGGTAAGAGGGTTTTTTGCGATTGGCTATCAATGGCGCCAAGAGTTCCAGTGCCTATCTCTGCTCCTGTCTGGCTAAAACACTACCCGTCCTGCTGGAGCTGAACCCCCCCCCCGCCATATTGCACTCCACTCCATGCCATAGGTCTCGACGTGACATTCCAAGACATTTACCAAGAAAGGAATGTCTACACACAAGTAGAATCGCTGCACTTTACTGATGGAATTCAGGGAATGCCATAACAGACACATCACATCAACATACTCATACATTCCAGAGTCACTTGACAACACATAGTCAATCACATTTAGTGGATGGTCCACAGTAGTCACATGTGAAAGCATATACAGCACTTAAAGAAGACATCTTTCTCTAACAGTCTCTATTTCCACCTGGGGTTATTAGTACTCACAGGACTGTACTCTCTGTAGACTTCTCCTCCAAAGGTGCACCTCTCCCAGGACCCTCCAGGGGAATAGCCAATAGGGGCCTCTTGGCTTGCCCTAAAAGACCTTTTGCAACCCGCCCTAGCCCCAACCTCCATAATGCTCAGCAAGTCTACAGCCAGCTCTTATGGGTGCAGGTCTACTTCTCCCTGGCCTAATGCTGCGGTTATTATTGCACTCACTGACACCAATGTCGGGGGTTATTATTGCACTCACTGACACAAATGCCGGGGGTTATTATTGTACTCAGTGAGACCAATGCTGGGGGTTATTATTGCACTCACTGAGACCAATGCTGGGGGTTATTATTGCACTCGGTGAGACCAATGCTGCGGGTTATTATTGCACTCACTGACACCAATGGCAGGGGTTATTATTGCACTCGGTGAGACGAATGCTGGGGGTTATTATTGCACTCGGTGAGACCAATGCTGGGGGTTATTATTGCACTCACTGACACCAATGGCGGGGGTTATTATTACACTCACTCAACTCATGTTAGTTGAACTGGATGGACTATTTTCAACCAGATTAGATGTATCTATTAACTATGTAACTATGCAGTTAACTCACTGACACCAATGCTGTTTTTTATTTTTATTGCATTCACTGACACCAATGCCAGGGGTTCTTATTGCACTCACTGACACCGATGCTGGGGGTTATTATTGCACTCACTGTCACCAATGCCAGGGGTTATTATTGCACTTACTGGCACCAATGCCAGGGGTTATTTTTGAACTCAGTGACACCAATGCTGGGGGTTATTATTGCATTCTCTTACACTAATGCCAGGGGTTATTATTACACTCACTGACACTGATGCTGGGGTCTATTATTGCTCTCACTGACACCAATGCCAGGGGTTATTATTGTACTCACTGACACCAATGTCGGTGGTTATTATTTCACTCGGTGACACAAATGCCGGGGGTTATTATTGCACTTACTCAACTCATGTTAGTTGAACTGGATGGACTATTTTCAACCAGATTAATTATGTAACTTTTAACTATGTAACTATGCAATTAACTCACTGACACCAATGCGGTTTTTTTAATTGCATTCACTGACACTAATGCTGGGGGTTATTATTACACTCACTGACACCAATGCACTCACTGACACCAATGTTGGGGGCTATTCTTACACTCATTGATGAGCTGGGGTTTTTGTACTCCCACCTCTTCAGTATGCATTGACAAACATTTAATGCTCTGCTATTGTACCCTCTGGAAGTGTCGGGGGGCTGCACTTGAAGCCCTCTATAATTTTCATTACTGCTCTCATCCATGCACACACAATTAAAAAAAGATATATACAGTATATATTGCAGTGTACATTGTGGTAGGAGGTTCTTTTGTGCTACTGTAATCTTTTGTGTTACATATTAACCATATGAACGGCTAAGTACATCCATTACATGTTGTGTAAGTCATATACTGTTTAATAATATTAATTAGATAATTGAGTCAATATTAGCCGGCTGATATCTTTTCTATAGTAATGTGAAGTAATTACACTGACAGGTTAAATGAATATATCTTTTATAACCCTATTTCACCAAGAATTCTAGACAGGGGAATTAATTGCTTGCTGAGAGTATTAATTGGGCCATACTGACTTTGTGATGATTACCATATATAAATTAAATTATAGCAGAATTTTCATAGGCACTGGAGACCAGATTAATAAGCCGATTCATCATAGCACAGGGGATCCTACTGTACTGGATTCAGCGATAGCCCCCTGCCTTTTTTGCCCACCTCCACATACATGGTGGATAATGTATACTGTTATTGATCTATGTACAGAATAAGTTACAGCTGTTCATCCACAGTCACAATGTAATGAGAATAGGGCTTTAGCACAACAAATCATAGTTTCCTTAGCTTTGGAACAATACAGCTAGAAGTATATATAGGGCAGTACCATGATCTAACTATTGCAAGACATAAAAACCTCATTCAGCAAGCAGTCCTCCTACCTGTCTTATATAATGGGAGCAGTAGGATTCAGCCAGTAAATGGTCCTCCCTTTAGTCTTTACCAATTTGCCATATGCCCTTCCTACCTTAGTCTAATGGTTCCCATAGACTCAAAAATTTTTGTCCAATACAGATTGGGAGCAGGGTCGGAAGTTATAATCTAGAAGTAATGTCTGACCGGTAATGCAGAGGTGGTGCAGGAGTGAACAGAGAACATTAGTATGTATTAGCCCTTCATTAGATTAGGATGATGAAATAGAACCAATCCCTATCAGAGTCTCCCCATACATCTGGGTCCCCATCCGAGTGCCTCCTTACATCAGGGTCTCCATCAGATCCCTTCATAATACCAGGGTCCTTATCAGAGTGCCCACTTACATCTGGGTTCCCATCAGATGCCCCCCTTACATCAGGGTCCTTATCAGAGTGCCCACTTACATCAGGGTCCCCATCAGATCCCCTCCTTACATCAGTGTCTCCATCAGAGTCCCACCATACATTAGGGTCCTCATCAGAGTCCCACCTTACATCAGGGTCCTCATCAGAGTCCCACCAAACATTAGGGTCCTTTACAGAGTCCCACCTTACATCAGGGTCCTCATCAGAGTCCCACCTTACATTAGGATTGCCACCAGATTACCACCTTACATCAGGGTCCCCATCATATTCCCATCTTACATTGGGATCCCCATCAGATTCCCACCTTACATCAGGGTCCCCATCCGAATGCCCCCTTAGATCAGGGTCCTCATCAGACTGGCTCATGAATCAGTGTATACACACTCAGAAACCTAGGGGGTGCAACTAAAATCTGGGGTGACACAGCTCACCCCATCACCTCCCCTAGATGTGGGTGTGATTGAGAAATGGTTTACTAATGTCAAATTCTAATTGTAAATGTTAAAATAACCTCTTGCTGATCATGTAATGCATTGATGTGGGGGCAAGAAAGGCAAGCTTTAACTCCCAGCCACCACGCATATGCGTCCACAGCAGCATGAGGTTGCATGCTGAGAGCGCGCTCCCTGCACACTCCCAGCACATGGATCCGGCTGTCACAGGTGACTCTCAGTCAAGGCTTCTGATTTAGAGCCAGCAAGACAGACTCCTCTTCAAGTGACCACCGTGAGCACCAATTACAACAATCACATAACACAAAATCTGACAAACATTTAAACTCTTCCCAAATCTATGCAAAATTAACAAACCAAAAAAAGTTTTGGCGGGAGTTGGACTTTAAGTAGTATTGCTCATTTATATTTATTATAATTCATAGCCAAGTGAACCATCAGGCAGCTCCGGTGTTTTTTTCTGACCCAGATGCGACTGTATTCATATCATACATTTTAGATACATGTTATAGAAATGTGAAGTGCTATGGATAATCTATGCTTGTTAAATGTTTTACTTCATCTCACTCCAGCAACCCTCACGCTCTAATTCCTTCCCCGTACATCATTTGGGGATTATCTTTTTGCAGAAGGTATCAATATTTTAGCATCTTGAAGGCAAATGATGTTGAGGCATAGAACTGCATTTCCATCTGTGCTGTCTAGAATAATTTGATGCGCTCGCTGTAATAGTATACATCTTCCCTAGTTGCTATCTTTCCATGATACCTGTTCAAGGCTGATATCTTCTGCTTCTCTCTTCAGTAGTATGTTCGAGACCATCCAGTATTCTATTAGATGTTCTCAAAGGGTCAAATGAGTTTTCCTTTAACTACTTGCTGCCGACCCACAATCAAATGACAGAGGAGCGGTGCGGCTCTCGTTCTGGGAGGACGTCATAGTTCCTAGGACACGGCGCGACCCCGATCTCTGTAGAGAGCCAACGACGTGGCTCTCTAACCATGTGATCGGCTGTGTCCAATCACAGCCGGTCACATGAAATACAGGAAGTACCCATAACCGGATCTGCTCGCCTCACACTGACAGAGTGTGTGGCGAGGAGAGACGATCAACGGCATCTCCTCATAGGGGAGACCAGGGAAGGTAATCAGGGCACTGATCATCAGTGCTCTGATTATAGTAAAGCTCCAGCAGTACCCATAAGTGACACCAATCAATGCCCACAAGGGACACCAATCAGTGCCCTTCAGTGACACAAATGAATGCCCAATGCTGATTCCAGTC
Source organism: Lithobates pipiens (assembly GCF_037356315.1). Lineage (NCBI taxonomy): Eukaryota > Metazoa > Chordata > Amphibia > Anura > Ranidae > Lithobates > Lithobates pipiens. The sequence continues at coordinate 47,699,617 of NW_027507758.1, read as the reverse complement.
AGTGCTGCTATTCTGTGCCACCTATCAGTGCCCACCAGTGCTGCCTATCAGTGCAGTCTATCAGTTCTCATCATTGCCACCTATCAGTGCCCACCAGTGCCACCTATTACTGCCGCCTATCAGTGCCCTCCAGTGCCCCCTATCAGTGCTCATCAGTGCCACATATCAGTGCCACCTATCAGTGCTCATCAGTGCCACATATCAGTGCTCATCATTGCCACCTAACAGGGCCACCTATCATTGCTCACCAATGCCACCTATCAGTGCCCATCAGTGCCAACCAAGCAGTGCCCATAAGTGTCACATTATCAGTGCTCATAAGTGTCACCTTATCAGCGTACATCAGTGAAGGAAAAAAAAAAACTTTTTTCCAAAACTTACTGACAGAAACGAAGAAAAACTTTTCTCTTTTTTTTGTAAAAAAAATAAAGAACCCAGCAGTGATTTAATACCAACAAAAGAAATCTCTGTTTGTGTGAAAAAAATAATTAAAAATTAATTTGAGTACATTGTTGCATGACCGCGCAATTGTCATTCAAACTGTGACAACGCTGAAAGCTGAAAAATGGCCTGGGCAGGAAGGGGGTGATATTGAAGTGGTTAATTTATAAAACTCATTGTAGTTAAGTTGATCAATACTTGCACTGTGCCCCTGGGTGGAACTTGTCATAGGATTCGGTGTTGTTTGTGTAGATATGGGGAAATATGGATGAGCGCTAGGATTAATTGTGTGTGCGCACCAACCATTGGATGCTCGGGTATTCGGATGGACGTTTCAGGGATCTTGTGCAGCAGGTACTCATTCCTGTACTCATTCTTATGCGCATGTACAGAGTCATGAGCATAGAAGCCTAAGCCCTTGTACACACGATCAGACATTCCGACAACCAAATCCGTCGGATTTTGTCAGACGGATTTTGTCCGAAACTGTTGCATACACACAGTTGGACAAAGTTGTCAGAAAATCCGATCGTACTTAACGTGATGACGTTATTTCTTTAGGACGGGACTACGTTCAGGCTAGTAGCCAATAGCTTTGGTCTAGGAATTTGATTTGAGCATGCGTGGCAATTTGTCAGATCGGAATTCTCTACACATGATCGGACAAAGTCCGAAAGTCCGATCGGATCATGTTGTCAGAAAATTTTATAGCCCAGCTGGAAAACTTGGTCCGTCGGATACTCCGACAGAAACAGTCCGTTGGAGCCCACACACTGTCGGATTATCCGCCAACACAGTCCTATTGGACATTGTCCATCGGAATGTCCGACCATGTGTACAAGGGCTAAGAATAACAAGGACTAAAATGCATGTGCACGTACACACAGGTGTGCACATGCATCCACAGATTCTGACGCTCTGAAAGTCTGCCTGGCCTCAGTGCTGGATTGTCTTCAGCTCTGGTTCCTAATTCTAGAAAGTCTTCTAACCTTGTTGCTGACCCGGCTATGGCTGACTCCTCTCTTGGATCACCACTGCTTGTTATGTCTGCTGCTCACTTATATTACCGACCTTGGCTTGGATTTCTGACTTTGTCTTCACGTTCTGATTTGGTACCCCACTGCCAGCACATTACTGACTTCTGCCTATTCCTGACCTTCAACCTGATCCTGACCCTGCACCTGTCTGCCTGGCTGAACAAGACTGGTGTCCAGACTCCATATCACTACTGGAAGGACTTTTGTTTCTCCAAGTTACAGCTCACTACAGCTTCCTGGCACCTGCACCCTTCCACTGTGGCAGTCCGTCTCCACTACCAGGAGTGTTTGGACGGGAATTGCACAAGAGGCCACTCTCGTCATCTTGGGCTCCCCAGTCAGGTATGTGACAAGAAGCTTGAACATTTAACAGTTCGACAGGCGCTGAACACTATGTATAGTCGCCTTATCACTACTGCAATTATTTATGCTCGCTTTCCAATGTCAATGATTGTTAAACCGAGTCCCACCCAGAAGTGGAACTTCCGCTTATTTGTCTACTCCCCCCTCTGGTGCCACATTTGAAACCTTTCACGGGGGAGCGGATACCTGTCAGTATCCTGTCCCCACTTCTGGGAGACGGGGCCACTGGGAATTACATTAGCAGCTCGAGTAGGAGAACACAATTGGGACCCGGCGTGAAGCCATAATGCTTCACTACCAGGTTCCCTTATCGGCAATGGCGGCGGCAGCACCCGACAGCTGATGGAAACATGAACTGCGGTGCTGACATTGCTGGACTCCAGGACAGATTAGTGCCCTATTATCAATAGTCAGCAGCTGCATATGTGTAGCTGCTGGCTTTTAATTTTTGCAGGGGTGGGCGGACCTTCGCTTTAAGGTCACTGATGGTTGCAGGCACTGCTTAGTTCTTAACCATTTCCCACCCGACCTATTATAATAAAACAGCCGGCGCATGCTCTCTTGTTCCGGGTGGTCATATGAAATCCTCCCACTCGCATGTTTTTTTTTTTTACACATTGTCACCAGACAGTGTCCCTGGTCAATGCGACACCAGCCATATTGTCCCCAATCACTGCCACTCTACTGTACAGTGTCCCTGTTTGCATAATGAATGCTCCCTGAAAGCCCAAAGGAGCTCCTTGGATGTTGGGCCCTTCTATGCCTCTAGGCTTGTGAATAAGTCTCGCACATGTGGTATCCGCATACTCGGGAGGCATAGCAAATTGTGTTTTGTAATAATAAGAATGCCTATGCTGTGTGTGAGAAAAGACTTGTTAAAATGACAACATTGTGGGGAAAAAATATGTATTTAATTTCTTAAATTTCCAAAAAGTGTGACAAAAAAGTACAACTTTAAAAAACTCACCATTCCTCTTATTAAATACCTTGGGGTGTCTACTTTTCAAAAGAGGTTATTTTGGGGTATTTGTACTGTCCTGGCATTTTAGGACGTCAGTATATCAGCAATGATCAATTTTTAAATAAATACCATAGTTTGTATATTCTATAACTTTCACATAGACTAAATAATATACACTGATTTGGATTATTTATTAATTTTTTTACCAAAGAATACATTAACCCAAAATGTATAAGGAAGGATTTTTTATTTGCAAAATGCTATAATAGGAACCGAGAAAAACTTGTTTTTTTTGTTTTGTTTTTTTGATTATATAGCATAGAAATAGCAAGAAATAAAAAAAAGCGTTGATTAAAAAGAAAACCAAAAGAAAGCTCTAAAAAAAATGATAAAAATGTCATATGGATACAGTGCTGCATGTCTGAGCAATTGTCATTCAAAGGGTGACAACTCTGAAATCTGAAAATTGGCCTGAGCAGGAAGGGGGTAAAAGTGACTTGTATTGAAGTGACATATATACAGGTGTGAGGGGGGCTGACATATATATACAGGTGTGAGGGGGGCTGACATATATATATAGGTGTGAGGGGAGCTGACATATATATATAGGTGTGAGGGGGGCTGACATATATACAGATGTGAGGGGGGCTGACATATTTACAGGTGTGGGGGGGGCTGACAAATATACAGGTGTGAGGGGGGCTGACATATATACAGGTGTGGGGGGGCTGACATAAATACAGGTGTGAGGGGGTCTGACATATTTACAGGTGTGAGGGGGGCTGGCATATATACAGGTGCATGGGCGCAGGGGGGGGGGGGCTGACATATATACAGGTGTGAGGGGGGCTGACATATTTACAGGTGTGAGGGGGGCTGGCATATATACAGGTGTGAGGGGGGCTGACATATATACAGGTGTGGGGGGGCTGACATATATACAGGTGTGGGGGGGGCTGACATATATACAGGTGTGAGAGGGGGGCTGGCATATTTACAGATACATGTGTGGGGGGGCTGACATATATACAGGTGTGAGGGGGGCTGACATATTTACAGGTGTGAGGGGGGCTGGCATATATACAGGTGTGAGGGGGGCTGACATATATACAGGTGTGGGGGGGCTGACATATATACAGGTGTGAGAGGGGGGCTGGCATATTTACAGATACATGTGTGGGGGGGCTGACATATATACAGGTGTGAGGGGGGCTGACATATTTACAGGTGTGGGGGGGGGGGGGCTGGCATATATACAGGTGTGAGGGTTGCTGACATATAAACCAGTTAATACCACTCACCCCTATGGGGGTAAGCACTATATATATATATATATATATATGTTACGAATAAATATTGAATACCTGTTGCCCCCATGACACAATGGCAGTTATTTACTGAAGGCAAATCCACTTTGCACTGGAAGTGCACTTGGAAGTGCAGTCGCTGTAGATCCGAGGGGGACATGCAAGGAAAATAAAAAAACAGCATTTTAACTTGCACATGATTGGATGATAAAATCAGCAGAGCTTCCCCTCATTTCAGATTGACCCCTTAGATTTAGAGCGACTGCACTTCCAAGTGCACTTTCAGTGCAAAGTGGATTTGCCTTTCGTAAATAACCCCCCATATCCCTTTATCAAAGTATTACAAACAACGTGTAAAGTGACAAAGCTTGTATTATACTGTATTTTAAACTGAATCTTGTTTTTTTTTTCCTTTTTTAAATACAACATTTTTATGGTTTAATAATAGGATGATCAATGTGGCAGATAATATTTTAGAAAAATGAGAGCAGCTAAGATAAGCATATTTGGTTGCCATGTATTGGAAGAGTCAGTAGGGGGCGCCAAATAGTAAGATATGTAGAAATGCCTTTATAGCTCAGCTCCACATTTACATCACATTAGAATGTTTTTGCATACATTGAAAAAGTATTCATCATTTTATTCCATGTTCCCTATGTAAAGATGTATAGATTGTAGTACATGCAAGTATTTAATGGAGTATTCTAAACAATCTAATTTTAAGTATCATTTATTTATTAACAATTTAGATATTTTTTCATTGGTTACTTTAAATGGGCAGAACCTGTACTGTGGGATTGTGTCACTGACTATGAAAGGGACGCAATAGCTGCTCAACAATCATAAAGTTTGGATGGGTTGTCTTAAAGTGTATCTAAACCAACAGACAGAAATGTAACACATTGCAATTTACCAATCCTTAGATGTGGCGACTGCATTTGTTTTCTTTTTTTTTGTGGGGGGGAGGGGGGGGGCTTTTTCCTTTTATGTTCATGTGATGATCCTGCAGGTAACACCCTTCCTGCCCTACAGTGACAACACGTAATCACTGCCACAGCACTGAATCTATAGAGAAGCAGCATTGTCACCCCAGGATAGGACTACAGAACACATCCCCCCTTCTCTTCTCCATAGTCCACAGAGAGAGCTGAGAACAATGCAACAGAGCAACTGATAATAGAGCAGCACAGGCTGAGAGCACAGGAGGTTATCAGCTTACTGGATTTATGGCAGGATCAATGGGTTATTTATTTATTTATTTGCTCTTATGGAACACATTTAACAAGACATTTTTAATTTTACATTTAACAGAATAAAAGGGATCCAATAAGAGAGAGTCAATTATTACAATTACATTTTAGAGTGGCACCAAAAAATATCCTTATTGCTCAAAAATAATCCATACACATCCACTACTTAATGGCCCTGTAATCTTTATATATGTATGTATATATGTATATATCTATAGATATATATCTATATATCTATCTATATATATATATATATATATATATATATCTATATCTATCTATCTATCTATCTATCTATCTATCTATATATATATATACAGTGGTGTGAAAAAGTGTTTGCCCCCTTCCTCATTTCCTGTTCCTTTGCATGTTTGTCACACTTAAGTGTTTCGGAACATCAAACCAATTTAAACAATAGTCAAGGACAACACAAGTAAACACAAAATGCAATTTGTAAATGAAGGTGTTTATTATTAAAGGTGAAAAAAAATCCAAACCATCATGGCCCTGTGTGAAAAAGTGATTGCCCCCTTGTTAAAACATACTATAACTGTGGTTGTCCACACCTGAGTTCAATTTCTCTAGCCACACCCAGGCCTGATTATTGCCACACCTGTTCACAATCAAGGCATCACTTAAATAGGAGCTGCTTGACACAGTAAGGTCCACCAGAAGATCCTTAAAAGCTACACATCATGCCGAGACCCAAAGAAATTCAGGAACAATTGAGAAAGAAAGTAATTGAGATCTATCAGTCTGGAAAGGGTTATAAAGCCATTTCCAAAGCTTTGGGAATCCAGCGAACCACAGTGAGAGCCATTATCCACAAATGGCGAAGACATGGAACAGTGGTGAACCTTCCCAGGAGTGGCCGGCCGCCCAAAATTACCCCAAGAGCGCAGCGACGACTCATCCAAGAGGTCACAAAAGACCCCACAACAACGTCCAAGGAACTGCAGGCCTCACTTGCCTCAGTTAAGGTCAGCGTTCATGCCTCCACCATCAGGAAAAGACTGGGCAAAAATGGCCTGCATGGCAGAGTTCCAAGGAGAAAACCACTGCTGAGCAAAAAGAACATCAAAGCTCGTCTCAATTTCTCCACAACACATCTTGATGATCCCCAAGACTTTTGGGACAACATTCTGTGGACCGATGAGACAAAAGTGGAACTCTTTGGAAGGTGTGTGTCCAAGTATATCTGGCGTAGAAGGAACACTGCATTTCATAAAAAGAACATTATACCAACAGTAAAATATGGTGGTGGTAGTGTGATGGTCTGGGGCTGTTTTGTTGCTTCAGGACCTGGAAGACTTGCCGTGATAAAAGGAACTATGAATTCTGCTGTCTACCAAGAGATCCTGAAGGAGAATGTCCAACCATCTGTTCGTGTACTCAAGCTGAAACGAACTTGGGTTCTGCAGCAGGACAATGATCCTAAACACACCAGCAAGTCCACCACCGAATGGCTGAAGAAAAACAAAATGAAGACTTTGGAGTGGCCTAGCCAAAGTCCTGACCTGAATCCTATTGAGATGTTGTGGTATGACCTTAAAAAGGCCGTTCATGCTCGAAAACCCTCTAATGTAACTGAATTAGGACAATTCTGCAAAGATGAGTGGGCCAAAATTCCTCCAGGACGCTGTAAGAGCCTCATTGCACGTTATCGCAAACGCTTGGTTGCAGTTGTCGCTGCTAAGGGTGGCCCAACAAGTTATTAGGTTTAGGGGACAATCGCTTTTTCACACAGGGCCATGATGGTTTGGATTTTTTTTCACCTTTAATAATAAACACCTTCATTTACAAATTGCATTTTGTGTTTACTTGTGTTGTCCTTGACTATTGTTTAAATTGGTTTGATGTTCCGAAACACTTAAGTGTGACAAACATGCAAAGGAACAGGAAATGAGGAAGGGGGCAAACACTTTTTCACACCACTGTATATATATATATATATATATATATATATATATATATAGAGATATATATGGTTGTAACATGACAAAATGTGGAAAATGTCAAGGGGTATGAACTTTTTCAAGGTACTGTATATATATACAGTACCTTGAAAAAGTATTCACACCCCTTGAAATTTTCCACATGTCATGTTACAACCAAAAGCATAAATAGATTTTATTGGGATTTTTATGTGATAAACCAACACAAAGTGTCACATAATTGTGAAGTGGAAGGAAAATGATAAATGGTTCTCAAAATGTTTTACAAATAAATATGTGAAAAGTGTGGCGTGCATTTGTATTCAGCCCCCTTTACTCTGATACCCCTAACTAAAATCTAATGGAACCAATTGCCTTCAGAATTCACCTAATTAGTAAAAAAAAACATAAAAACAGTCCTCCTGTGTGTAATTTAATCTACGTATAAATACAGCTGTTCTGTGAAGCCTTCAGAGGTTTGTTAGGGAACCTTAATGAACAAACAGCATCATGAATGCCAAAGAACACACCAGACAGGTCAGGGATAACGTTGTGGAGAAGTTTAAAGCAGGGTTAGATTATAAAAAAAATATCCCAAGCTTTGAACATCTCATGGAACACTGTTCAATCCATCATCCGAAAATGGAAAGAGTATGGCACACTGCAAATCTACCAAGACATGGCCGTCCACATAAAGAAAAATCTTCATCATATGATTGCAATAATGACTCTTTAACTCACCTTTGGGTTAACAAAAACAGCATTATTTCAAAATGATACTCTAATAACACACACAGGTCTTTGAATTTAACAATAGGTGTAGCTAGAATTCGACTGGAGTTCAAAGTAAAATTTGATTCGAATTTCAGTCCGAATTTCCAAAATTCGGACGATTTTAGTTAATCGGTGCATTCGGTAAAATTTGTTTGTATTGTAATTCGGGTATTCGGATACATCCGAATCTCTGAATAACGAAAAATTTGTCTGAATATTAATTCGGAACGAAATGAACCGCACATGCCTAGCTGTCTTTAATGCAAGGCAAAAGGGGCAGCTGCCCCTGACCCAGTCATTGTTGTGGAGCCCAAAGCAGCTTCCCCCTGAGCCTGCACTGCCTGCAAATAGTTGATAAGTGGATTCAGGAGGGCCCAAGAAAATGTTTCCCCGGGTCCAATCAATATTAAAGACTGCCCTAAGCAGTGCACATTAGTTGCAGGCATGTGCACAGCTCTATTCACACTACACATCCTATAGTCCGTAGTCCATCTTGAGAGTAAGTAAGAGAGGGTGACTACGTTCCTACATACAGTGGGGCCATGGATGAGCGTAGCCACCCTCAAGTGGTAAGTCAGATCACAACAGCAAATAAAATGGAATTTGTAGATTTGGAGGAGGATGAGAGCAATAAAAGGGACTTTTTTGAGTTAAGAATATATACTATTTTTTAAAGTGAAAATAATTACCACGCTAACTGAAATAATAATAAAAAAAACAAAACAAAAAAAAACACAGCCGCAGCTCGATATGGGATACACATATAAGCAGATAAGAATAAATATGGAGCTGCGCTAACAAAAAAAATAAAATAATATCACATAAAAGGTGCAAATGATGCACACATAAATTGAAATTGCTCCCAACACCACAAGAAGTTAAAGATTAGTCCATATATATAAACATATGTGATTTTCATATAACTTGTGACAACACCACAAACTCGTTCTCCTCCACCACATAGATTGCGTGCTTACCAGAGGCAAGCTAACATGAGCTTGCGGCTATTTAGCCCCGCCAGGGCCTTGTTCCAAAGGAAAAGCGATGACAATTCTCAATTACTTGATGCGACAGGAACACACAGCAAACGACCACGGGAACTTGGTCATTCATGGGTCTCATTTGAAGACCAGAAGGTAGCCCAAAATGAAGAGGACCTCACCATAGTGTAAATCATATTAAAAAGCATTTACTAAAAATAAAGGTTGCACTTACACAAAGTAAGACGTAAATTTGCAAAGATAAAAGCCGGCCGGCAAGCGAAGGTCCGTCCACTAAGGTACACAGAACGATGACGTCAGTACGTCACTCCTCCCGACGCATGTTTCGTCACACTCTGACATCTTCCTGGGGCACGATTCCTTTGGAACAAGGCCCTGGTGAGGTTAAATAGCCGCAAGCTCATATTAGCTTGCCTCTGGTAAGCACGCAATCTATGTGGTGGAGGAGCATGAGTTTGTGGTGTTGTCACAAGTTATATGAAGATCACATATGTTTATATATATGGACTATTCTATAACTTCTTGTGGTGTTGGGAGCAATTTCAATTTATGTGTGCATCATTTGCACCTTTTATGCAATATTATTTTTATTCTTTTAGCGCAGCTCCATTTTTAAAATTTTTTTAAACCAGAGTTTAGTGTCAGTTTAAAGGGGTTGTAAAGGTTAGTTTTTTATTTTCTAAATAGGTTCCTTTAAAGCGGAGGTCCACCCTAAAGGGGACCTTCCGCTCATCGGAACCCTCCCCCCCTCCGGCGCCACAATTGGCACCTTTCAGGGGGGAGGGGGGTGCAGATACCTGTACAGTACAGGTATTATGCACCCACTTCCGGGATAGCTCTCTGCGGAAAGGGGCGTAGATTACGCCCCTTTCCGCAAGTGCCCGCCCCTTTCCGCAAGTGCCCCGCTGCCTGCTGGGAAACACACAGATCCCAGAGGCAGCGGGGACCATCCTTATTGCGCAGCGCAATTCGCGCATGCGCAGTAGGGAACCGGGAAATTAAGCCGAAAGGCTCCATTTCCTGATTCCCATACCCAAGATGGCGGCGGCAGCACCCGACAAGACGATCTAGAGATCGGCTTCGGGTGCCGACATCGCGGGCGCGCTGGACAGGTAAGTGTCACTATTTTAAAAGTCAGCAGCTGCAGTATTTGTAGCTGCTGGCTTTAAAAAAAAAAAAAAAAACGCGGAGTCCCGGCAGACTCCCGCTTTAAGCTAGTGCATTGCTGGTTCACTTACCTTTTCCTTCGATTTCCCTTCTAAATGTTTTTTTTTTTCTTTGTTTTCTTTGTCTGAATTTCTCACTTCCTGTTCCTCCTCAGTAAGCTGTTCAGTAAGCTGTTCTGGCTGACTAAACACCGCTCGGATGATGGTGTGAAGTTTACTGAGGAGAAACAGGAAGTGAGAAATTCAGACAAAGAAAAAAAACATTTAGAAGGGAAATTGAAGGAAAAGATAAGTGAACCAACAATGCACTAGCTTAAAGGAACCTATTTAGAAAATAAAAAACAAACCTTTACAACCCCTTTAGGCCCACCATACACATTAAAGTCCGATTGTATGATCTCCTTTAGATTGACCAAAAACGATTTAGCCCCCATTCACCCTGGTGCGACTTGTCATGCAATTTGACAGTTTAAAATCACATGACAAGTCGCACTCGATTTGTGCCTATGGAACCGACTTGCACTGATTTAAAAAAGGTTCCTGCACTATTTTTGGTGATTTCATGTACGACTTGCATAAACATATGTGCGTGAAGTTGTACAGACGTCGCACACGAAATCGCACCGACATGTGGCTTTGAAATTGCAATGAAGTTGCGCAAATGTAATGCCGCATTCAGTGTGAACGGGGTGTTAAGCGCCATACACACTATCAGATATATAACCATATAATATGAGGTCAAACCTTAGGAGCTTCAATTTGTATGCAATCAGGCAGGCCCTTCTACTACATGGTTTTGGTTTAAATCTGAAGACAAAAATCAGCAAAAAATCTGATAGTGTGTATGGGGCTTAAGTGCATGGGCCTGCCTGTACAATTGGATAAAGTTAAAGCTGTCCTTTATTTGAAAATTTAAGTTTGCTGCAATGTAATTCTTCTCTTTTACTATTTACTCTTTTTCAATTTTTATTCATTTTGTTACCTTTTCAAAAAAATATTTGGCCCCGCCTCCACCGCCATTATCGCCTACGTGAAAATAATGTTTCATTCTCCTCCTGCTGCCTCCCGGGATACTGATGTCATCATTTATTACAATGGATCTCCCGTATGCCCAGGGGGCTGGTGCTGCGTCACTGGGGGGCCGGCTGCAGGAATCAGGAAGAGACTGTCTATGACATCAACAATGAAGATGGCAGAACGCGACGGAAGTAGGGAACTCCAGAGATGAGCAATGCTGGAACTGCTGGGCTTACAAGTATATTATTATAAGGCAGGAAGAATACAGTTGGTAAGTGGGGAGAAGAAAGACAATTTCGTTGGGAGGGTGAAGTTCATTTTTAAAGGGTAACTCCACTCTTCTGAGGGAAAAATTTGCAAATGAAAAAAATATATAGCGTATGAAATTGCTACACAAGTCAAATTGTCATTGAATGTTAATAAAAAAATGACCTTTCCTTTTTAACCACTTCAGCCCCGGAAGATTTTACCCCCTTCCTGACTAGAGCACTTTTTGCGATACATAAGAATATAAATATAGCGCTCGCAAACACAGTAGGTGAAAATACAATAATTGATGAACAAAACAAAAGTCTAAATAAAGTGACTAAAGGTGCTCCAATCCAAAGTGAAGGAAATATAAAGTGCTTCAGAATTATTCAGGTGTACAACACCCCCTCATGTATCCCCACTCACCAGATCTGAGCGACCCCCAGCTTTTCAGTCTGGTGAGTCACTTAAAGAGGAAGTAAACCCTGATGGGTTTACTTCCTCTTTGTCTCCCTGCAAAGGTAAAGCATATGTGTCACTTACCTGACACAGGAGCTAGCTGTAGTCTGGAGCGTCCATCTTCCTTCTGGGTATTGCTGCTCCGGCCACTCACAGCGCCGGGGCAGCGATGACGTCACTCCCGCACATGCGCATGGGAGCCGCCACTAACGGCATATCGCCGTTAGCATCGGCATGCCGCTAACGGCGATAGTGCGCTTGCGCATGCGCCGTAGACAGCTGTGACTGTCTTTTAGTAAATATCTCCTAAACCATGTAGGTTTAGGAGATATTTCTTGGACCTACAGGTAAGCCTTAGGCCCCTTTCACACGGGGCAGATCAGTAATGATCCGCCCCGTGATGATCCGCTCGCTCAGCGGGGATCGCTCCGTTGTCCCCGCTGAGCCGGCGGTGGACAGGGCGGTCTCCGCACACTGTGCAGGGACCGCCCTGTCAGCTCTCCGCTCCCCTCTATGGGGATCGGACGAGCACGGACCGTCTGTCCATGTTCATCCGATCCGCTCTGCAGACGGATAGAAAAATAGGATTTTCCTCCGTCTGCAGAATCGGACAGTAGCGGAGGCGGACGATATCGGGTGTCTGCGGATGTTCATCCGCAGACACCCGCTATCCCATAGGGATGAATGTATGCCCGTATTTCATCCGCAAACGGATGGATGAAATACGGACATATCATCCGCATGTGTGAAAGGGGCCTTAATCTAGGCTCACCTGTAGGTCAAAGTGGTTTGTAAGGGTTTACAACCACTTTAAAGCTTGATAAAGATATCCTGGGATATATGGTGTCAAGTCATCAGGTCCAGAATTCCTTTATGAAGTTTCTCAGCCAGACAAGACAGGTACCCAGAAGTAAAAACGACTGGAACCGATAGGGAAGGACCATTAAAAAAGGTTTTATTGTAAAAGGGAGTGGGAACTTACAAAAGGTAAGATCAAACAAGCCTCAAACATGGAGCTGTGAGTGTAAAAACGCCATTCCTGGCGTGCATTCCACGGGACCGGAAGTGACGTCAATGATACCGGAAATTGCGTCAACGTTTCAGCCTCCCACAGGGCATAATCAAGGACATCTGATACAAGTCAGATTTTGGGCATCCCCTGCAACAAAAATGGTGAGATACTCACAAAGGAAAATCAGATGTAAAGGGATGCAGACCCAACCACTTTCCTCATTAGAACCCTGCAGGTGCAGCAGCTGATTGATAATTATAAAACCACTCCCATACAGATTCATGTTCACAGACAAACAGCTATTTCTTCAGAATAACAACTAATCTATTAAACTTCTATGAGGAGGTGAGTTGCCATCTAGATAAAGGAAGGCCTGTAGATGTGGTGTATCTGGATTTTTCAAAAGCATTTGACACAGTTCCCCATAAACATTTACTGTACAAAATAAGGTCTGTTGGCATGGACCATAGGGTGAGTACATGGATTGAATACTGGCTACAAGGGCAAGTTTAGAGGGTGGTGATAAATGGGGAATACTCGGAATGGTCAGGGGGGGTAGTGGGGTCCCCCAGGGTTCTGTGCTGGGACCAATCCTGTTTAATTTTTTCTTAAACGACCTGGAGGATGGGCTAAACAGTTCAATCTCTGTATTTGCAGCCAATACTAAGCTTAGCAGGGCAATAACTTCTCTGCAGGATGTGGAAACCTTGCAAAAAGATCTGAACAAATTAATGGGGTGGGCGACTACATGGCAAATGAGGTTCAACGTAGAAAAATGTAAAATAATGCATTTGGGTGGCAAAAATATGAATGTAATCTATACACTGGGGGAGGAGAACCTCTGGGGGAATCTAGGATGGAAAAGGACCCGGGGGTCCTAGTAGATGATAGTCCAGCAATGGCATGCAATGCCAAGCTGCTGCTAACAAAGCAAACAGATTGCCAAGGTGATCAAATACCACCAAAAGAAAGCTCTATTTGTGGGAGAAAAAGGACATCAATTTTATTTGGGTACAACGTTGCACGACCACGCACTGTACTGGCCAATGGCACTAGTGGGAGTTTCCCGGTGGGCTGTTGGCTCAGTGGGCCAGATTTAGTGACAGCCAGTGGCATCATTAGGGGGTGGCTTTTGGGGCTATAGCCCTAAATCTTGGGTCCATAGTCTCGATTCCAAGGGGTACCCATCCCCAGGGACGAGGCCCACTACTGGGCCATGGCCTTTCTGCAGCCGTGCGGTGGCGAGCACGGAAGAGCCAGAGATGGGGCAAGCAGCATGGGAGAGCTGGCGGGTGAGAGCGAAGAGAGATGACATAATCTCTCACGCCCTCCCTGCATCACCGCTGTTCTGCCCTCACTGTGCAGCCATGGGCAGCAGAGAGATTACATAATCACTGCCAACCGTCTCTCTGGTGAACCTGAAGGGCTCTCTGGGGACCATGATGTAAATGGAGGGGTTCTTTGGGGACCCTGATGTAAGGGAAGGCTCTCAGGGGACCCTAATGCAAGACTGAGGCTCTCTGGGGACTCTGAAGTAACGAGGGGCTCTCTGGGGTCTCTGATGTAAGGGGGTCTATCTGGGGACCCTGATGTAAGGAGGGGCTCTCTGGGGACCCTGATGTAAGGAGGGGCTCTCCAGGGACTGTAATGTAAGGGGGGCTTTTTTTGCGCAATTGCATATAGTTTATATACTGTTTTTGTGCGTGTTTGCAAAATTAAAGTTGGGCAGTCTGGGTGAAGTTCAGGGCCAAATTTTTTTCCCAGTCCAGCCCTGGCCGTATCTCAAAAAATGGCCTGGTCATTAAAGGGGTAAATCCTTCCGGGGCTGAAATGGTTGAACTAAGTAGTGGTCCAGGCATGCAGTATTTAACCCCTTGCCGCCGAGCGTACGCAGATGTGCATACTCGGCTTCCGGGGGTTATACCGGGACAATGCCTGCAGCTGCAGGCATCATCCCAGTTTCATTTTTCAGAGCGGGCGATCAGCTTTCCAGCCATAACAACCGATGCCGCTAAAAGCTGCTCAGCTATTATGCCGGAGGAGCGGGAAGGGGACGTTCCCCCTCCTGCCGCCTCCCGCCGCTCTTACCTTGGTACCCATTCAATCAGGAGCACCGATGAACAATCCACCTCTTCTGGCGGCAAGGGACAGACTGGAATGAAGCCGTAAGCGGCTTCATTCCAGCCTCCTAATTGTAAACACTGAAGCGACGTCATGACGTCACATCCCGTTTACTTGGCTGCCAATGGCGCCGGTTTTAAAAAAAAATACAGTATTCATAACCGCCGAAAACGGCGATCTGAATATTTTGAAGTGCAAAGGAGGGATTGGGGGTCTTTTAGACCCCCGATCCCTCCATAAAGAGTAACTGTCACCACCTATTACTGTCACAAGGGATGTTTACATTCCTTGTGACAGCAATAAAAGTGATCAAAAATTTTTTTTTTTAAAACAATTTATTAATTTTAAAATAAATAAGAATTTTTTTTTAAAGCACCCCCTTTGCCGCAAACTCACGCAGCAATGAAAACGACTACGGAAGTCGTGCCCGCATATGTAAACGGTGTTTAAATCACACATGTGAGGTATTGCTGCGATCGTCAGAGCCAGAGCAATAATTCTTGCACTAGACCTCCTCTGTAACTGTAAGCTGGTAACCGGGAAAAAAATTTAAAGCATTGCCTATTGAGATTTTTAGGTACCGTAGTTTGTCGTCATTCGACGAGTGCGTGCAATTATAAAGCGTGACATGTCTGGTATCTATTTACTCGGCGTAACATTATCTTTCACATTATGCAAAAAAATTGGGCTAATTTTACTGTTTCATTTTTTAAAAATTCATGAAAATGTCCCTTTTCCCAAAAAGTTGCGTTTAAAACACCGCTGCGAAAATACCGTGTGACATAAAATATTGCAACAATCACTATTTTATTCTCTAGAGTCTCTGCTAAAAAATATATATATAATGTTATAATGTTTGGTGGTTCCAAGTAATTTTCTAGCAAAAAATACGGATTTTAACTTGTACACCAAATGTCAAAAAATAGGCTTAGCTATAGGGAACAAAAAATATAATAGGAGTTTTAAGTAATCTCTGCTTTTTTTTGGATCAGTTTTCTTAACAGTAATATGTAGAAACCTAAATATGGAAATCATTGGGGTTGATTAACTTAAAGTATAACTAGACAAAAAACTTTTTTTGTTTCGTTTTGGAAAGAGTGAAGGTGGATTAGAACATCTGTCAGATTTTTATTATCTATCTTTATATGTATTTTATGTCTCTTTGATTGTAAGCTCTGATGAGCAATGCCCTCTGATTCCACTTGCACCAAATTGTCTTTTTGTTACTGTTGGTGCTATATAAATCCTGTATAATAATAATTTATTGCTGCCTGTGCCCCCATTGGGGGATTCATCCTCTCTATTTTTCTGGTTTCCCATTATCATTAAAAGTGAAATAAAAGAAAATCCCACACTTTGGGTTGTCCCCAGAAAAGTAATAGAGGGCAAATCTTCAAATGGGGACACAAATGGCAAAAAAATAAATCTAACAGGAGTTATAACTCTCCCTTACTCAGGGGAGGGCTGGCAGCCTTAGGCCTGGGGGGCAAGTCCAGTCAAGTGGCCCATTGAACCCCAGAATCAGCTGACCATCCATCTACACCACATTTCCCGTACAGAGAGGGAGGGAGACTGCTCCAGATTGCCCCAGAGAGAGAGAGAGACTGTTTGACACTGCCGGTCACTCTCTGTGCAGGTAGTGTGAAGCGGTCACTCTCTGTGCAGGCAGTGTGAAGCGGTCACTCTCTGTGCAGGCAGTGTGAAGCGGTCCCTCTCTCTGTGCGCAGGCAGTGTGAAGCGGTCCCTCTCTCTGTGCGCAGGCAGTGTGAAGCGGTCACTCTCTCTGTGCAGGCAGTGTGAAGCGGTCTCATTCTGTGCGGGCAGTGTGAAGCGGTCACTCTCTGTGTAGGCAGTGTGAAGTGGTCACTCTCTGTGTAGGCAGTGTGAAGCGGTCACTCTCTGTGTAGGCAGTGTGAAGCAGTCACTCTCTGTGCGGTCAGTGTGAAGCGGTCACTTTCTGTGCAGGCAGTGTGAAGCGGTCACTTTCTGTGCAGGCAGTGTGAAGCGGTCACTTTCTGTGCAGGCAATGTGAAGCGGTCACTCTCTCTGTGCAGGCAGTGTGAAGTGGTCACTCTCTCTGTGCAGGCAGTGTGAAGCGGTCAATCTCTCTGTGCAGGCAGTGTGAAGCGGTCACTCTTTGTGTGGGCAGTGTGAAGCGGTCACTCTTTGTGTGGGCAGTGTGAAGCAGTCACTCTCTGTGCAGGCAGTGTGAAGCGGTCACTCTCTCTGTGCAGGCAGTGTGAAGTGGTCACTCTCTGTGCAGGCAGTGTGAAGCGGTCACTCTCTGTGCAGGCAGTGTGAAGCGGTCACTCTCTGTGCAGGCAGTGTGGAGCAGTCACTCCCTGTGGGGGCAATCATTTTGGAGCAGTCTCCCAGAGAGAGACTGCATGATTGCCCCAGAGAGTCTGAGAAAAAGAGCTTGCCCCTTCCCCACACCCAGTACAAAGACCAATAAGACTGCAGGAAGGTGAAGACTAAAGACTGTTCTGTCACTGCCGCCACAGTAAGTGCTACCTATGGAGTCTGGAGTTTCTCTGGTGAGTGAGCACCACACCACTGGGCAAGCCAAGCCAGCAGAGTAGCCGAGAGTCACAGCGAGTTCAGCAGGCTAAACATGCAAGTCCTGCTTTCTCCCTGGCATGACCACCATATTCACCAGGGTGCAGGCTCCTCCTGTGTCAATTGCGGGTAGTGAGAAAAGCACATGCAGGTGCACACCCTGGGGCACCAGCCAGATTAAGGGCATTGTGGGCCTGGTGCTGCAGTGGAGCAGGTTTTGGAGTGGCAGGAATATGAGGCAAGTAATGTAATTTCCCAGCTCTCCTCTTACTGGCAACCCTTCCCATGTTTCCAGGAGCCTGTGCTAGCTTGTGCCCAGACTTGGTCGCAGTCACACAGGTGTAATGCTAGTGAAGCCTGGCACTTGATTTACTAAGCATCCATAAGAGCCGTGTGTGGGTGTGTGCTCTGAGGTGAACGTTTTCAAGCCATCAGAATACAGTGATCGCTGCCGGCAGCTTAGCAGCCAGCAGTGATCACAAAAAAAAGAAATAAAGACAAGCTGGTTGTATTTTCAGTTGATAGGTTGAATTCTGTGCAGCCAGTCTGCACATAGATTGATTGAAATTTCTGCTGAACAGACAGAATTTCAATCTGTCTATGGTGGCCTAAGTCCACCAGTCTCTGTTTAATAATATCCTCAAATCTTCTGAAAGGAGCGCTCCACTTGTAGAAATTCACTTTGAACTCCACCTTATTTCCAGAACTCTTTTTAGGGTCATTTCATACTGAAGGCGCTTTACAGGCGTTTTAGTGCTAAAAATAGCGCCTGTAAACCGCCTCTCATGCCACACCAGTGTGAAAGCCCGACTGTCCTCACAATTGGGCGGTGCGCTTGTAGGACATTCTGAAAAGTCCTGCAAGCAGCATTATTGGGGCGGTTTGGGAGAGGTGCCCTGCCCACTGAAATGAGCAACACAGGCGGTTTTAACCCTTTCTTGAGCTGCTAGTGGGTTTTAAAAGTGCCCCGCTAGCGCTGCTAAAATGAGCAATGCTTTACCACTACTGCCCACACCGCCCCAGTGTGAAAGTACCCTTGGATATTAGATGTGCAAACAATAAGGTGAGAGCACATCTAATACCTACAGAGAGTAATGGAAATGAGGTGGAGTTCAAAGTGAACCGTATAATTACCTGCAGGGATTGGCATTTAGAGGGTTAAAACAGGCAGGGATGAAATGTAATATCAACTCCTCACTGCCTGTCAAATGCCTCTGAAAAGTGACCTGAGCATGGATCACTTTTTAGAGGAGTGGCCGCTGCAAGTGAATACAAGCCTTTAGTGTGCTGCAGTGCGAGTGTACTGGCGGCTTTCACAGTCCCCTAGACTTCTTTTAGGTTGCACATTTTTGCTGCATTTTCTGGAATTGCACCAAAGATGCAGCATGCAGGACGTTTTGTGCACTTTCAGAACATGCAGTAAAAATGTGCAACCTCTATGGGACCAGGGACAACATGCAGGAAGACTGCCAGGACACCAGCACTGCAGCCAAACCACAGCATTCCAGTGTGAGCCCACATCATACCACCTAGAAGGTACTGCTCAGGCTGCTAGAAAAAAAAAAAAAAAACTCTTTGGCTGCAAAGTGGGGGAGGGAGGAGGAGTTCACTTACTTGGATGGTCTCAGCCTCCCAGGAGCCTCACTGGATTCCAGCCGACTGCTCAGATTGAACTTTCCCGCCCCACACATCCTCCTCACAGACAGCACACGGGCTGCCCCGGAGTGTGGGCGGGGAAAGAAGCAGATCCTGCCTCTGCCAATGGTGTGGAGGAGGGAGGGGCTGGGCGGGGCTGTGCTGTGTAACACAGACTGTCAGCCCTGAAATGAAGACATCGCTGGATCACAGTACTGGACTCGGCCAGCTCAAGATCTGCGCATGTGTGCTCTTGAGCTGATGGCACAGCAGCCTTTGCCACAGCATATCAGAGCAGCCCAGGGGGCAATTGCATCCCTGCCCCCCAGCCCAGCCCTCCCCTGCCCTTACTCCATCCACAATGAGAAAGTTGTGCCTATAGCTCTAATTTAAGGCAAAAAGACTGTGCAAGTTGCTCCAGAGCTTAGTAAATCACATGCAAGGAAAAAAACATGTATTTGTGCTTTCACATGATCTGATGATAGAAGTCAGCAGAGATCCCCTCATTTACTAAGCTCTGGGGCAACTGCACTTGTAAAGTCCTCAGTCTATGAGCCTTTAGCAAATCCACCCCATTACATGTAGAGAAATATATATATTTTCTCCGGACATTTCGCCAGATTTGTGAAGACTTTTTTTTCGTGTATTCATGCATATCCATCATTTGCTGCAAACCTCCCAATCACTCCAAACATAATACAATGTACATTGTCTCACAAAAGTGAGTACACCCCTCACTTGTCTTTTCCTGTGACAACACTGAAGAAACGACACTTTGCTACAAGGTAAAGTAGTGAGTGTACAGCTTGTATAACAGTGTAAATTTGCTGTCCTCTCAAAATAACTCAACACACAGCCATTAACCACTTCAGCCCCGCAAGAATTTACCCCATTCCTAACCAGAGCACTTTTTGCGATTCGGCACTGCGTCGCTTTAACTGACAATGGCGCGGTCGTGCGACGTGGCTCCCAAACAAAATTGACATCCTTTTTTCCCCACAAATAGAGCTTTCTTTTGGTGGTATTTGATCACCACTGCGTTTTTTATTTTTTGCGCTATAAACAAAAAATAGCGTCAATTTTGAAAAAAACGCATTATTTTTTACTTTTTGCTATAATAAATATCCCTAAAAAATATTTTAAAAAACATTTTTTTCCTCAGTTTAGGCCTGTACGTATTCTTCTACATATTTTTGGTTAAATAATCACAATAAGCATTTATTGATTTGTTTGTACAAACGTTGTAGCGTCTACAAAGTAGGGCATAGTTTTATGGCATTTTTATTGATAATTTTTTTTTTTTACTAGTAATGGCGGCGATTAGTGATTTTTATCATGACTGCGACATTATGACGGACGCATTTTGACACATTTTTGGGACTGGCATTAATACAGCGATCAATGCTAAAAAATTGCATTGATTACTGTAAAAATGACACTGGCAGTGAAGGGGTTAACCACGAGGTGGCGCTGTAGGGGTTAAGTGTGTTCTAGGGAGTGATTCTAACTGTAGGGGGGGGGGGCTGTGTGTGACACGTCACTGATCACCGTTCCTGATTACAGGGAGAGCTGATCAGTGACAGCGTCATTAGGCAGAACAGGGAGATGCTTGTTTACATGAGCATTCTCCTGTTCTTCCTCACCGTGAGACGATCGATGGTATCCCCGCGGACATGGGGTCCTAGGGACCCGCGATTACAGTCACAGAGCTCCTGGCCAGCACAAGCCCTCAAGCCGCCTCTTAAAGGGCAATGTACAGGTACGTTAATCTGCCTGTACGTGCCCTTCTGCCACAGTATACCTGCGTGAGGCGGTCGGGAAGCAGTTAATGTCTAAACCACTGGCAAGGAATTTTCAGATTTCCTAGAGTTGGGCTTTTTGTAATCCATGGGAAGACAATTGCTGAATTCTGCTAGAAAATGAGAAAAGCATGGAGTTCTAGACTAGACTTTGTAACCTTATTCAATAAGGCTTCATTCGCACCATGCAGGTGCAACGGAGCGCGCATGCGTTTTTATGCATTTTCACGCATTGTTTTTCTGGCAGCTCACTAATTTAAATGGACTGCCCTTAGTGCGGGAAATGCACAAAAAAGGCCCCTGACCCTTTTTTTTCTGTTTTTGTACTTTCCAAGATAGCAAGCAATTAAGCTGCATGTTTGAAAATGACTTGCTAAGCTTCACAAGTTTGTTGCACAATTGCAGCAAATCCGCATTGCACGACTCCAGATCAACTTTCTTTGCAAACCTTCTGCAAGTCTGCTGCAAGTTCTGGTTCAGTTATGTTGTGAAATAGTCATCTCACCACAGGGGGCACTGTGGCTGAATTTTCATGCTGTAGGCTTGCAGAACTCTTGCTGTAGGCTCACCACTGCAACTTTGCTCTTGCTAATGCCTCATACACACGATAAGATTAGCGGACGAATGATCATCCGTTTTTATTTTGCATGCTAATCTCAGATCGAATCTGAAGAGTTTACTAAAGTCACGAAAATTCTCGTACAATAGAATAAAAATTCAGAAGTGATGTCATGTGTTGTAATTTGTATTGCATTTTCAAATGACAGCTGTACTGATTAAACGAAAATCGTACAATCTGGCATTGTACAAAAAAAATTTCTGTGAATATCCCATAGAATAATATCGGATGAACTGTCCTGATCGGTTCTTGAAAGCTCTGTACTAACGATCCGATTATCGTACGATTGATTAGAAAGTGCCATTTTTCGTACGATTTTCGGATTGTGTGTATGGAGCTTAAGACTCGCCAGGCAAATTTTCTACAAATTGGAAAAGTGTCAAGTAGAACTTGTGCTTCAAGTGCTCTGCAAGTGTACAACTTGCCAGTCAATATGTGCAGCAAGTTCAATTTTTGGCAGGTTGGACTTGCTGTCTGAGTTGGTAGGAGGGTTTCATGGGACCATTACATATCTCTTCTCCAATAAAAAGCCTGCCTGTTTGCATTTTTTTCTTTTTATGTAGCACCCTTTTAATTTGGTTGCTAGGATATTAAACAGATCAATTTAGTTATTTTTAACTCCTCTATAGTCAGTGGAGCAGTTTTATTTTTTATTTTTTGGCTGTTCTGGATTTCACAGGCTGCAGGCTTGATTGTTCTCCCCTGACTTCTAGAAAGTTCTAGAACATTGGAAGTGGAGCAAGGCAAATGGGCAACATGACTATTTATAGTGCCGCAGCCAATGTCTAGGGGGGGTGTTCGCCCAAAAGGTGGCCAAGGAGCACATAAATAATGTGAGCTTTTAGAACAGCAGTGTCTTCCTATTCAAAGGATTCCACCTGTCTTGGTGGCAGTGGCTGACCCCTCCAAAGCCATTACACCAATTTGAGCAGTTGTTCATCAAGGTCCCAGCTGTGCAAAGCAAGGCCAGATAGCAAGGATAACGTGCCACAAATTCTTTCAGTGTTGAATTGTAAGTCTGTTAACTTGCTGCCATAGGCGTGCGAACAGGGTGTTCCGGGTGTGCCCAGGCACACCCTAATCATCCTGTGCAGTACAGATTCCCCCTACTGCCCTGGCTGCCCCCTCCTTACCTCTGCAGCACTGCCAGCTTTCCTCCTCTCCTGCCAGCTGTTGCTGCAGGGATGTTTTAGGATGAGTGAGGGAAGGGGCCGGTAAATATGTATTTATCAGCCCCTTCTCTTTCTGAATGAATTTATCAGCCCCTTCTCTTTCTGAATGAATTTATCAGCCCCTTCTCTTTCTGAATGAACATTGTGCTTGAACAGTAGTGTATGTTTGAGCTTTGGGGTGCACACCCTAATGTAATAGGCTTTGCACACCTATGCTTGCTGTACATTTTTACTGGCAAGTTGTACACTTGCAGAGCACTTGAAGCACAAGTTCTAGTCCAATTTGTAGCAAATTTGCATGACAAGTCTCTAGCAAGAGCAAAGTTGTAGTGGTGGGTCCACAGAAAAAGCTCTGCAAGCTCTGCATGAAAATTCAGTCACAGTGCCCCCTGTGGTGGGATGACTATTGCACAACATAAGTGAACCAGAACTTGCAGCAGACTTGCAGAATGTTTGAATTGAAAGTTGATCTGGAGTCATGCAATGCGGACTTGCTGCAATTGTGCAACAAACTTGTGAAGCCTGGCAAGCCTAGCAATAGCTTAGCAAGTCATTTTCAAACTTGTAGCACAATTGCTTGCTATATAGGAGGGGGCCTACACCTGAAAGTTTCTCTGACACCCTGAGACTTCACTTAAGGATCCAGTCCACACAGCCTCACTAGAAGGAGCTGAAGGGGCACAACCACTCCCTTGGTCTTGTAAATACTGCTCTACTACAAAGATCCTAGTGACTGTTTACTATTGGTATAGTGGGGTTAAGTAGTTCTTCTCCTGAGGGATTCATACCTCTAGCCTTCTCTGAACTCTCATGGGAGAATTGTACTCTGAGTTTAGCAGAAGATTTGTTCTTGAAGTTTACAACACGTGTCCTCCTGCTACTGTTATTGTTCTGGAGTGTCCTATACCCTGCACCTTAAGCTGGCCATACACCTATAGATTATCTGCAGATTTTCTATGGTTAAAAGGAAAAAGTGCAACAGATTTTTCCATGTTCGCTTAACTGTGTGGATGGAGGAATCTCCCACTTTTTCCATCTAACCACAGAAAATCTGCAGATAATCTATAGGTGTTTGGCCAGTTTAAGACCGTGTCAGGATTACCCTGAATAAGTCTGGAAGTGACAGTTGAGGACAAACTACAGTGCCTTGAAAAAGTATTCATACCCCTTGAAATTTTCCACACTTTGTCATGTTACAACGAAAAACGTAAATGTATTTTATTGGGATATTATGTGATAGACCATTGGATGTGAATGGATTATTTTTAAAGAATAAGGATAATGTTTTGTGTCCTTTTAAGCTGAGAACCTTAGTGAACAAACAGCATCATGAAGGCCAAAGAGCACACCAGACAGGTCAGGGATACAGTTGTGGAGAAGTTTATAGCAGGGTTAGGTTATAAAAAAAAATCCCAAGCTTTGAACATCTCACGGAGCACTGTTCAATCCATCATCCGAAAATAGAAAGAGTATGGCACAACTGCAAACCTACCAAGACATGGCCGTCCACCTAAATGGACAGGCTGGGCAAGGAGAGCATTAATCAGAGAAGCAGCCAAGAGGCCCATGGTAACTCTGGAGGAGCTGCAGAGATCCACAGCTCAGGTTGGAGAAACTGTCCACAGGACAACTATTAGTTGTGCACTCCACAAATCTGGCCTTTATGAAACAGTGGCAAGACGAAAACCATAAGAAGTCCCGTTTATAGTTTACGAGAAGCCATGTGGGGGACATAAGGTTCTTTTGTCAGATGAAGCCAAAATTGAACTTTTTGGCTTAGAAGCTAAACGTTATCTGTGGGGGAAAACTAACATTGAACATCACTCTGAACACACCATCCCCACCGTGAAACATGGTGGTGGCAGCATGATGTTGTGGGGATGCATTTCTTCAGCAGGGACAGGGAAACTGATCAGAGTTGATGGGAAGATGGATGGAGCCAAATACAGGGCAATCTTAGAAGAAAGCCTGTTAGAAGTAAAGACTTGAGACTGGGTTGGAGGTTCACCTTTCAGCAGGACAACAACCCTAAACATACACCCAGAGCTACAATGGAATGGTTTAGTCAAAGCATTTCCATGTGTTAGAATGGCCCAGTCAAAGTCCAGACCTAAATCCAATTGTTAATCTGTGGCAAGACTTGAAAATTGCTCTTCACAGACGCTCTCTATTCAATCTGACAGAGCTTGAGCTATTTTGCAAGAAGAATGGGCAAAAATTTGAATCTCTAGATGTGCCAAACTGGTAGAGACATCACCAAAAAGACATCACCAAAAAGACTTGCAGCTGTAATTGCAGTGAAAGGAGGTTCTACAAAGTATTGACTCAGGGGGGCGCTATACAAATGCACCCCACATTTTTCATATATTTATTTGTACACACTTTGGAAAACCATTTATCATTTTCCTTCCACTTCACAATTATGAGCCACTTTGTGTTGGTCTATCACATAAAATCCCAATAAAATACATTTACGTTTTGGTTGTAACATGACAAAGTGTGGAAAATGTCAAGGGGTATGAATACTTATTTAAGGCATTGCATGTAACACAGAGCTGGTGAGAAAACTGCGAGGGAGAGGAAGTTGACGGCAAAAGTTTTCTTTGATGCAGTTGGACAACCTCAGCGAGTTTTGCCTTCACCGTAACGTCCTAAAATATAAAATAAGATAAAATAAGACATTTTAGTAAATTGGAATTTATAGAAAGTGGTTTCATTTCTATCAGTCTTAACCACAGACAAATGGGCTGAGAACACTGAATCCATTGTAGAGTCATGCTGGAATGTAACAAATTGAAAATAATAATACCATCGAAATAATCTTTTCTTTATTTCCCATGAAACATCACACTTTACATCGCTTGTGCACATTTCACCAAACCCCCTCTCCAAAATAATTGTTTAAAGTGGATCATTTACTGCCATTTAGCGATCCGAGCTGGAAAGTGAAATAAGCGCACTGAAATTTCAAGCCCACACAAACTTTTTTTCAGTTTCCTGCAGCACATGAAGCCAAAACACTGACTTTCCTATAAGTCATTTTAAGGACTCTCAACATGACACTAAACTCTGGTTTAAAAAAAAAAAAAAACATTCAAGAATGTTCTCTAAACTCAGAAAAGTCCCTTCTATTGCTCTCGGCCTCCAAATCTGAAAACTCCTGTTTTTGCTGCTGTGATCTGCCTTACTGATAGAGGGTGGCCGCTACCTTCATTCTCCATGGTCCCACTGTATATGTGTGGCAACCCTCACCCACTCACTACCGATGGAATATGGGATTTGTAGTGTGCGTAGAACAGTATATATATATATATATATATATATATATATATAGATCCAGGGCTTTTTTTCTCTGAGAATAGGTGCAGGAACTCCCCCTATCTGAGTCACCCCTTGTCTCTGCCCCTTACCCACCTCTGACCACCGTCCCTTGATTCCACCCCCTACCTACCTACCAGTACTGCCCCTTTTAATGAATACAGAACCAAGTATCATTTTGTGGTCAGGGGCGTAACTATAGGGGGTGCCGCAGTCGCGACCGCAACTGGGCCCTGTGCTGCAGGAGGCCCATTCAGCCCCCTCTACATATGGCTGGCAGCAGCATAGGTAGCTAGGGGTACCAGTGCACCATGCACACGGGTGGCTGGAGGTGGAGGGCGACTAGCAGAGCTCCATGCTCGACTATCGCACTGGCTGCTCTTTAGTTGTGCATTCCCCGCATGACCTGTGTTCTCGGCTGGCTCCTCAGAGTACCCTTCTCCTGCTCCATGTATTGCCGCTCAGTCCGATGTCTGTTCTCCCCAGCAAGAGTCCCGTCCCCCCTGAGTCCGGCCCACACTGCACTGCATATTTCTCCCGGCTAAACAAACTTTAAGCACAGATGCAGCCCTATGAGAGCCGGCTCCCGGAGGACACTGCAGGCTTGTCTGCCAGCCCCCCCTCCTCCCCCGTCATACACAGATGATGAAAGGTCTTTCTGGGAGATATGCTGATCACCCGTCCAGCACACTGGATGGAGCCCAGGCCAACATGGCCTGCAGCTTGGTCATGGTGAGTGAGAGGACCCCATCCCCCACACACCATTACTTACCCCCTCCATCTCCCCTGGGGACAGGGACCCATTCTCACCTGGGGGCAGTAACTTCATCTGCCATGGAGAAAAGGACCTCATCTCTTCTGGGGACGGGGACCCCATCCTGCCTAGGGACAGTCCCCCAATGGGGCACCTAAAAATAAAAAAAATAATAAAAAAAAACTACTGATGCCAGTGGTGGAAATACAGAGCTCACAAAGGTCATACCTGTGACCACGCCCTGGAGTTCCACC
This sequence comes from Lithobates pipiens, assembly GCF_037356315.1. NCBI lineage: Eukaryota > Metazoa > Chordata > Amphibia > Anura > Ranidae > Lithobates > Lithobates pipiens. The sequence goes on along the minus strand of NW_027507758.1, from coordinate 47,672,415 downwards.
GCCGGACTCGGAGGGAAGGGCCCTGGCTGGGGTTCAGGGGGGCCCTTCATGGTTTCTTGCATCGGGGCCCTGAAGGTTCTAGTTACGCCACTGTTTGTGGTGCTAAATAATTTGTATGGAACGTGTTAATGATAAAAAAGAAAAGCAGTAAAATAGATCCCCAGCAGGCAGCAACAATAGAATCCCAGCAATAGATCCCCACACAACAATAGACTCCACCCCTAGATTCCCTGCAGCAACAGTGAACTACCCACAACAAAATATCACACCCAGTAACAAAATATCCACCCAGGTAAACATTAGACCCCCCTCTCGCCTGCAGCAACAACACATCTAACAGCAGCCAGCATCAATAGTTCCTCCAGCAGCCAGTAAAACCCTGGGGGAGACGGCTCATTCAGTGCCACCATCCTATTCCCTTTTTGGGTCTGTTGGGTTATTCATCTGAACGTGGCCAAAGGTATTGCATCCACATTTAACACCTGCTCTCTTTTTGAAAGCAATGATTTTTCATTTGAGACTGTGACCGACCTATTTACTCATTTATTTCATCTCTTTATTTAGCAATTTTTTTGATGCATCCCACTCCTGATGATTGGCTGAAATCGCCATGAAACGCGTAGAGTCCATACTCAGGGATGCCAAGTCAAGTTTGCTACAATCATGAATTTATTTTATTTATTTCTAGTTACATTTATTAGGATAACCATGTTCACCTGCCCTGTATATCCATTCAATTTTTTAATTGTGATTGCTTGTATCAATTTGTATCTACTATTCAGTATTTGTATTTAATTTATTGGATTGATTAGCAACTTTTTATGGATATACAGATTTTCCCCGCAGGGACAGTGACAATTAATTAAATTTTAGGTATCCTAGACCATTTCAAACACATATCCATGCCTCATTTAAAGTCCCACAATCCACTTTTTTCATTTCCTTTTATTAATACAGGGATGGAGGCATGCTTATGTTACATTGGGGTCCAAACAGGTCATGTGCTTTTTATTATACATATACCAGGGTGGTAGACACCCATTCCCTTTGTGACCTGCTATGGAAATACAAAAACTCAATATATCCAAATGATTGTATACCCTCAGTTCTTAGATTTCTGAGTCAATTTATATTTTGGCATCTTCCCCCACTAGTTTGTATCATCATTAGGATCTACATTAATATTTCTCTTTTCGTCAATGGGTCATTATATCAAAGTCTCTTTTTTTATTAATGTTCTGATATTTCAGCTAATCAGCTCTCTCTTTTTTCATGCCCTTTGGCTCGTCCAGCCCACCGGAAGGGTGGTCCTGTTAACTTGGTCTTTCTCTCCTGGGGTTGCGAGGCATCTAGCTCCCTCTCCCCCGCCCATCCCTGTTAGATGATGGGGGCAGAGTGGGACCTCGATGCTTCGGCGTCATGCCAGCACGCCGCATGCTCGGCATCTTGTTGATGCAGGTTTGTGTGGTGGTAGTGCTTTTTCCATCTAGCTAGGCTACAGTGCCTTGCGAAAGTATTCGGCCCCCTTGAACTTTTCAAACTTTTGCCACATTTCAGGCTTCAAACATAAAGATATAAAATTAAAATTTTTTGTGAAGAATCACCAACAAGTGGGACACAATTGTGAAGTGGAGCGAAATCTATTGGATATTTTAAACTTTTTTAGCAAATAAAAAACTGAAAAGCGGTGCGTGCAAAATTATTCGGCCCCTTTACTTTCAGTGCAGCAAACTCACTCCAGAAGTTCAGCGAGGATCTCTGAATGATCCAATGTTGTGCTAAATGACTGATGGTGATAAATAGAATCCACCTGTGTGTAATCAATTCTCTGTATCAATGCACCTGCTCTGTGATAGTCTCAGGGTTCTGTTGAAAGCGCAGAGAGCATCATGAAGACCAAGGAACACACCAGGCAGGTCTGTAATACTGTTGCGGAGAAGTTTAAAGCCGGATTTGGATACAAAAAGATTTCCCAAGCTTTAAACATCCCAAGGAGCACTTCGCAAGCGATCATTTTGAAATGGAAGGAGTATCAGACCACTGCAAATCTACCAAGAGCTGGCCGTCCCTCTAAACTTTCAGCTCAGACAAGGAGAAGACTGATCAGAGATGCAGCCAAGAGGCCCATGATCACTCTGGATGAACTGCAGAGAACTACAGCTGAGGTGGGAGAGTCTGTCCATAGGACAACAATCAGTTGTACACTGCACAAATCTGGCCTTTATGGAAGAGTGGCAAGAAGAAAGGCATTTCTCAAAGATATCCATAAAAAGTCTTGTCTAAAGTTTGCCACAAGCCACCTGGGAGACACACCAAACATGTGGGAGAAGGTGCTCTGGTCAGATGAAAGCAAAATCTAACTTTTTGCCCACAATGCAAAACGATATGTTTGGCGTAAAAGCAACACAGCTCATCACCCTCAACACACCATCCCCACTGTCAAACATGGTGGTGGCAGCATCATGGTTTGGGCCTGCTTTTCTTCAGCAGGGACAGGGAAGATGGTTAAAATTGAGGGGAAGATGGATGCAGCCAAATACAGGACCATTTTGGATGAAAACCTGTTGGAGTCTGCAAAAGACCTGAAACTGGGACGGAGATTTATCTTCCAACAAGACAATGATCCCAAACATACAGCAAAATCTACAAAGGAATGGTTCACAAATAAACGTATCCAGGTGTTAGAATGGCCAAGTCAAAGTCCAGACCTGAATCCAATCGAGAATCTGTGGAAAGAGCTGAAAACTGCTGTTCACAAACGCTCTCCATCCAACCTCACTGAGCTCGAGCTGTTTTGCAAGGAAGAATGGGCAAGAATTTCAGTCTCTCAATGTGCAAAACTGATAGAGACATACCCCAAGCGACTTGCAGCTGTAATCGCAGAAAAAGGTGGCTCTACAAAGTATTAACGCAAGGGGGCCGAATAATTTTGCACGCCCCACTTTTCATTTTTTTATTAGTTAAAAAAGTTTCAAAAATCCAATAGATTTTGTTCCACTTCACAATTGTGTCCCACTTGTTGGTGATTCTTCACAAAAAATTAAAATTTTATATCTTTATGTTTGAAGCCTGAAATGTGGCAAAAGGTTGAAAAGTTCAAGGGGGCCGAATACTTTCGCAAGGCACTGTATATGGATGGGATGGACTACAACTGTGGTCCCTGCACCTCGGGTGGGTGTCCACTCTATCCAATCGCATGACGTTGGCGGTGACACGCCCCATGTCTGTGGATACAAAGGCAGGGTCAGGCCAGCAGCTCACTTCACATATTCCATCAGGAGGAGAGGTTCTATGGGCTCTGATCTACACTCTAGGTAATTAGGAGGTCCTATTTAAGGATCAATCTAGACACATGCTTGCATAACACTAAGACCTTTGTGCATATATAGGCTATTTAACACTTTTTTTTTTTTTATCACTTACTACTTACCATTTATTTCATTTCATCATGTATACACCCACTTATTTGTAATATGTTTTTCATCACCTAGTAATTTTTTGATAGGTGTTTAAGCCTAGGTGGTTAGTGTTGTTTTTTTCAACCCCCCTCATTTCACACACATTTTATCACACATTATTTTATTTTTAAAAATTTTTCACCTAAAACTTCATCATTCATCATGGTTAGCTTTCATTATCCAATTTTTATTTTACTTTACTATATTTATTTCATTTATTTACTCTTTTAGATTCTGATCTGTGGCCCATATGTGCATACCTCATACTCTGGCATTGTGATGTGGCTGTTCGCTTCTCCCGTTGGCCGCTGTTTCCCACTCCCCCTTCTCCATTCCTCCATGTTCCTTGGAGAGCTATGGCTTAGGGTGAAGGGTACGTGTCCCCGCCTCAACCCCGGGGGAGACGGCTCATTCAGTGCCACCATCCTATTCCCTTTTTGGGCCTGTTGGGTTATTCATCTGAACGTGACCAAAGGTAATGCATCCACGTTTAACACCTGCTCTCTTTTTGAAAGCAATGATTTTTCATTTGAGACTGTGACCGACCTATTTACTCATTTATTTCATCTCCTTATTTAGCGATTTTTTTGATGCATCCCACTCCTGATGATTGACTGAAATCGCCATGAAACGCGTAGAGTCCATACTCAGGGATGCCAAGTCAAGTTTGCTACAATCATGAATTTCTTTTATTTATTTCTAGTTACATTTATTAGGATAACCATGTTCACCTGCTCTTTATATCCATTCAATTTTTTAATTGTGATTGCTTGTACCAATTATGTCTATCCATTATATACATTAAATATGTCAACATGATTATTACTACAATTATGCTTCTTGTTGCATGACCCATGTATTATATATTATGATACATTATATATACCTACTATTTAGTATTTGTATTTAATTTATTGGATTGATTAGCAACTTTTTATGGATATACAGATTTTCCCCGCAGGGACAGTGACAATTAATTAAATTTTAGGTATCCTAGACCATTTCAAACACATATCCATGCCTCATTTAAAGTCCCACAATCCACTTTTTTCACAGCCAGTAAAAGTAGTCCTCTCCCTCAACAGTAGATCCCTTCCAGCAACATAATACCCCCCCAGCAGCAATAGGTTCCCCATCAGCAACAATAGACCCTAACACAAAATAGATCCCCACCAGTGACAATAGATCCCCCAGCAGCCAACATCAATAGACCCTCTAGCACCCCCCACACCCCATGCTATTACATACATTCAGTGCTGGAGGTGTTGGCACTGCGTTCCCCCACGTTCCCGCTGAAAAAAAGCCCTGTATATATCTATATATATATATATATCTATATATATGTATAGATATATATCTATAGTACACAGACACACACATACACATATACACAGACACACAGACACACACACACACACGTACACAGACACACACATGTGCACAGACACACACACATGTAAACAGACACACACACATGTACACAGACACATGTAAACAGACACACACATGTAAACAGACACACACATGTACACAGACATGCACATGTAAACAAACACACACATGTACACAGACACACACACATGTACACGGACACACACACACACATGTAAACAGACACACACACACATGTAAACAGACACATACATGTACACAGACACACACACATATACACGGACACACACATATGTATACACACACACACACACACACTTTGTCCCACTTCCAGCTCTTGTGCAGGACACACGAGGGTTGCACATACAGGAATTTACCAGAGGGGGCAGCAAAGAGCCCGATGTCAGCTCAATGACTCTCACACATTCCAAAATCCAGCACAGACACGGAGCTCTCCTGCACCCGCCCCTGCCTTCTCCCATCCTCACCAGACAGCTGGGCCCTTCTAAATGCTTGGGCCCTTAGTGTATGGGCTGTACCCCCCTGATGGCAGCCCTGCCTGCCGGACTGCCCGTGCCCGCTAAGCCTGACTCCCTTACCCCACTGCTTCTTCTATTTGTCTGGCTCTGATGGGACCATAGATGAACCTTGGTCCCCTGGGCAGTGCCCAGGGGTGCCCGCTCAGTAAGATGGTCATGGCGGGGAGTGATGTTAGTAGTTTTTTATTTTACATTCCTTTTTACCCATGGTATGGTATATGGGGAGATCGGATAAAAACGGACCACCTGGCCCTTTTCATCCGATCCGCCAGATGGATGGAAAGTAGGGGTTCCACCCGTCTGTATTTCACGGACAGGATCGGACCGGATATCGGCGCATGTCTATGGACTTGTGAAAGCTGACATCCACTGCTCCATAGGAGTGAATGGAGGTTTCCAATCAGGTCCACCTGAAAAACTGACAAATAGACCTGATCGGAAAGCCCGTATGAAAAGGGCCCAAGTCCAAACCCGGGGTGGGGAAACATTTTGCCATCTTTGCCCTGGGAGCTGGATGACCTTGTCCCAGCACTGCTCTAGACTGATGACAAAATGGGAAATATTTGGCTGTAGCAGGAGGCAGTTTGTTTAGTGAAGAGCTGGAGAGCGGTACAATAATGATTTTTTGCAGACAACTGTGAAGCATGGTGGAGGCTCCTTGCAAGTTTGGGGCTGAATTTCTTCAAATGGCATTGAAGATTTGGTCAGGATCAATGATGTCCTCAATTCTCAGAAATACAGGCAGATGAGTATCCATCGTGCCATACCATCAGGGAGGCATGTGATTGGCCCCAAATTTATTCTGCAGCAGGACAACCACCCCAGCCATACAGCCAATGTCATTAAGAACTATCTTTAGTGTAAAGAAGAACAAGGAGTCCTGGAAGTGATGGTTTGGCCCCCTCAGAGCCCTGATCCCAACATCATGGAGTCTGTCTGGGATTACATGAAGAGAGAGAAGGATTTGCGGCAGCCGACATCCACAGATCTGAGGTTAGTTCCCAGAGATGTTTGGAACAACCTGCCTGCCGCATTACTTCAAAAACTGTGTGCCTAGTGGAATTGATGCTGTTTTGAAGGCAAAGTGCAGTCACACCAAATATTGATTTGATATTTGATTTGGATTTCTCTCCTGTTCATTTACTTTCCATTTTGTTAACTGATTAAAGTGAACTTTTTTTTTTTTTTTGCAAGCATGCAAGCATTTTTAATTTACAGCCATTTTTCATGCCTGCCTAAATCTTTTGCAAAGTTTTATATATATATATATATATATATATATATATATATATATATATATATATATATATATATATATATATATATATATATATATATATTACAACAGCAATAACTCAAAGACTCAGCTACCCCTGCTCCTCCTGTCAGCAGCTCTGCCTCCCTTCTCCCAGGAGTGACTCAACAACTCTCTGCTCCCATCTCATCTCCCAGCAGTGCTTCAGCAGCTCATCTCCCTCCACTCCCCCTCCCAGCAGTGTTTTAGGTGCTCCTCTCTCCCTACTTCCCTTTCCCATTAATGATACAGCAGCTCAGCTCACCTTGTGTTCTTAGATAAGGAACACCCAGCTCCACTCTAATAGACTCCAGGGGACTGAGGCTATGTTTCCACTAGTGTGATTTTTCATGCGACTTGGGACTGAAAAGCCGCACGACAAGTCGTACCCCATGATTTCCAATGAGGACCGTTCATATATGTGTGACTTCAAGTCGTAGTGACTTGAAAGTAGTCCTTGCACTACTTTGGTCCCACTTTGATGCAAATTGTGATCTATAGACACAGGCACTGCTTCAAGTCCCGGCAAAAAAATCGCAGCAAAACATTATGGCAAAATCACGCGCCTTTGGGGACGCAATAGTGGAAACATAGCCTGAATGATAAAAGAACCCCAGAGCGGTCAGATTCTATATCGATGAGTCTGTCGGTAAAGATCAGGAACTGCATTCTGACTGCACACAAGTTCTATTTCTCTACCTAATGATATAGCCTCCTGATAAAGGCAACTATGTGCATTAATAGATTTCAGCAGCAGATGGCGCAGTCAACTTGTATATGGGCCTGTCATTAAAAAAATAAAAAAATTACACTTTCCATGAGTTACCAAATAACTTTTTGAGCAAAAGAGAAGCTTTTGATAAAAAATACTGCTCTGAGCTCCATAATGTCCCCTGCAGGATAGTCAAAGATTCCTTGATCTCTGGCTTCCAGAAGCATTGCAGGACTTTCACATCATTACAGACTGCAAATGGTCTCCAAGGTTCAGGTATTATCAGTGAGAGAAGAGAAGTAACAGAAAACCGGACCAGCTCATATAGAGAAATATGACTTCCCCCTGAGCATTTCCACTGATATACTTATTTATTAATATTTACATATTTTCAGGTTTTGATATCACATTCAACTTCTTTATCTACCTACCTCAATTGGTAAGTGGTGTGTTGAATGGGTCTTATATTCCTGGTGGGGATTTGCCCGCATGCTCATGCATAGGTACATGCACAACCAATGTGCCTGTGTCTGTGGGGGGCTGGGTGCCCTTCCATTTGGATAGATGTTTATCATATTAGGTTTATCATTATTCAGTCTGAGTACAATTATTTGATATCCTATTACAGTGCATCCGGAAACTATTCACAGCGCTTCACTTTTTCCACATTTTGTTATGTTACAGCCTTAACCGCTTCAGTCCCAGACCATTTGGCTGGCCAAAGACCAGAGCACTTTTTGCGATTCGGCATTGTGTCGCTTTAACTGACAATTGCGCGGTCGTGCGACATGGCTCCCAAACAAAATTGACGTCATTTTTTCCCCCCACAAATAGAGCTTTCTTTTGGTGGTATTTGATCACCTCTGCGGTTTTTATTTTTTGCGCTATAAACAAAAAAAGAGCAACAATTTTGAAAAAAACACATTATTTTTTTAATTTTTGCTATAATAAATATCCCCCAAAAATATATATATAAAAAAAAAATTTCCCTCAGTTTAGGCCGATACGTATTCTTCTACATATCTTTGGTAAAAAAATCGCAATATATTGATTGGTTTGCGCAAAAGTTATAGCGTCTACAAAATAGAGGATAGTTTTATGGCATTTTTATTATTTTTTTTTGTACTAGTAATGGCGGCGATCAGCGATTTTTATTGTGACTGCGACATTATGACGGACCCGTCGGACAATTCTGACACATATTTGGGACAATTGGCATTAATACAGCGATCAGTGCCATTAAAAATGCATTGATTACTGTAAAAATGTCACTGGCAGTGAAGGGGTTAACACTAGGGGTCAGTGAAGGGGTTAATGTGTGTCCTAGTTTGTGTTCTAACTGAAGGGGGAGGGGACTGTGCAGGGAAACTAACAGATCGCTGTTCATACTCTGTATGAACAGACGACATGTCAGTTCTCCCCTCAAAGAACCGGAAACTGTGTGTTTGTACACACAGTTCCGGGTTCTCCGTGTGCGAGCGGGGGGTGGGGGGGGGGCGCACACGCTAGTGGCCACAGGGGCCACGTCGTTTCAGAGTGGAATGAAATTCGGATCCATTAGTTATCCATTCGTTATCTGAATCCGAAAACAAATCAGAAAATTTTATTAATTTCCCCATGGGCCCGAACTACTATGTGACGTCATCCAAATGAAACAAATGCATTAGTTAATTTCATTATAATTTCTTAGAAATTCATTACTATGTCCATTTGGAGATTCAGATACATCTATAGCTCCAAAAATTAAATTTTCATGCGAAAAACAAAATTTTAACGAAACGCAAATGTTTAATAGTTACATTGCTCTAGCTTGGCACAATAAGTATACATTAGACACGTGCAATCCATTTCCTTACAAATTTGTTTTTTGGACGAAATTCATCATATTCTCTTTTGACGAATGCATGCGAAAACTAATTTTCAGAAAGAACGAAAATGTGAAAAAGCGAAAACCCGAAAAAAGCGAAAATACGAAAATGAAATGAAAGAACGAAAAACGATTTAACCTACGAGTTTAACGAATCAATTACATTTTGATAATTTCATTTTTCGTATTTTCTATTATAATTAAATCATTAAATATTATTATAGTTTTTATTATTATTTATTATTATAAACTATTATAGGTATTGTAATTTCCTTTCAAATTTGGCTAAAGTAGCTGTTAGTGAATGTAATGATTACAAAGGCATCCAAAATTACGAATTATCCGAAGTAACGAATGACGCATCTAAACGAACGGAAGGTAACGAATACAAATGCATCCAAAGTTATGAATTATCTGAAGTGACGAATGACGCATCTAAACAAATGGAACTTGAACAAATACGAATGCATCCGAAGTTACACATAATCCGAAGTATCAAATGCCAATCATAACGAACGGTTCGATAAACGAAAAAAAAAAAAAGAAACAAATAAAATAAAAACGAAAATAAACAAATTTTTTGGTAGTGCACACGTCTAGTATACATACTCTATACCTAAGGGACTGCTGAGGAAGCAGAGAGCGGCGGCAGTAGCTGCCTCTACTGTAGTAATTGCCATTGTCTTCCAGGCAACTGCCCTTCAGCATACGGAAAATAGAGGGTTAAATGTTTGCCACGGCCACCATTCACAGGATGCCTTGCATTTCTTTTCAATGAATACAAGAGGTTCTATGATTGGACAAGGTGAAGATTGTGACATCACCACCCAGCCTCTCCACCTTGTCCAATCATAGAATGCTTGTATCCACTGAAAAATAAAAGGCGTTCTGTGAATGGCCGGTGTGACAAATGAGCCCCCTCCCCCTCCCCAGTTTGCAGCCCGGGGTGTTAAACCAGACACCTGGATTACTTGATGGAAATAATGCAAAAAAGGCTAAAATATTGAAAACAAATGCAGCCATCACATCTAAGGATTGGTAAACTGAAATACATTACATTTTTGTTTTTAGATTTAGATACACTTTGGGAGGTGTTAGATTTGGTGTAGTCCACGGTGAATATTTCTACACTTAGAGGCGCCCCTCTTCTCTTTTATACTCAGTTGTAACATGACGCCACTTGTATATCAAGTCATCGCTTGCATATCAAGTCAAAAAAAATGTAGCTGGCCTTGCAAAACGCTCTCAAACCAAGTATATAAAATTTCTTTATCTCTACTCCTTTGTATGGTCAATAAATTTTGTCATAAAAACCCAATAATATTTAAGCTCAATACATTTTTTTTTACCAACAACAAAAATAAACAATAAAAATGGTTTACACATAATTGTCCTGTGACCATTTTCATCAAGACTGAAACTGATGCGAAATCCAAAATGTTAAATTGCTATCAGAGCAAACTTTAGGGGAAATCTTCCAATGCGGATATGTGTTCCAGTGACAAGCCTCATTGGACTTTTTTTTTCCATAATTCTGATGGACCTAGAAATAGAACATGTTCTAAATATTTCTGACGGAACCAATTTCTATCGGGAAAATCGCTTGTCTGTATGCTGTTCCAATGGACCAAAAACCACGCATGCTCTGAAGCAAGTACGAGATGGAAGCTATTGGCTACTGGCTATTGAACTTCCTTTTTCTAGTCCCGTCATACGTGTTGTACGTCATCCCGTTCTTGAGGAACGGACTTTGGTGTGATTGTGTGTACGCAAGACAGTTTCAGCAGAATTCCGTTCGAACTCCGTCAGAAAAACCTTCAGAGTTTAATCCGATGGGAAAACCGGTCATGTGTACAGGGCATAAGACCCCTTTCACACCAGGGCGTTTTGCAGGCACTATAGCGTTAGAAATAGCGCCTGCAAAACGCCCTAAAGAAGCTGCACCATTGTGTGTAGTGTGAAAGCCCCGAGGGCTTTCACACTACAGCGGTGCGCTGGCAGGACGTCAGAAAAAAGTCCTGCCAGCAGCTTCTTTGGAGCGGTGAAGGAGTGGTGTGTTTACCGCTCCTCCACGGCTGCTGCCCATTGAAATCAATGGGGCAGCGCTGTAATGCCGCCGGCAAAACGCCACTATTGCGGCGTATTGCCGGCGGTTTTAACCCTTTCGCGGCCGCTAGCAGGGGTAAAAGCGCCCCGCTAGCGGCCGAAATGCGCCGCAAATCCGCCGCAAATAGCAAAATAGCGGCGTTTTACCGCCGACGCAAGGTGCGGTGTGGTGTGAAAGGGGTCTTGGAGGGCTTTTCCCTCAATTCTTTGAGGTTTCTGTTGTGTCTACAGGACAAGAAACAAAAAGGAATCTCCTGAGAGAAGTTGACAATAAGTGACTTCAATTGTCGATAAAGGCAGCAAGTGTACAGTACTGAAAGGTGTCACATACTGTTTAAATTCTTTTCATTTGTGAAAACAATATTAATATCAAAAATCACAAACAATCCATATAGGTGCTGTAAGATGCGGAATCCTCTATACAATGTGAACAGGTGAAATAAAGTGCTGATATCCATGGTAGCCTTTTCTGTAAGGTGCAAAGTATAAAATAATTGTATTTCTTCAGTGTCAGGCAATCAAATATAGTGCTGGTGACAACTTTCTTGAGAATAGCTGGTGACTTCCTGTCTTCGGTGCAATATAGTATATGGGTGTCTCCTCACCTTACTGCTGTAAGGTAACAGCATATAAATATATCTTTATGGGTGACTAGTTTTCATGGTTATGCAGTGATCTTCCTGTTTGCTGTCCTCCCCTCATGTGTTCAGACTAAGAGGCCAGCCACTTCCACCTGGTGGTTTTTATAACCTCTCCTCTAAGCATGGCTCCACCCCAGGCACTATCAGGGAACCTTATATTAACCTGTGCACTGCAAGCCAAGAGTGCTGATCAACCATTGTGTATTCCTTTGTGTGTTTAGCTTCCTGTTACCTGCCGTGTGCTCTTCTGTTGTTCCATTACCGACTTTGGCGTGTCTTTGACTATCCCTGTTTGCCTGTGATCCTGACCTTTTGGCATGTCCCTGACTATTCCTGTCTGCTTGTGGCCCCGACCTTGGCTTTGTCCCTCACCATCCCTATTCTCCTGTTGCCTACTGTGGGTGTGAGCTGGGGGACCCCGGGGGTCGCGACCTGGAGCCAGTTGCAGCCCAGTCCATCCTCACCACTCGAGGCTCTGGTGAACACCTACTGGCTCTTAGACTCTGCGCCCCAGGGAATCTTACGCTCTAACCCCGGTGGGACCTGTCTCCTGTCCGCAGCAGTCAGATGTAGGGTCCACAACCTTGCGGTGCACTCCTGATTCCTACGGTGTGCATCTGTCACCTCGCCTCAAGGTGACCTGACACTAGTGTATTCCCGGTAGATCGGGGGGCCTTGCAGCCTCCCAGTCTGGCGTCTCCGGATCTGCTGTAGTATGTCTGTGCTTGCAAACAGAAGCCCCCTTTTTGCCTAATATGGCTATAAGGCGAGCCTCGTGCATAGGCAGGGGGATGTGGGGGTAGGAATAAAAGGGATGCTTGATATTGTAGTATTTTCAAGCGATTTATTAATAGCAGCAAACAATTGAACAAGGTACTCACATTAAAAACAGTGAAACAGGCATCTAAAAAATGATCAGCAAGCTCGGCTGACGTTACTTCCGGTGCCTAGTGTCCCGACGCGTGTTCGTCACAATCACGTGACTTCATCAGGGGATGGGGTCAGTTTCCCTGATGAAGTCACGTGATCGTGACAAACACGTGTCAGGACACTAGGCACCGGAATTAACACCAGACGAGCTTGCTGCTTGTTTTTTAGGCTTTTTCCCTCTGTTTTCACATGGTGATCTGACCAGTAACACATCGCATTGTCAGTCTGGGGGGAGGGGAGTGTTAGGTGTACTAGCGGAATTAGATACACAAACAAATTGGCATACAAAAGGGATGCTTGATAGTGTAGTATTTTCAAGCGATTTATTAATAGCAGCAAACAATTGAACAAGATACTCACATTAAAAATAGTGAAACAGGCATATAAAAAACAAGCAGCGAGCTTGCCTGATGTTACTTCCGGTGCCTAGTGTCCCGACGCCTGTTCGTCAGGATCACGTGACTTCATCAGGGGATGGTATCAGTTCCCCTGAGGAAGTCACGTGATCGCGACTAAAACACACAGGGACACTAGGCACTGGAAGTAACGCCAGGCGAGCTCGCTGCTTGTTTTTTAGGCTTTTTCCCTGTTTTCACATGGTGATCTGACCAGTAACACACTGCCTGTTTTAGAGTGCCTTCACTCTGGTTGAAGGAGCACAGGGGGCTCCTTTGGAGAGCAGCATTGTCAGTCTGGGGGTAGGGGAGTGTTAGGTGCACTAGCGGAATTAGATACACTAACAAATTGAAGCCAAACTCCAGATCACACTGCAGTTACAAAAGCAGTTACAGCAAAGTTTTTTTTTCTTTTGGGGATAAATGTTTTACATTACAACGCATAAAAGCTGATCATTGTAAGCACCGCTGTCAGTGGTGATTGGTTTTTCAGTCTCATCTCTGTAACTGATACATCTGCTTGTTCTTTTGAAAAACAACAGACTTAAGGCCAGATCAACAGATGAAAAATAAAAAGGAAGAAAGCCTAAAAAAAGAAAATTAATGCAACCATCACATCTGGTGACCTGCAATATAATAAATGTTTGCTTTTGGGTTTATTAATGCTTTAACCTATTTTTACTGAATTTTTAACACTCACCTAATACTGCTTATTTTGAACAGCATAGACATTTTTACACCTCTAAATCACATAATACATTTAGTCTGTTATTTTAAAACATCTCTATATGTCTATTAACTATTATTATTATTGTTATTAGTGTTACTATTATATTTTATAATTATTATAATTTACATTTTAATATTATAATTATTATATTCTTATATTTTATAATTAATATTATGAAACTATTAAAGTCCAGTTGAAGCCTTGCACCTATAATCTGGTTATACCCTTTGGTACAATTTTAAACAGATTTTTGCCTGAACATACCCTAAAATACCCTATTCTCCAAGTAGGAATGCACTGATTTGTCTTCCGCTCCAGTGTTCTATGCTGGCATAGTAAAAGCCACATCCCTCATCACAAGTGTCTGCCCCCATACACAGTACTGAGCATGATGGGGGGGTGTCTGACCAGTTCTGGGCACACTGGGCAGCTCTAGTACACATGGACTGTACAGTCCTATTTAGACACACTGCACAAACTGCTATAGTAGGATAGTTGGGGTAAGACTATGAAAACAGCAGTTGCTGGTACAATTACTCTTTGATTAAATGTATATTATGATGACTCCACTTGGTCTTAAAATTATAATTTAGTAAAATACATTTATTATAAATTATAATTTTATTACTGCATGCTCTCCCCCATTGATAGATATATTTGGACTGACTTATAAAGGAGTTGAGAATCTTTACACAATAAATTATTTTAATTTCACTTTAAAGCAGTTCTAAAGGCATTCTATGGATTAAGGTAACCAAACTTCTGCTTGAACCCCCCCCCCCCCCCAGCCCCCATTATACTGAGCTTGATCCCAATTCATAGCTGTGTCCGAGAGCAGCATCAATACTCTCTCTACCTCACTGGCTCAGAGGCAGCAGCCTGAGCTATTGGCTCCCGGTGCTGTCAATCACAGCCAGTGAGGAGAGAGCAGGGGCGGGAGCTGAGCCGCACTGTGTGCGTCAATAGAGGCACTCAGCAGAGGGGAGGAGGCAGAAGCTCTGTCTGGGAACTCTAGAAGAGGAGGATTGTGGCTGCTCTGTGCAAAACTATTACACGGAGCAGGTAATTATAACATGTTTGCTGTTTTAAGAACATTTTTTCCCTTTACACTCACTTTAATTATCCAATCGTGCAGATAAAATAAGTAAACAGGAATTTGCTTTTTACATGATTAGAAAATTGAAATAAAAAATCACAGAAGTTTCCTTTTTTCATTTTTTAAAAATATTTTTATTAGTATATACTGTGTATATATCTATATCTAAAAAGAAAGGACGAGTAGCAATAGAACAATTCCTTCAGGCATCCCTGCGTTTTCTCATGTGTTGTAAACTTGAGAAGGGGCGGGGGGGGGGGTGCCCAAAAAATGTCGTTCTAATGTCCCTTGTGTTGTTCAAGATTGAATAAAGAAAGAGCAAGGGTATCAGTACCTCACTGCTACTATTTGGATTAATCTCTATGGAGGTGATCACCAGACAAAAGTACACAAGCTGTAAAGCATTTGTTAATGCTTTTAATATCATAGAACTAAGCTTTAGGCTCTTCATTAATGGGTGGAACTGACTGGGTAGCATTTTCTTCCAATTTATATATATATACATATATATATACATAATAATTAGAAATAGTAACTTAAACCATTGGTAAGACCTCATCAGCAATAAGCAGTTCAGTTTTAGGCACCAGTTCTCAGTTAGAATATTGAGGAACTGGAGAAAATGCAGATAAGAGGCATGGAGGAGCTCAGCTTTGAGGTACTACTTACACATTATGAAAGACTTACCTTAAAACAAAGCCCTTCAGTGGTGTGCTGTCATTGCTGCAGAGGCTTCCATCTTCACCCGGTCTCCCTTGCAGGTTTGGGGACTCCAGCTATCTGATTGGCCGTGCCGCAATGACGTCACTACCACGCATGCGTGCAAGAGTCGAGGCTGCGGAACACAGCTCTGAAGGAACAGCACGGGTATGCCGTTCCTTCAGGGCAGGGGCGTACCAATATGGGGGCGGGGGGTGCGGTCCGCCCCGGGTGCCACACTTTGGGGGGGTGTCAGTGGCCAAGTGACTTATGTGATATGGGGGTGCATTCCGCACCCAAGTCGGGGTGACACCGTCAGATCATCTCAAGGGCATCCCTGCTGTCTCTGGTTGCTCATTTTCACTTTAGTTTTTTTTAGAACACCCCCGTGCCATGACCACAATGGACTGTTCCAGACTGTTCAGTGAGTGACTGTATTCCCTCCTGCTAGCTCCGCCTTCACCCACCACTGCTGCTGCCTGTGTGTGTCTGTCTCATCTCTCTCCGCTGGGGTGGCTGCTTCCACACAATGAATAGGAGTCCTCCCTAGCCGACTGAGAGCCCGAGGTGGTGAGCAGGGGGGATTGATGTAAGAAGAGGCTGCAGCCTGCAGAATTGTGTCTACTCCTGTGCTGGTCTAAGGGGGGGGGGGTCAGTGACTGTGATTGCTATATCCACCACTCCCTCTCACTGCCATGTGTATTGTGTAGCTTTCTGACCTGATTGGGGGGGGGTTTGATGTAAGAAGGGGCTGGAGGAGTGTGTCTGCCCCTGCCATGTGCTGGTCTGGGGGGGGGGGGGGGTCAGGGTGATTGCTGTGTCCCCCTCCCCCTGCCATGTGTATAGTGTAGCTGATGGGGGGGTTGATGTAAGAAGAGGCTGTAGTATTGTGTCTACCCCTGTGCTGGTCTGAGGGGGGGGAGTCAGGGTGACTGCTGTGTCCATCACCCCCTCCCATGTGTATAGTGTAGCTAACCTGATGGGGGAGGGGGGATTTCAGAATGCAGATATGTGCTATATACAGGGTGCAGAATGCAGATATGTCCTATATACAGGGTGCAGAATGCAGATATGTCCTATATACAGGGCGCAGAATGCAGATATGTCCTATATACAGGGTGCAGATATGTCCTATATACAGGGTGCAGAATGCAGATATGTCCTATATACAGGGTGCAGATATGTCCTATATACAGGGTGCAGAATGCAGATATGTCCTATATACAGGGTGCAGAATGCAGATATGTCCTATATACAGGGTGCAGAATGCAGATATGTCCTATATACAGGGTGCAGAATGCAGATATGTCCTATATACAGGGTGCAGAATGCAGATATGTCCTATATACAGGGTGCAGAATGCAGATATGTCCTATATACAGGGTGCAGAATCCAGATATGTCCTATATACAGGGTGCAGAATCCAGGCGTGTGCTGTATACAATAAATATTCTTGAGAAAATGGAAAATAAATCGTGGGTGTTTTTTCATTTTAAATGGGGGGGGGGGGGGGGGGTGCCAGATGTAGGATCCGCCCCGGGTGCCAAATGCTCTAGGTACGCCCCTGCTTCAGGGTGTATGCGCTGGTGACGTCACTGGCTGCTGCTTGCTAGAATATCTCCTAAATGGTTCACGTGTAGCAGATATTTATTTTACCTAGAGGTGCTAGGAGAAAAGTGTAATTTGGACAGGAGCCTATTAACCTACTGGCGTGTCTCTGGAGTGTGGGAGTTAACTGGAGTATCTGGTGGAAATCCACAGTAAGAATATGAAGAACATGCAAACTTCATGCAGATCGTATCCTCACTAGGGAAGAGCATGGGATTGATCCAAACTTGGGTTCAGACCAAACCTGGAAGGAAGGTGTCACTACTGCCTACTGCTGCCTAATCAATTGCAGTCTGGGCATTCCCCACCATGGGTCCATTTTAGGTCAATGATGTCACAAGCATCCCCACCCCAGGGCAGCAAATTGGGCAGCAGTGGGTGGGAGTGACAGCTTCCTTCTAGGTTTGGTACAAACCCGTGCTCACCCTTAGTCCTGACCAGGATGAAAACCAGGAATCCCAGTGCAAAGCAGAAGTGCTAATCACTAAGCCACCGTACTATTATTTTATTAGTAGTAGTAATAATAATAGCATGAATCTCCGGTATTGCAGAACAAAGTACTGAACCAAACTTTTCACTGTTAGTTGTATATAGCAGAAAGAAAAAAAACCACAAGGCAATCCAATTTAGTGATTATGACTCTGATCTGTCAGGACATCTGGTACTGGGATGGGTGTTGTAGAGACATTCTGTCTAGTAAGGATACTTCATATTTGTGTTATCTAATGGAGCCCATTAGGCTGCCCTAGGTTTTCCCCTATGACTGTGCATGGAGGGTCCAGGCTGCCCCCTTACACTGTATACCCCTCCAGAGATGACATGCATGGAGCTGCTTTGCATTAGTTTTATGGGAGCCTGTACAGCAAGCGAGGGCTTTAATCAGAGAAGCAGGGCTTGATTGTCTGTGCTCTGTTCTCCCTCTGGTCTCCCTCATTGGGGGGGTTAGGTTTCACCAGCCTGGCTGCAACTGATACCACCTCACAGCATTCTTGCACCAGTAAAGTGATTTCTTGAAAGAACTAGTCATACCTGTTTTAGTTTGAAAAGAAATAGAAATAAAATCCCCCTCTTTATAGATTGCGGGACTGTATCTGTCTTTCCAACCATGACCGCCTGCTATGGGAAAGGCTGAGGAACACAGAGGTGATGGAGCCACAGGCTCTCTGTGTCCAAATCAACTCATTATATTTTCTTTTAATTTTGCTCGCCTACAAAGTGTATTGTTGGAAAAAGGGAAAAAAAAAAATAATAATAATAATAAAAAAACTTGTATTAATTAGTATATTATATTAATTAGTATAGGGTATTGCCAAGGAGCGCATGAGTTGAGTTTTAGTCGAACGTTAGACTTGACTTTCACATTTTTACAAGTATGTTCTACCATATGTTTGTTATCATAGGGATTTGGTGTTTAATACAGCTGTTTGAATCAGACTATGTGACAGATGAATGTTCATAAAGATACCCAGAGACACAGCCAACTCATTGGAAATCATTGGTTGGACGTGTTAGAAATTCTGCTTAATTGCTATTATTTCCCTTAATAAGCCAAAGCATTGAGGTGTCTGTGCCTGTCTCCTATATCCTCTTTGACAAATAAACCATGTGTAGTGCTACCCCAAAGGATCCGATGTAGTTTAACCTTCTCAAACTTAGTGCATGGACAGCCAAGCACACAGCATTTTCTTTCTCTCTGGCTCAATGAAAAGTCTCAGAGCCTTTAATGGCCTTTATTGCTCTAGAAACTTGGATGGGGTGAGGGGAAGAATGGGATACCCCAGGAACACTGAATGACACAGGGACACTTCTTCTTCTAAACAGTCTCTGTACACAAAGACTGGAGAGATTCCCGAAAGTTCTCAAAAGGGCTAACACTGACTGGGCAATTACAAGGACCTTCTGAAGAAAAGAAAAGAGAAACTGCACACCATCTGGCCTTCAGGAAGAAGCGCAAGACCAGTCTCTGACAGGTGTTTTTTCACCTTAATGCATCCTAAAAAACACGAACCCCGTTAAAGAGGAAGTAAAGTCTCATAAATAAATAATAATAAAAAAAACACTGCAAGACAAAGGCATAATGAGCTAGTATGAATAGCATAATAACTCATTATGAATTACTTACCTGAGATTGAAGCCCCCGAAGCGGTCCTCGTTCGTTTCCTCTGACGCCGCCATCTATCCTGGAGTGACTTCTGGGTATCGCGGCTCCAGCGCTGTGACTGACCGAAGCCACGATGACGTCACTCCTACACATGCTCACTGGTGCCGCCACTAATGGCATGATCGCCGCTAGCTACGCCATAGACAACGGTGCCGCTTTTTCTGAAAATATCTCCTAAACCTTTTAGGTTTGGGAGATATTGCTTGCACCTACAGGTAAGCCTTAATCTAGGCTTACCTGTAGGTTAAAGTGGTTGTAAAGGGTTTACAACCACATTAACCACTTGCTTATTGGGCACCTAATTCCCCCTCCTGCCCAGACCAATTTTCAGCTTTCAGCACTGATGCATTTTGAATGACAATTGCGTGGTCATACAACACTGTACCCAGCATTTTTTCCCCCACAAATAGAGCTTTCTTTTGGTGGTATTTGATCACCTCTGTGGTTTTTATTTTTTGTTAAAAAAATTGAAAAAGACCAATTTGTTTTTAAATAAATGTATATTTTTTTATATTTTGTTATAAAATTTTGCAAACAGGTAATTTTTCTCCTTCATTGATGTACGCTGATGAGGTGGCACTGATTGGCACTGATAGGGGGCAGTGATGGGCACTGGTGGGTGGCAATAATGGGCACTGATCAGCACTGGTTGGTTATACTGATAGGCAGCACTGATTAGTGGCACTGATTGGCACCACTGATAGGAACTGATAGTTGGCACTTGTGGGCATTGATAGGTGGCGCTGGTGGGCACTGGCAGGTGGCAATGGCAGGTGACACTGGGGGCACAGATGAGGCAGAATCGCCTCTTCCTCTTGAGGACCGATGTCCCTTGCACATAAGCCAGTGATCGGCTTTTTTTTCTCCTCACGCTGTCAGCATAAGGAGAAATAATATGATTACAGGGGGTCCCCGGGTTACAAACAAGACAGGGTCTGTAGGTATGTTCTTAAGTTGAATCTGTTTGTAATGCCGCGTACACACGATCAGACTATCCGGCCCGTGTGTTGGATCCGGCGGACTTTTTCTTTCCAAAAGTCCGGCGGACTTAGAAAGAAGTTTTGACTCAAAATTGTCCGCTGGACTCGGCAGTCCAGCAGACAATCCGGCCGTCTGTGTGCTAGTCCACCGGACTTTTGAAATGAATGGACTTGCCCACATGGAGAAAAGTCCATTAATTTTGAACGTGGCTCCAGGTAGATGGAAATAGCGAAGGAGGTCAATGTCGCTGCCTCCATCGGCGAGATTGACACCTCGCTGGCCCCGTCACCTGGTATGGACTTAAAGGGAAAGCCCTACGCTGAAAAAACGGGTCCCCCCAAAGCCCATATCAGACCCTTATCCGAACACGCAGCCCGGCCGGTCAGGAAAGGGAGTGGGGTCGAGCGAGCGCCCCCCCCCCTCCTGAGCCGTACCAGGCCACGTGCCCTCAACATGGGGGGGTACTTTGGGGAAGGGGGGCCCTGCGGCCATAGTCTGGCGGTTTGTCCACCGGACCTAGTCCGCCGGAAAAGTCCAGTCGTGTGTGGGCAGGTCCGCTCGTTCGGAAAGTCCAGCGGACCTCCGCTGCAAAGTCCGGCGGTTTGTCTGCCGGATAGTCCGATTGTGTGTATGCGGCATAAGTCAGAACAGGTACATTCTTTAAGTGTAGCTCCAGCCCAAAAAAATATTTTTAAGCTTTTTGAATCGCATAGGGAAGGGTTAACACCCCTGTAATTTTTGTTTTGCTGTCTGTGCCCCTGTTCAGAAGATTTCACCTTACTTTCTGCCCCCAATGACAATTGGATTTTGAAAATTTTGGGTTGTTGTGGAAACAAGGATTGGTGATAAAGCATCAGCGGAGGTACCGTTTTCCCATAATAACTTACAGGAGTGAATTTCCCTTCCTAGGGTGAGATTTTCTCTCACTTCCTGTTGTCTCCCTCCATTTGTAAGTAGGAGTCGTTTGTAAGTCGGATGTTTGTAACAAGGGGATTGCCAGTACCGAGCTTTTGTTTACATCGTGGAATCAGCTGTCATTGGCTGACAGCTGATCATGTGGTAAATGGTCGGGACCGGCCCCTTACGCAGATCTGTGATTACCCGAGTCTCAGTGACTCAGTGATCACTGCGCGTGCCGCGCGCGCCCTACAGGGGGTGCCCGGGGCACATGCAAAGGCGAGGCCATCATATGAAGGCCTCCCGGAAAATCGAGTCCACGATGTGGCCGTCATTCGGCTATAGCGTGGACGCCAAGAGGTTAAAGCAATGCAGTGACGTATCGCAAACATGGCCTGGTCATTATGAGGGCAAATCCTTCCGGTCCTTAACTAGTTAAAGTCATTCTATGTGAATAGAGACATGTAAGAAATATAAAGTAGGTGTTATACCAATTTAGAAGAAAAAGTGGAAAGGCAAGGCCTGGCATGGCTTCAGCCCATCCTGGAACATTGGACCATTAGCCAGCATGCATCCAGTTATAAAGCACTTCTTCCTCTCGCCAATGTACAGCCATGCTCTCCAGTCAGCCTAGGATTTATTCATATTATCCGAGTTGTTGGATTTCCAGAACTGTCACACGATACTGATCCATTAATCTTTCCAGCTGAGAGGTTTAATGCAGAACTTGCAACCAGCTGCGTCTTTTAGTTGTTGGGTTTAAATGAGAGCTGACTCCAGTTACCGGCTGCAGTCTCCTGGCAAAGCCTCGCTGGTCTGGAGCCACACATGGGACCCGGGAGCTCACAAACACCGTTCTGCAGCCACAAACACGGATTAAATTGCCCTGTCAATAAACTATTCTAAAACAAAACAAAAAAAATAAAAAAATGTAACATGGAGATTTTTCATAATCCATTCCAATTTGCAGTTGAAAAGTCCACGTTGTACCGTTCTGAGATATATGCAAATATTTGTTCCTCATTAGACAGGCTGCACATTTCTTACATTGTTTACAGCACTCCTTGTTATCTTAAGAGGGAAATGTTTACATATTTCTACATTATTCCTACTGGCTGTTCTCTTCCTGTGCCAGCGAACGCACATTGCAGCTCCGCCTGTGAACATTGGGTGGCAGCGCTGAATCTGAATAAGGCTGCAGACTCCGGTGAGATTGGCTCATTGGTTGTAACGCCAAACTCATGTCAGCGTTTCAGGATCCAGAAATTCAGAGTTTCTAAATTGATTTCCCTTAACCACTTCAGCTGCGGAAGGTTTTACCCCGTTCGTGACCAGGGCATTTTTTGCTATTCTCTGCACTGCACTGTTTTAACTGGCAATTGCACGGTCATGCGACATTGTACACAAATTACAATTTCAGAATTCTTTTCACACAAATAGAGCTTTCTTTTGGTGGTATTTGATCACTACTGTTTTTTTTTAATTTTTTGCAATATAAATGAAAAAGTTGAAAATTTTGAAAAAAACCCCACTATTTTCTACTTTCTGTCATAAAATATATGCAATAAAATCACATTTCGTCATAATTGAGACCAAAATGTATTCTGCTACATATGTCTTTGCTAAAAAAAAAAAAATAAATCCAAAAGTATATATAAATTGGTTTGTGTGAAAGTTATAGCATCCACAACCCATGGCACTGTAAAGTTCAAATTTCACATTTTGTTGAAAACAAAAACGTGGAATTTTGTCCGAAGGGCGTTG
Organism: Lithobates pipiens; assembly: GCF_037356315.1. Taxonomy (NCBI): domain Eukaryota; kingdom Metazoa; phylum Chordata; class Amphibia; order Anura; family Ranidae; genus Lithobates; species Lithobates pipiens. Next base: position 47,649,145 of record NW_027507758.1, on the reverse strand, counting down.
TCTCAAACTTGTCTTCCATACACACGGTCACACAAATGTTGGTCAACAATTACGAAGGTAGTGACGCACTATGTGTTTTTTCAGCTCTTTAGCGCCACCCTTTGGGCTCCTTCTGCTAATTTCATGTTAGTAGAAGTTTGGTGAGTGTTGATTTGCACTTTTCTTTTCGCTTTTTTAATCTAGTTATTTTCAGCTTGTGCTTTTCATTTTTTGCTTTTCCGAACGGCCGTTCGTCAACCAGACATGTTGCGGAATCGGAGGAGATAACGTGTTATTTATTATTGGCCTTGGAGTTATTGCTTTGACATTATTTTTTTGCTTGAATAATGATTTGAGTTGGTATATTTTCTATATTTTTGGATGCATAGAATGCACTTTTTGGTTAAGTTCTATTGGCAGATAGCATGTCTAATTTTATTTGTTTTCTTTTTTTAATGCACAATAAAAATAATTGTGGAGAATAATACTTGGCTGTGTGTTTTACTTCAAATGACAGTTTGGGAGTAGGCAGTTACATTTAAAAAAATACAATGTAAACCTAACAAGGGACACCAACATAGTTGTATCTTTGATTTTAAAAACTACGGGATAATGGTGTTGTGGTAACTTGCCCAAATAAAAAACAAAACAAAAACAAAACAAAAACAAAACTAATAATATTATTCTTGATATCACTAGAAAAAAAAAGCCTTTGAAAATTTGTTTGCAATAACTCCATCAGTATCCCCAGCAAAGCAGCTTCATTATTATCCCATTAAAGAAGAAGAGAATGTGCGCTGCATTTCGAGATTTCATAATTTGCCACGTCACAAATGTTAATTCTCCATTACGAATGCTAGTTTACAAGACCGACCGCTTCTGCTTCTGAGCATGAGGTTTGTACTTTGGACCTTTGTCCGACGGACTTGTGTACACACGCTTGGAAAAGCCGACAACACACATTTGTTGGCGGAAAATTTGAAAACCCGCTGGCCAACATTTGTCTGCGGAAAGTCAGACAACAATTGTCCGATGGAGCATACATACGGTCGGATTGTCCGCCAACAACCTCACATCCAACATTTCCCATTGGAAAGTCCGATCGTGTGTATGAGGCATAACTCTTTATAGTAACCCTTCTTTTTTTCATTGTAGGTGTAGCCAGGTGTTGGGCACATGGTGGAGGAGACATTTGCCTTTTTCTGCCTCCTTTTCTCTTACTGTGATATTAATATTGTGCTGCACCAGTCTCCTCCAACCAGCAGGGAGAGAGCTAAAACCCATTGATCAGGGTGGATGTGATTTAACCACTTAAGGACCAGGCCTCTTTTTCAGATTTGGTGTTTACATGTTTAAAACTGTTTTTTTTGCTAGAAAATTACTTAGAACCCCCAAACATTTTATATTGGTTTTTTTTCTAACACCCTAGAGAATAAAATGGCGGTCATTGAAATACTTTTTTTTCACACCGTATTTGCGCAGCGGTTTTACAAGCACACTTTTTTTGGAAAAAATTCACTTTTTTGAATAAAAAAATAAGACAACAGTAAAATTAACCCAATTTTTTTAATATTGTGAAAGATAATAGTACGCCGAGTAAATTGATACCCAACATGTCACGCTTCAAAATTGCGCCCGCTTGTGGAATGGCGTCAAACTTTTAGCCTCAAAAATCTCCAAGCGATATTTAAAAAAGGAGGAGGTCTAGGGCTAGAATTATTGCTCTCGCTCTACCGATTGCGGCGATACCTCACATGTGTGGTTTGACCACCGTTTTCCTATGCGGGCGCTACTCACGTTTGCGCTCGCTTCTGTGCGCAAGCTCATCGTGATGGGGTGTTTTTAAAAACCTTTTTTTTTTTCTTATTTATTTTAACTGATTTTGTTTATTTTTACACTGTTTTTAAAAAAAAAAATGGATCACTTTTATTCCTATTACAAGGAATGTAAACATCCCTTGTAATAGAAAAAAGCATGACAGGTCCTCTTAAATATGAGATCTGGGGTCAAAAAGTCCTCAGATCTCATATTTGGACTAAAATGCAAAAAAAAAAAAAAATGACATTTAAAAAAAATATACCTTTAAGAGGTATGGGCGGAAGTGACGTTTTGACGTCGCTTCTGCCCTCCTATGGTATAGAGACGAGTGGGGGCCATCTTAGCCTCACTTGTCTCCATACCCAGCTAGCGAAAGGACCCGATCGCCTCCGCCGCTACCGACAGCTCCGGTAAGCGGCGGAAGGTGCGGGAGGGCGGCGGGAGGGGGGGTGGCACCTCTCCCGCCGCCGATAGCGGTGAATCCGCTGCAGAGACCACCGTTATTGTACAGCCGACCGGCGCCTGAAGAGATGGATATCTCGGTTGTGGCAGCAGCTGCTGCCGTTACCGAGATATCCCTCTTCAAAAATAGGACGTACATTGTCGTGCGCTGGTCGGTAAGTGGTTAACTCAAGTCGATTTAAATCACAATTTAAATCATGATTTAAATCATTAGTAAAAAGGTTTGATTTAAATCAACTCAATTGAAATCATAATTTTTAAAGAGCAACTGTCATCTCTGTCCCACAGTGGCTCCTCTTCTGACCCGCTATTGACTCACTGACAGTCCCATTCACTTTAACGGGGCGGCTGGTGATGCGGCAGTGACACAACAAGGTGAGGGACGTGGCGGCAGCAGGTGAGTGGATGTCCGCTAACAAGCGCTGCAATGACGGATCTGAAATTACAAGTGCTCTTTTAATAAGGACTTATTTTTGCTGGTAGTTAGAATCTTTAATATTTAATATTTGCTAAACAAAATTAAGGGTTTATATTTAGAATTATAAGCTGTCAAGTTAGTAAAACAGCGATATCAGAACTGATTCAATCATACAGTTTGTTATGTACCTAGATTTGCAAAACAATGGGATAAAGGAATATTCCTGAAATGTGTTTTATCTCATGGTTACTGTGACATTGTGTGAATGCATCAATGCAATGCATGCTATCTCAGCTTACAGAACTTGGATTCATTAAACGAGTTTACCAAAAATGTAACTATTGCAGAATATACAGCCTCATGCTACATAACTAAGCTCCATTTCATGCCGAATAAACTAAATTATTCATGTATCTTAAATAGAAAACTATCTTAAGATAGATTTTTTTTATTCCAAAAGCATTTCATTAAAATAAATTTGATAAAAATCAAAAAAATCAGATTTAAATAAAGTAAAAAACTATTTTCTTTCTTTTTTTTTTTTTAAATCATTGATTTTTATCCAACCTGCTGTAGACTACTATTGGAACCCTGGAAGTTGTAGTCCAGGATGGCAGCCATGTAATAGATACACTGACTTTCTGCGCTACAGGCTCCAATAGACTCTGGGCAACAAAGGGAGCCAGAAGGGTTTTGTTATTGTACACCTGGGAAAAGTCTGCACTCTTGGTGCTGCGGAGCCCATACATTCACAGCTACCAGTAGACTTTGCTGTGAGAAGAAAGCTAAGCCAGTTAGGTTCCAGCCTGAGGTTTGGAGCTGAGTCACCGAAGGTTCAACAGCACTGTCGGCTTGTTTCATTTGCTCGGTTGCCACAGGGAGACCGGAACATTCATCTGACTCTCCACTTCAGCCAGTGAACTTCAGAATCACGAAGACGAGACTGAGGGGGCCCCTTCCACCGCCAGAGCCCACTATCACCTACTGGAAGTTGGTGAGAGGGCCACGGACCCACGTTCAGACTGTTAGAAGAAACCGACCCTGTGAGAGCAGGACTTCTAGTGCACCAAATCCGCACCACTCCTATACCAAACCTGTACTGCACTTTTACCAAATTTATACATCATCACCAACTCTAAACCACAGTTGCACCAAACTGTTACTGCCTCTGGCCCACACCTACACCTCCAGTGCTAAAACTGTATTGCACCTCTTCACATTTCACTGCATGCAGAATCAAAAGACTATCATTAAATGCACCAACGCTTGTAAAAGTGCCCCAACGATAGCCGGCAGAATATCAGCCGTAAGGACTGCCTCTCCTGTAATCCATCTTGCAAATTCCCTTCATCCCCTTTACACTTTCAGGTCATTTAATCGCTGAAAGGGATGGCTGTCCAGTTGGTTTAGGCCTAGAATAGCCACCATTAGTGCACACTAATGCCGCATACACACAATCGGACATTCCAACAACAAAATCCTGGATTTATTTGCAAGGGACATTGGCTCAAACTTGTCTTGCATACACACGGTCACACAAATGTTGTCAGAAATTCCGAACGTCAAGAACGCGGTGACGCACAACACGTACGACGAGCCGATAAAAAAAAGTTCAATCACCAGTGCGGCTCTTCTGTTTGATTCCGAGCATGCGTGGAATTTTTTGCGTCTGAATTGTGTACGGAATTTCCGACAACAAGTTTTGTTTGTCGGAAAATTTGAGAACAAGCTCTCAAATTTTTGTTGCCGCAGATTCCAACAAAAAAATGTCCGATGGAGCCTACATGCGGTCGGAATTTCCGACACCAAGCTCCCATCGAACATCTGTTGTCGGAAATTCAGTTTGTGTGTACGCGGCATTAGGGTACAATTCCTGCATTTGGTAGATCAAGTCTTGTTACTGCTCATTGTTTCATTTTGGGTGGCATTACTACTGTTCTTGCTGATCTCAACGTTACATGTTATTTTATACTTTATTGTTAGCCATCTTGTATGCTAAGCTGTGTTACACCGAATGCCCATTTATGCTATCAACCTCAATGAGAGACAATACATTAAGATTATCCTTGCTAATTTGGTTTGGTGCCTGCTCAATGACATAGCACTATTATTGTGTATTAGTAATGACTGCCAGTGTTTCATTGTGTTTGATTGCTATTTTACACTCAACCTGGTGAGTCAGAGGGGATGAGAAGGTCGGGGCAATGAACAGAGGGACAATCTTAACCTCCTGTGGGGGCAGCGCTACACAGGTAAACAATGGATCCATGTAGAAGCAACATGCCTTCATTGAGTTCTTGATGAAGGAAGGGAAAGCCTGTCTGACAGCCACAGAAGGCTACAGAATGTTAAAAACACCATTGACAATTGGTCAATTGCTCTTGACAATGGTGTCATCTCTGTAAACATGTAGCCTTCTGTGGATGTCAGACAGCCTGCACCTTTGTCAAGAACTCAATGATGTCACGTTGCTTCTACTTGGAATCCATTACTTACCTCCAATAAAAAGAAGAAGAGGTAATATAGAGGAAGAGTTACTCTAACAACATGTGGAATTTGAACAACCTATGTAAATTAATAAAAAAAGATATGCTCATGTTTGCATTACTTTCATATATTAACCACCTCCCATCCGCGCTATAGCCGAAAAACAGCTGCAGCGTGGAACTAATTTGCCGGGAGGGTGTCCATAGATGTCCTGCCGTGCTCGAGTGGCCAGCGCACCCTCTGCAGGTTGAGCGCAGCACGCTCTGTGATCAGCAAGTCTATGAGACTTGGCTGATCACAGATATCGACCCCTTACCACATGATCAGCTGTCAGCCAATGAGAGCTGATCATGTGATGTAAACAGAGACAGTAATCGGCTATTTTTTCTCCTCATTCTGGTAGCTGTGAGAGGGACATCAGTCATGATCATGGAGAGCCTCTGCAGAGGCTTCTGTGCCCACCTGTGCCACCTACCAGTGCCCACCAGCGCTACCTACCAGTGCCCACTAGCACCACCTACCAGTGTCCACAGTACCCCCATTAGGGCCTACAGTGTCACCTCACCTCACCTATCAGTGCCCACAGCCTCACCTATCAGTGCCCACAGTGCCTTATTACCAGTGATGCCTATCAATACCACCTACCAGTGCCCATCGGTGCCACCTACCAGTGCCCATCAGTGACATCTATCAGTGCCACCCATCAGCGCCACACATCAGTGCCACCCATCAGGGCCCATCAGCGCCCATCAGTGTCGCCTTATATGTGATTATCAGTGTCTCCTTATTTGTACCTATCAGTGGAGCCCATCAGTGCCCATCAGTACAGCCTCATCAGTGAATATCAATGGCGAAAAATTACCCATTGGCAACATTTTATCACAAACTATGAAACTTTTTTTTTTTCTTCAAAAATTTCTGTCTTTTTTTGTTTGTTTATCAAAAAATAGAAACCCAAGTGGTGATTAAATACCACCAAATAAAAGCTCCATTGTGAAAAAAAATGATAAAAATTTTATTTGAGTACAGTGTTGCATGACCGCGCAATTGTCATTCAAAATGTGACAGCGCTGAAAGCTAAAAATTAGTCTGGGCAGGAGGGGGGTTTAAGTGCCTGGTAAGCAAGCGGTTAACCTCTTACAACTGCACGCTTTGGATCACACTTTTCTATAGCAGCTGCCTAACATGAGCACCAGTGGAGCCAGGGACAGACAGGCTATACAAAAAACACAGAGGATTTTGTTGTCATGCGTCAGACATTATAAATGCTTGGAAAAAAAAAAAGGGTTTTAGTGTAGACTTGATAGTCTGATCTTGGCAAGGCAGCTGCAGAAACTGTGGAAGGGTTAATGTGCTTGTAGTAGGAGACAGTCATAGAGAAGATATATTTGCAACAGCTGGTAAATCATAGGGGGTATGTTATTGTGCAAGGTGATCCCGCTCCCATTTATTCGCTTGCAGCAAGTCTCCCATTGCAGGGATGTAACTCTATGCTATGCCCAGGAGCACATTTTTCTGCATCTAAAATATAATACAATTATAGAGGTCTTCTACTGATCTTGGGGACTGAGAAGTAGCTTGTGCTGTTTAGTGACCTCTAGGACCTTTACATTGCCATCAGGCTTTCTGTGGTGGAACAAAATGAGAAAAACATACAGTAATTTCAATTCACTAAGATGGATACATTACAGTAGTTTACACCCTTCTTTATCCTATATTGTGATAATATTACTTAGAAATATTTGAAGGAGATGAAATCCCTACCTGGATGACACATAGTTTTCTAAAGCACGGTTGGATTTATTTACTAAAGCTGGAGAGTGCAAAATCAGGCTCACTTCTGCATAGAAACCAATCAGCTTCCAGGTTTTATTGTCAAAGCTTCATTGAAGAAGCTGAAGTTAGAAGCTGATTGGCTACAATGCAGAGCTGCACCAGATTCTGAGGGCTCCAGTTTTAGTAAATCTTCCCCTCTGTATCATGAATTATGGCGCGTACACACGACCAGACTTTTCGACGGACTTGGTCCGGCAGACGATCCGACGGACTTTCAAAAGAACGAACTTGGCCACACACGATCACTCCAAAAGTCCGACAGATTTGAACGAGATGACATAGAATAAGGAAGTAAGAAAAAATTGTTTTTTTGTGCGTTGCGCTGCTGGATTATATATGTCCTGGATGGGGGGAGTGAGGAAGGAAAAAAGAGGGGGTTTTTTATGGGGGAGGGGAAAAAGGTTTGGGGGAAAAAAACCGCTGAAGTTGATAAATTGGTGTGGCGGATTTAGGGATGTCAAGTCTGCTTATCACAGAGTTTTGCAATCCTTGCTGTGTATGTCAGTAAATGCAGCAGAAGTAATGGATAGCTGGCAGGATCACAAATTATAGTCCACAGTTACTGGTTGTGGAAAATAGTCATAGAAAGGGGATGATTTCTTTAGCACAGGCAGGTAGGCAGCATGTTCAAGGATAGAAGGTACCTTGTAAAAGACATATAAACAGAAGAAAAAACAGCGCCAATCTAAGTGCAGTATTGTTGAATCAAAGACATTTAATTTGTGAAGTTATGCACTCACACTCTACCAGAAGGTTTCAGGCACATCATGTATCTAGAGGGCATCGCAGGGCTCTCGAGGAGAAGCGGTAACTCGTTCGGCTGTATCTCTCGTCCGGTGGCGCCGGTGGTTCCCAGCGTCGCACGGCTTGGTGTAACAGCGTCAGGGAGGTCCGTTCGTCCGTTCGTTGTTATGTTGAGGGGCGCACTGCGATGACGTTTCGTTGTGGTTTACGTTGCACGCGTTCGGAGCATGCGTGCTCCTTCATCAGGCATCAGATGCCTGATGAAGGAGCACGCATGCTCCGAACGCGTGCAACGTAAACCACAACGAAACGTCATCGCAGTGCGCCCCTCAACATAACAACGAACGGACGAACGGACCTCCCTGACGCTGTTACACCAAGCCGTGCGACGCTGGGAACCACCGGCGCCACCGGACGAGAGATACAGCCGAACGAGTTACCGCTTCTCCTCGAGAGCCCTGCGATGCCCTCTAGATACATGATGTGCCTGAAACCTTCTGGTAGAGTGTGAGTGCATAACTTCACAAATTAAATGTCTTTGATTCAACAATACTGCACTTAGATTGGCGCTGTTTTTTCTTCTGTTTATAGAATAAGGAAGTAGCTGCCCTAGCATTGGTTTTAGTCCATCCGACTAGTACACAGACGACCAGATTTTTCGACTGGACTCGAGTCCGTCGGAAAGATTTGAAGTAAGTTTTATTTCTAGGCCCGCTGGACTTTTGGGAAGAAAAGGTCCGCTGGAGCCCACACGCGGTCGGATTGACTGACGGATTCCAGACTGACGGATTCCAGTCCGCCGGACCAAGTCCATCAAAGTCCGGTCGTGTGTACGTGGCATAACACAATTTTGTCACAATACTTTTTTCAGGTTTTTTCATACTGTTTTTTGCTACTGATCTCCTCCAGACTCTTTGAAACTCTATCTACATGCATCAATTGCCCACTACTGCTATGGACAGGCTTCCTCCTAGTAACAACAATAGATCCCGCTTGGGCAATGTATGTTGGCAAAGACTTTGCCTCCAAGTGACAACACAGGACCACAACTGAGAGACAGATGTCACATCATGACAGGAAGTGCCTGAACAAGGACCTTAGTGGCAGAATCAGCAGGTATTAATTTAACCTCCCTGGCGGTATGATTCATTCTGGTTTTAGGTGCTAAAAGCGGTACAATTATTTTGCATGGAAATTTGGTGTTTTATTTTGTAGTCCTGTAATTCTTAGGAATAACTCTTTTAAATCTGTTCAAACCAGAGTCTAGCAGACATCCCAGGTATGATAAAGTTTATAATATAATAAATAATAATAAAAATTATTCAATAATGTAATCAAATCCTAAAACACTGAAAAAGGGACACTTTCTGGTTGCTATGGACAATCTCCAAATTTCAGGCAGAAAAAAATGTATTTATAATATAAAAGTGCATGCAGGGCACTGCACAGACCACTAGGGACAAAGGTGGTGTGTAATTTTTTTATACAGCACTGTAATCTGTAAGATTACAGTGCTGTGTGTGTTTTGTGTCTTTTTACTTTTTTTGAATTTGGCGCCGATCTCCGCTCCCGTGCGCCATAACGTCGCAGGGAACGGAGCTCGGGGGCATTCGGTACTGTGAATCGAGCGGAGGACAGCTCGATCACACAGCGCGGAGGACATCGCTGGATCCAGGGGACAAGGTAAGCAACTTCTCCGTGTCCTCCCTGTATCCAGCGATGCGGATGGCTCGGGGTTACCGCTTATGATAGTAAAATCCCAACCCGAGCCAGACTCGGGATTACCGCCGGGGAGGTTAATAAAAACTGCAGTATTGAATATGGTTATTTATTTAACATGGTAAAGTTTGTATGAGATTTAGTGTTTGAATTTATATATCCAGTACTTACATTCTTAAAGTGAAAATACCACATAGATGTGGAATAATTTTTTCACAGAAAATATCTAGTATTTATACAATATAAATGGGCAATCAAAGGGTTAACTGTGTTCCCTGGGTGTGCTTTCTTATTGTGTGGTGGATGGACTGACTTGAGGAAGAGAGACATCTGTGTTCCTGATTAGCAGAAATCACAGATCTCTCTCTTCCTGTTTGACAGAATGACGGCCTGCCTTGTTTACATAGGCAGGCCGCCGTTCTGTCTCTCCAGCGAATGATCGCGGGTGCCCGGCGGCCATCACGGCCGCCACACCCGCTAATTGGCTTCCGCAGTGTCTAATCACAGCAGGAACGCGACTCTGGCAGTGTGCACGTGCGCCCCAGAGCCAAGAAGAGAAATCATGTACAGGTACGTGATTTCGCGCTTAAGGGCCGCCCTGCTGCAGTATATGTACGTGGGGCGGTTCTACAGTGGCTACACTATTCAGGTTCACATATCTAGAAATCATTCATAAAGGTTTGAAAGATATAAATTTGTGCTGCAAATATCCGAAGGGAAAAAAAATATCATTATTTGATTTCAAATGCTGATATATGCAACGACATACCTACTTAGCTGCGGTCCGAGCAGACAATATGATTGCTTTGACAACTTAAAGAGGAAGTAAACTCTGATGGGTTTACTTCCTCTTTCATTCACTGCAAAGGTAAAGCATAATGGACTAGTATGCATCGCATAGTAATCTATTATGTGTCACTTACCTGACACAGGAGCCAGCGAAGTCACCCCTGCCCCTTGTAGTCTGGCGCATCCATCTTCTTGGTGGGTCTTGCAGCTCCGCCGCTGTCATTCGGCGAAGCCGCGATGACATCACTCCCACGTATGCGCACGGGAGCCGACACGCGTGGCAGCTTCGTCATTGACGATGCCGCGCTCAGTGCGCATGCGCCGTAGACAGCGGTGCCTGTCTTCGGGCAAATATCTCCTAAACCATATAGGTTTAGGAGATATTTCTTAGACCTACAGGTAAGCCTTAATCTAGGCTTACCTGTAGGTCAAAGTGGTTTGTAAGGGTTTACAACCACTTTAAAGAAACTCTGTGGTCACCCCAAAAACTTTAATTTTATAACATCAGCATTGTAATAGCAATAATAACAATAGTTATTAACCACTTAAGGACCGAGCCTCTTTCTGAGATTTGGTGTTTACAAGTTAAAAAAAAGTTTTTTTGCTAGAAAATTACTTAGAACCCCCAAACATTATACATATTTTTCCTAACACCCTAGAGAATAAAATGGCAGTCGTTGCAATACTTTCTGTCACACCGTATTTGTGCAGCGGTCTTACAAGCGCACTTTTTTTTAATTAGTCCAATTTTTTTTTATATTGTAAAAGATAAGGTTACGCCAATTAAATTGATACCCAACATATCACGCTTCTAAATTGTGCCCGCTCGTGGAATGGCGACAAACTTTTACCCTTAAAAGTCTCAATAGGCAATGTTTAAAAAATTCTGCAGGTTGCATGTTTTGAGTTAAATAGGAGGTATAGGGCTAGAATTATTGCTCTTGCTCTACTGATCATGGCGATACCTCACATGTGTGGTTTGAACACCATTTTCATATGCAGGCGCTACTCACGTATGCGTTCAGGGCGCATTTAAAAAAAAAAATCTTATTTATTTTATCTTTTTTTTTTCTTTTGTACACTGTTCTTTAAAAAAAAAAAAGTGTCACTTTTATTCCTATTACAAGGAATGTAAACATCCCTTGTAATAGAAAAAAAAGCATGATGCAGGACCTCTTAAATATGAGATCTGGGGTCAAAAAGACCCCACATCTCATATTTACACTAAAATGCAATAAAAAAATAAAAATTGAATTAAATGTCATTTGAAAAGTCTCTTTAAGAGCAATGGGCGGAAGTGACGTTACTCGTCTCCATACCACAGAAGAGACCGGACCCGATCGCCTCCGCCGCTACCGATGGCTACGGTAAGCAGCGGAGGGCACCGGAACGCGGCGGGAGGGGGGGCCTCTCTAACCGCCGATAAAAGTGATCTCGCTGTGAATCCACCACAGAGACCACTTTTATCTGAAAGCGGACCACCGGCTGAAGAAGAAGATACCAGGGTTATGGGTAGCTAGTTGCTGCCATAACAAAGATATCCCTCTTCAAAGTACAGCCGTATAATGACAGCGGGCGGTCCGTAAGTGGTTAATGACAATTCAACATAAGCTTACTTAAAAAAAAATTCCTTTCATGTATGGAGTGCCGCCTGTCTGTTGGCCATCTCTTTCCACAACTTCATGGAATTCCCGCAGCTTCTCTTCTGCTATTTCCTTAAAATTTGTAAGAACTATATATCCCATGATACCTTGCTGCCTGCAAGCAGCAGTTCCGGGTACTGACTCCGCCTCTTGAAGCTCCTCCAATCAGCACCTCTGTAGTTTGGAAGGCAGGCTCTGTGAAATGTGTGACTCAGCAGTGTATTCTTACATGCATAGTGACTATGAGGTTGATTTAATAAAGGCAAATAGGCTGTGCACTTTGTGCAGTTTCTCCAGAGCTTAGTAAATGAGCAGAAGCTCTGCTGACTTCCGTCATCCAATCATGTGCAAGCAAAAATGCTGTTTTTTTTTTCATTTTCGCTGCATGTGATTGGGTATTCTTTACACAGTGGAGCTTTACCTCATTTACTAAGCTCTGGAGCGACTGCATTTTGCAAAGTGCACAGCATATTTGCCTTTAGTAAATGAACCCTATGTGCCACAGAATTCAAGAAATAAAAATGACAAATTGAGTTTACAGTCATTCAGATTAATATGAATAGTCTATAAATAATTGAAATTCAATATGAAAATAAACATGCGCTTGTAAATTTTGAACTTCACACTTTACACGCAGAACTTGAAATGAACACATTCTATTTCAGATTAGTGCGGTTATCAGACTTTACTAAGCCCTCTCCCTGCTTGGAAATCGAAACTAACAACAGAGTGAGAGGCAGGGATTGTCTAGCTGGGAACTGTACTAACTTGAAACAGGTTAATGGGGTGTTTTTTTTACCTTAACCACTTGCCTACTGGACACTTTTACTCCCTTAATGCCCAGGCCAATTTTCAGCTTTCAGCGCTGACGTATTTTGAATGACAATTACGTGGTCACGCTATACTTCACCCATAGGAAATTTGTATAATTTTTTCCACACAAATAGAACTTTTTTTTTGGTGGTATTTATTCACCACTCTGTTTTTTATTTTTTGCTAAACAAATGAAAAAAGACCAAAAATCTTGGAAAAAAAATGTTTTTTATAGTTAAATTTAGCAAACAGGTAATTCATTGATGTGCACTGATGGGCACCGATAGGCTGCACTGATGAGGCGGCACTGGTGGACAATGATGAGGTGGCACTGGTGGACACTGATAGGTGGCACTGATGGGCACTGATTGGCAGCACTGATAGGTGATACTGGTGAGAGGCACTAATGGGCACTAACTGGCATCACTGATTGGTGGCACTGATGGGCACAGATTGGCAGCACCGGTGGCCACTGATAGGAAGCACTGGCGGCACTGTTGGGACTGTACTGATAATCAGGACACTGATAATCAGTGTCCTGATTATCAATGTAGATGTCACTTTCACACAAGCCGGCTCTCCTCTCCTCATGCTGTCAGTGTGAGGAAAGGAATGCTGATAACCAGCTTGTGTTTACATCGTGATCAGCTGTGATTTGACACAGATGATTATGTGGTAAAGAGCCACTGTGATTGGCTCTTTACACCAATCTGTGGTCAGCTGTGTTCTAAGGACACAGCGGTCATAGAACGTGCCACCCATACGCTGCAGTGGGCAAGCGGGAACCATGATCATGGGAAAACGTCATGTGAAGCCCTCCTGGTAATGTGCGACCATGCTGTAGCTGTCATTTAGCTATAGCGTGGTCAGGAAGTCGTTAATGCAAAGAATGAAAGTGATTGTAAAGTCTCAATTTTTTCCCTATAAAAAAAAGAAACATGTTATACTTACCTGCTCTGTTGCAGTGGATTTGCACAGAACAGCCCGGATCCTCCTCTTCTCGGGTCCCTTGTCTGTGCTCCTGGCCCCTCCCTCCTGTTGAGTGCCCCCATAGCAAGCAGCTTGCTATGGGGGCACCCAAGCCGAGTCACAGCTCGCTGTGTCCATTCAGACACGGAGCCCAGGCCCGACCCCACACCCTCTCTCTCCTGATTGGCTAGCTGACTTTGATGGACAGCAGCGGCAGCCAATGGTGCCGCTGCTGTGTCTCAGGCAATCAGGAGGAAGAATCTCGGTTGGCTGAGACACTCGTAGAAATCACTGGACAGAGAGGGACCTCAGGTATGTGTTAGAGGGGCTGCACTCAGAAGGATTTTTCTCTAAATGCATAGAATGCATTAAGATAAAATCCCTTCTGACTTTACAATCTCATTAAGGTAAAAGTAGCCTTTGAAACCACTTTAATGCATGTCAGGTTGTTACGTTGTCAATCAGAAGAATGCATACCTCCTAACTTTTTGAGATGGGAATGAGGGAAACCTATCAGCAAAAGTATTCAGGCATAGGACACACCTCTTGCCACACCCCTTTAAAGGAGAATTGTGTGAAAAAAAACAAGATTGGTCAAACCCACAAGTGCTTTTTTTTTACCACTACTATTCCTAGGCTTTTGGAATTTACAAATGCAGCAATTTAGAAATCAGATGAAAGGTTTAGCACTAGAAAACACTTTTTGATAGATAAAAAGTGCATTTTATATACATTTTATATACATCTATATAGATCAGACCAAAATGAGGGACAAATGAGGAGGAATGAGGGACAGAGGGACACTGCTCCAAATCAGGGACAGTTTGGAGCTATGAGAACGATCCTCTTACAGTGGTGGTCAGAATGTCCTCCTTACAAACAGTTAAAAAGATCACTAGTGCTCTGCCACATGGCATTGACCAAACTATACAGGCACCATCAGATGGGAGGTCAATGACCTACAGCTCAAGGAACCCATAGCTACCTCTGGAGGAACTGTAGTTGAGAATGGCTGATCTAGAGGCAGGGCATGTCTTCCTTGTTTATCTTATGCCTTGTACACACGGTCGGACATTCCGACAACATAATCCGTCTGTTTTTTTCCGACGGATTTTGTCCTAAACTGGTGTTGCATACACACGGTCGGACAAAGTTGTCAGAAATCTGTTCGGAGCGTGATGACTTTCATTCGTTATGACGGGACTATGTTGAGGCAACTAGCCAATAGCTTTGGTCTCATAATTTGATCTGAGCATCCGTGGCACTTTGTACGATCGGAATTCTCTACAAACAAAAAAAGTCAGATCGGATTTTTTTGTTGGAAAATTTGAGATCCTGCTCTCAAATTCTTTCCGTCTGAATTTCCGAAGGAAAAAGTCCGATAGAGCCCACACACAATCGGATTTTCCAACAATATAATCCGAGTGACCAGCTACAACACATACAGGAATTAATAGAGTGTCTGAAAAAACCTTCCTCTTCTTCAAGATTCACCCTCAAAGACTTCAAGAGGGTTTGCAGCTAATATTGGGTTTGGCGGATTTCACGAAGGATTTGACAACCCTCCGCAAATTTAAATCCTGGGAGAATTTCTTATCCATATCTTAACCAATGCTAAGGATTAATATCTTGTGGGTCCGATACTAACCTTTGCCGAAGGAAATATAGTGTTAAGTTTCTGGGGTTATCTGACCTTTGTATATGCATGATTTAATAAAGAACACTCAGTGACAGCATTTACTTTTTCTGATTTACTTATTTTTATTTCTCAACATTGTTGCCTTGACCTGTTGAATTCAGAGCCATGCCTCTAATGTAACAAGTTATATCAGATTGTGTATATAGTTTCCCCATGTGTCAAAAATCTCTCAAATAAAAAAAAAGTCTTTGCCCAGTATGAATTTCTATGACTAATGACCGGTGTCAATTTGAGATATTTGGATAACAATTTTTTGTACATTTAGTTGCTGCCAAGAACTTAATACATGACATCAATACCCTCTTGAGTGTATAAAAATTTGAAAAAAAAACGAGGCTATTTGTCAATGTCCTCCAGCTGTAGTTTAAAGATGAAAACGTTCCACCAGATTTAAAGGGAATGTTACATTGACAAGAAGGATGCTTTACCAATATCCTAAATACATTTTATTTATTTAAGTTACTTATATAGCGCCATCAATTTATGCAGCACTTTACATATACATTGGACATTCACATCAGTCCCTACCCTCAAGGAGCTTACAATCTAATGTCCCTAACTCACATTCATATACTAGGGACAATTTAGACAGGATCCAATTAACCTACCAGCATGTCTTTGGAGTGTGGGAGGAAACCAGAGTACCCGTAGGAAACCCACACAGGCACAGGGAGAACATGCAAACTCCAGGCAGGTAGTGTTGTGGTTTAGATTTGAACCAGCATCCCTTCTTACTGCTAGGTGAAAGTGCTACCTACTACACCACTGTGAAGAAAGAGAACAAGTGGGACTTTATATGAGACCAGGACTATCCAGCACCTAGGTCTCCATCCCTAATAATGTAGAAAATAAAGGGAAATTGGGGGAAGGGGGAGAAAGTTGGGACTTTGTATGATAACACAACCCTCAGGGTAGGATGGGACATATAATATAGTATCTAAATTAATCAAATATGACGATAATGGACATAATACAATGATGAATATGCATTTAATTGATACAATAAATATGATACAAGTTAGTAAAACATTGTTGAGACATCATAAAAAATATAACATAGTAGACAGGGTATCATATAATGAAAAATATAAGCAATACGTCCAGAATAGTCAGCGGAACAGTATAAACATCTAGTAATCAATCAATTGATGACTCATCCAAATGGAACCCATGGTATGGACATGGTTGCTGTGACATGACATCAAATATATGATCTCTACGCGTTTCGTGGATTTGTATCCACTCATCAGGAGCAATTTAAAAAGGGATGTCTAAAATGAGTAATAAGTAAATAATTAATATTCATTAATTCACACAGGAAGAGAGGGAGCAGCAACTACAATCCTAACACTCTTACCTGTGAATGTAAAATAAATTTATAGAGAGACTTTAAAATAGGACTGTTGATAATGAAAGGCACCAGGGGATGAAAAACCATGTCCATACTATGGGTTCCATTTGCATATTCATCATTGTATTATGTCCATTATCGTCATCTTTGATTAATTTAGATAATATATTGTAGGTCCCATCCTACCCTGAGGGTTGTGTTATCATACAAAGTCCCAACTTTCTCCCCCTTCCCCCAATTTCCCTTTATTTTCCACTACACCACTGTGCCACCCAAATGTGTTCTCAGTGCTGTGCAACAAGGTTAAAGCGGTAGTAAACCCGCTGAATTATTTTTTTTGCATACCTGCAAGGGAAAAGGCATATTGAGCTAGTATGCACCACATACTAGCTCATTATGAAATACTTACCTTAGAACGAGGCCCCGACATCTCACCCGATACACGCCAAGGGAGCTGACATGTTCCCTTCCGGATATCATGGCTCCGGCGCTGTGAGTGGCCGGAGCGGCGATATCGTCACTCCCGCACATACGTGGGAGATTTCTTTCCGGCAGGGTCCGGCGTCTGCCGGTGTTCTGGCACAAAGTGTCCGCCTATCGAATAGTGTCCGGGCCGTACTGCGCAGGTGCAGCGCTTGCACAGTACGGGGGACAAGGAGAAGTCGAACATCTCCGAAGAAGAATGGCGCCTGCACACTGAGTCGAGGTTGAAGCCCCACCATCCAAGTGGACATAGGGCTGGCGATATTAGAGGGCCCCTCGCGGGCTCGCTTCGCTCGCAACGCTTCGCTCGCAACGCTTCGCTCGCCACACTTCGGGCGCAGCCTCGCTTCGCTCGGCTCTTTTATATTCTAACTCTATGTCCACTTGGATGATGGGGCTTGAACCTAGACTCAGTGCGCAGGCGCCGTTTATCTTCGGAGATGTTCGGCTTCTCCTTGTCCCCCGTACTGCGCAAGCGCAGTACAGGGCGGACACTATGTGATGGGGGACACTATCTGATCGGACTCCGGGCTTCCAGCCAAGAAACTCCTGTGTGCATTCGCTGCTGCAATCAGCGGCTTATTGCCAGGGGAATATCTCCTAAACCATACAGGTTTAGGAGATATTTTTTTTACCTACAGGTAAGCCTTATTATAGGCTTACCTGTAAGTAAAAGTAAAAAAATATACTATACAACCACTTTAAAGTAGAACTGTAGACAGATAGAAAAGATGCCCATTTAAACAGGAATTGAACGGTGGGAGCTGCAACCCAAAAAAAAGGTGAAGGACTTAGTCACCAGCATTGCCCGTGGTCACCCTACAGCTGATCTTATTCCCAGTAGTGAATTACCGTGCCTTGTTCTGTACTGTGTCTCTTTAACGGAAGGATTTGCCGCCTTAATGACCAGGCCATTTTTTGTGATACGGCACTGCGTCGCTTTAAATGACAATTGCACGGTCGTGCGACACTGTACCCAAACCAAATTTATGTCCTTTTCTCCCCACAAATAGAGCTTTCTTTTTCTGGTATTTAATCACCATTGCGTTTTTTATTTTTTGCATTCTAAACAAAAGAAGAGCAACAATGTTGAAAAAAACACATTGGGGGTTATTTACGAAAAGCAAATCCACTTTGAACTGCAAGTACACTTGGAAGTGCAGTCGCTCTAAATTTAAGGGGTAGATCTGAAATGAGAGGAAGCTCCACTGATTTTATCATCCAATCATGTGCAAGCTAAAATGCTATTTTTTATTTTCCTTGCATGTCCCCCTCTACAGCGACTTTACTTCCAAGTGCACTTGAAGTGCAAAGTGGATTTTCATTTAGTAAATAACCCCCACTATTTTGTACTATTTGCTATAATAAATATCCCCCAAAAAAATCCCATAAAAAATTCTTCATCAGTTTAAGCTGCTATGCATTCTTCTACATATTTTTGGTAAAAAAAATTGCAAAAAACGTACATTGATTAGTTTGCGCAAAAGTTATAGCGCCTAGAAAATATGGAATATCTTTTTTGGACTTTTATTATTATTATTTGTTTTTTACTAGTAATGGCGGCGACTTGTGATTTTTATTGGGACTGCGACATTGAGATGGACAGATCGGACACTTTTGACACTTTTTTGGGACCAGTGACATTTATACAGCAATCAGAGCTAAAGATAGCCACTGACTACCGTATAAATGTCACTGGCAGGGAAGGGGTTAACACTAGTGAGTGATCAAGGGGTTAAAGTTAGTAGGAATACACAATCTCTCTCTACTCCAATGACAGAACGGGGACCTGTCTGGCTCTGTCAGGAGCGATCGCGGGTACCCAGCGGACATTGCGCCCGCCGGCCACACGCATTGGCTCTGGGGATGCGCTGCGGGGGTGCGCGCATGCATTCCATATCGATTTAAATACCATGATGGCGATTCACGCAGCTGTACAACTGCGGCGGCTGGTCAGACAGTAGTTAACCACTTAAGCCCCGGACCATTTTGCTGGCCAAAGACCAGAGCACTTTTTGCGATTCGGCACTGCGTCGCTTTAACTGACAATTGCGCAGTTGTGCGACGTGGCTCCCAAACAAAATTGGCGTCCTTTTTTTCCCACAAATAGAACTTTCTTTTTGTGGTATTTGATCACCCCTGCAGTTTTTATTTTTTTGCGATATAACCAAAAATAGAGCGACATTTTTTGTTCTATAAAAAAATATCCCCCAAAAATGTATAAAAAAAATTTTTTCCCTCAGTTTAGGCCGATACGTATTCTTCTACATATTTTTGGTTAAAAAAAAATCGCAATAAGCGGTTAATTGGTTTACGCAAAAGTTATAGCGTTTACAAAATAGGGGATAGTTTTATGGCATTTTTATTAATAATTTTTTTTTTTTTTACTAGTAATGGCGGTGATCAGTGATTTTTATTATGACTTCAACATGATGGTGGACACATCGGACATTTTTGACACATTTTTGGGACCATTGTCATTTATACAGCAATCAGTGCTATACAAATGCACAGATTCCTGTGTAAATGACACTGGCAGTGAAGGGGTTAACCACTAGGTGGCAGTGTAGGGGTTAAGTGTGTCCTAGGGGCCTGTTGCTAACTGTGAGGGACGTGGCTGTGTTTTACACATCACTGAACTCTGCTCCAATCACAGGGAGCAAAGATCAGTGTCACTTGTTGCTAGGCAGAACGGGGAGATGCTGTTTACTTCCACATCTCCCCGTTCTTCCCCCTGTGAGAGACGATTGCGGGTATCCCCGTGGCGATCGAGTCCGTGGGACCTGCAATCAGACTCACGGAGGTCCCAACCGGCGGCACACTCACAATGCACGATGGCAAATTTAAAGGGATATACCTGTACGCCCATTTGCCTGTCAGTGTCATTCTGCCGACATACATCAGCGTTTCTTCCGGTCGGGAAGTGGTTAAAAAGTGGATGTAAATCTGATTCATGAAATCTGACCTAAGCACATATATCTGCAGTGTTTTCTTATCTCTCTCCAAAGCACTAAGGACCATCCATTAGGGGCGCTGTAATTCATGCTAACATCCAAGTCAACAAAGGAATGGCTTCACCAGAAGAAGATTCAAGTTTTGGAATGGCCCAGCCAAAGCCCAGACTTGAATCCCATTGAAAATCTGTGGGGTGATCTGAAGAGGGCTGTGCACAGGAGATGCCCTCGAAATCTGACAGATTTGGAGTGTTTTTGCAAAGAAGAGTGGGCAAATATTGCCAAGTCAAGATGTGCCACGATGATAGACTCATACCCAAAAAAGACTGAGTGCTGCAATAAAATAAAAAGGTGATTCAACAAAGTATTAGTGTAAGGGTTTGCACACTTATACAGCCATATTATTTTATTGTTTTATTTTTACTTCCCTCCACCTAAAAGATTTCAGTTTGTTCTTCAACTGAGTTGTACAGTTTGTAGGTCACATTAAAGGTGGAAAAAGTTCTGAAATTATTTATCTTTGTCTAATTTGTTTACATCACAGAAACCTGACATTTTAACTGGGGTGTGTACAGGGCCGTCTTTAATATTGATTGGGCCCTGGGCGAAAATTTGCTTAGGGCCCCCCTCCCCACATGCAATTTCACTCTCCACCTTCTCTGAGACATACAATAAATAGCAGCTAGACTTAAAATCAGTTTACTGTATCAGATCAGGCAGCGATTGCGATTGGTTGCCAGAGGTTACAGCATATCATTACTGCTTACTGACTGGTTGCTAGAGGTTACAGCACTCCTTAAGGCTCACTGATTAGTTGCTAGAGGTGACAGCACATGATTTCGGCTTGTTGATTGGCTGCTAGAGATTACTGTACAGTAATATTGCTCACTGGTTGCTGTAGGTTACAGCACATCATCTCCTCACTGCAGGGGGCATGATATACATATGAATGCTGCCTTATTTACATATCAATGCCGTTGGCCTCAGCTATTTACATATGCATGTCACTGCTATTTACATATAAATGCTGGTTATTTACATGTAAACACAGGGTCTGCAGGTGAGTCGTCTGTACACAACAACAGGACTAAAACCTCAAGGGACAAGGGAATGTAAACTGGGTTAGTTGGCAAGTATGAGGCAGCTGCTTTGGGCCCCACAACAATGACAGGGCCCAGGGCAGCTGTCCCTTTTGCCCTGCCTTAAAGACGGCCCTGGGTGTGTAGACTTTTTATATCCACTATAAACGTAAAACTTATGTAGGGAGATTTGTTTCATCTCTGTGTATTATCTGAGTCTGTTCACTTCACGGTGCATATGTGAGGGTTTACATCCACTTTAAGGAGGCAGCCATCTTGATAGAGACAGGAGTGCCTAGGCACCATCAAATACCAGGAAGTGCTCTGCTATTTTTCAGGAGGAATTCAAGACAAAAGGTCAATCTCTCAGGGTACTAAATAGGGACAGTTAACATTTCTAGATGTTCCCTATAATATAGTAAATCTTCACTTTTTTGAGTTCAGGTACACCTTACTTCAGTAACGTATTCATTAGGAATCCTTAGATGTATTTTCATTTGTACTTTAACCACTTGCTTACTGGGCACTTAAACCCCCCTCCTGTCCAGACCAATTTTCAGCTTTCAGCGCTGTCGCAATTTGAATGACAATTGCGTGGTCATACAACACTGCACCCAAATTAAATGTTTATAATTTTTTTTAACACAAATAGAGCTTTCTTTTGGTGGTATTTGATCACCTCTGCGGTTTTTATTTTTTGTTAAAAAAAACTGAAAAGAAACAATTTTTTTTTTTAATTTTTAATTTTTTTTTATGTTTTGTTATAAAATTTTGTAAACAGGTAATTTTTCCCCTTCATTGATGTACGCTGATGAGGCGGCAGTGATGGGCACCGATAGGTGGCAGTGGTGGGCACTGATGGGTGGCAGTGATAGGCACTGATTGCTTACACTGATAGGCAGCACTGCTAGGTGGCACTGATTGGCACCACTGGTGGGCATTGATAGGTGGCACTTGTAGGCATTGATAGGTGGCACTCATGGGCATTGATAGGTCACATTGATGGGCTCAGGCAGGTGACAATGACAGGTGGCACTGGCAGGGAGTATTGAATGGCACAGAAGAGGCATCTTTGCCTCCTTCCTCTTTGGGACCAATGTCCCTTTAACATAAGCCGGTGATCGGGGGAAAAAAAACAATCACCTAACTTTTGTTTACATCATGTGATCAGCTATCATTGGCTGACAGCGAGTCTCCGTGACTCAGTGATCACAGCACGCAGGTCGCATGCACAGGGGTGGACGTCCTATGATGGCCTCCCGGAAATTGAGGTCCGCGTTGTAGTCGTCATTTGGCTATGGCCCAGGCCTCAACTGGTTAATCTGTGTTTATATTAGCTTCCTGTTTTCCCCATGTCCGGCAATTTGTATCTGTCCCCCTCCACATGCCTTGATTCCTACCACTGGCTGCTATGTGACTACTGTGGCCTGTAATGATGTAGCAGCTGGTGGGAGAAACCACAGCACACCACAGGGGAACGCTTATCTGACAAACCCAGGAAGATCATATAACAGCAGCACTGGTATCTCTCGAAGAAAATGAAGTTGTAATCTACCACCCACCAGATAGCTAAGCTTTGGAATAGTAATTATTAGCAGCAGGTTATCCGATCGAGTACAATAAGGTAGGCAGAAGCGTAGTTGGTGCTTAAAAATAAAAATACCGCTTTCTAAGCGATCGTGCGATAATCTGATCGTTAGTAAGCAGCTTTTGTTCAAAATTTTACAAAAGGACAAACACGAAAATTTTTCTCATACGATACCAGATCGTCTGATTTTTGTTTAATCAGTACAGTTTTCGTCCAAAAGTACAAATACATTACATCACATCCACTTCTAATTTTGACTGCCCTATCATCCTGGACCATCTTAGTCCTCTCCATAAAATTATCAGAAATTTGTGCTTAAAGTAGAACACTTTTTTTTTTTCATTTTGAAAAGAGTAAGGGAGGGTTATAGCCCCTGTTAGTTTATTTTTTTACCATCCCTGTCCCATTGCAGAGCTTTCCATTCACTTCCTGCCCCATAGCCAAACAGGAAGTGAGAGGAAATCTATGGAAATTAAGGGAATCTATTGCCCCCCCCCCACCCCCCGGCCCTCAGAACTAGTGTCCCCACTCGAAAATCTCAGGGTGGGTCTTAAACAGCAAGGGGTGTGGCCTTGGTAGGAAGGGGTGGGTCATATTTAAATTAGGGGGTGCACGAGTTTAGTCAGGCCTAGGGCACAAAACCTAAATACCCTACTGCAAGCCGTGTCAGTAATGGGTAGTCAAGTACAAAGTCCCAGATCAGAGATTTCACAGATAATTCTGTAGACAAGACAGCAGTGGCTATGAGGAACTGACCAGTTTAAATAGTCCACTAGCATCAGTGACAGGCACATGCACATACTTGTGCGTGTGTACGTGCACCTATGCATCTGTGATCCAGCCTGCACCTTTGAACGGGTATTTGTCCATATGCACCATTCTGCATACTTGCATTACTTTCTTGACACTTTCAATGTTTTGTGCCAACTATTGCCCTCGAAAGGTGGGAAACTCTACGACTGAGGATAACAAGGAGGGTGTCTGATAGACTTATTTCTTTCCACTGAGGAAAACCACCTTTGAAGTGCTCATTTCTGTCAAAGAAAACAGCTAGACAGTTGTGTTGCATTTGATATAAATATAAAGATATTATGGATTTTTTCTCAGACTT
This sequence comes from Lithobates pipiens, assembly GCF_037356315.1. Taxonomy (NCBI): domain Eukaryota; kingdom Metazoa; phylum Chordata; class Amphibia; order Anura; family Ranidae; genus Lithobates; species Lithobates pipiens. Next base: position 47,625,203 of record NW_027507758.1, on the reverse strand, counting down.
GAGGAGACTTAGAAACGGACATTAAGTCTGTTTGAAAGGATATTTCTCAAACAAATGCCTTGGTAACAATTACAGTCCTCAAACAATGGGAACTTAGATACCATTGTTGCATTTCAGTTGACAGCTGGATCAGTCTATTGTTCTGTAGCCATGGAAACCAATAGCTTGGCTTTTCTGACATATAACTTATGGCATGCATAAGACCTTAGTGACATCTTGAGGTAGAATTTGAGAATGTTTCTCTGATTGAAAAGCAAATATTGGGAAAGGGACCACACCGATGTGGGGATAGTACATTTTCTTAATAAAAGATTGTTAGGCATAAGCTGACAACAGGACACCATAACAACTTAACACTATCAAAGGTCTACGCCAGCCAGAAAAAACTATACATGAAGACACTTTCACCTGATCTCCAGCAACTGGTTAAAAGCCTGGGTCCTCCTTGCCTACAGAGATCGTGAACCCACTGTAACCTGAGTTAAGTAACGTTTAAAGGGGTTGTAAAGGTAATTATTTTTTTTTTAAATAACAAACATGTTATACTTACCTCCACTGTGCAGCTCGTTTTTCACAGATTGGCCCCGAACCTGGTCTTCTGGGGTCCCTCAGTGGCTGTTTCAGCTCCTCCCTGCAAGAAATAACCACCTTCATGTGAGCTCTCTCACATGGTGGTTAGTTCTTGTGGACGCGCTCACGTGATACAGCCGGCAGACGTGCTCGCTCTGCCCTGCCCCCCCCCCCCGGTGCGCCGCATCATTGGATGTGATTGACAGCAGTGCGAGCCAAGACTTTGAGTCTTGGTGGGAGGTAGGGCCTCCATGGATTGGTCTTGTTTCTCCAGCACATTCCATAGATGCTCTATTGGAAATCTGGAGGATTTGAAGGTCAAACACCTCAAACTCTTTGTTGTGTTCCTCAGACCATTCTTGAACCATTTTTGCAGTGTGGCAGGGCACATTATCTTGCTAAAAAGGGGCAGCTGCCAATAGGAATACCATTTCCATGAAAGGATGTACTTGGTCAGTAAAATGTTTAGGTAGGTGGCACATGTCAAATTAACATCCACGTGAATGGCAGGACCCAAGGTTTCCTAGCAGAGAATTGCCCAAAGCATCACACTGTAAATAAAGGGAAAATACCGTGCTAAACCCAATAAAAAATAATAATTTATTTTTAGAAAAATAGTGCAAATATGAAAAGTTGCTAACACACACACAAAGTCCAAGCAATGATATCAAACAAATAATGTAGTGCTAAATGAGACCAAAAATACAAGGGTCATAGTGAAAAAAACAAATCACAATGAGATAAATCAAAGTGACCTGTGAACATAAAACAAATCCTATAATAAAAAATCACAGTGAAAATGGCAATGGACACTAATCAAATGGTCAATGTCCATAAGCAAAAATGTCCAATGAATGGAGGACTTGCTCTTCAATTCTGAGCTGGAGCAGGGAACATATGGTAAAAAGTAGACTAGGGTGGTATTGATAGCAATATTCAGATGAGAGGGTGGGTGATACCAGGCTGGGTGATGCAGGTCCAATCCGCATAGGTTGGGTGATGGTTCCAAGGGAATGATTCAAAGGCGATGGTTCCAAGGCAACCAAATAACCAGACCAATCTACGGGATGATAGTCAAAAGTCAGTCATCAGTACTCGAGCATGAGGGAAGAAAAGGGACAGATGCTCCACATGGAGTAGATCAACCATGAATGGTTTATTTAATATAAAAAAGTACCATACAATGAATTGCAGGTACGCAATATGGAAAGCAGGAGGTGCTAGCCTGATGCATTTCAACTCCTGGATATGCCCCAGTTGAAGACTATTCAGTCGAAATGCATTGGACTAGCACCTCCTGCTTCCCATATTGCTTTTAATATACATTTTGTGATCACTTTTTACCTGTACCTGCAATTCATTGTATGGCCCTTTTTTATTTTAAATAAACCATTCCGGGCTCGACGTTATGATGTTACGCCCGGGTTCCCGCAAGTAAACAATGCCGCGGTTGCGGTAGTCAGCATGGGATCGGTGAAATTTTTTCATGATCTCATGCTTTCCAGCCTGGAGGAGAGATGTGGGGTCTTATTGACCCCACATCTGTCCATAAAGAGGACCTGTCATGAATGATTCCCATTACAAGGGATGTTTACATTCCTTGTAATAGGAATAAAAGTGATAAAAAAAAGTTGTAAAAATAAAGTAAAAATTAAAAAAATAAAGTAAAATAAAAAATAAAATAAAAAATGATTTTTTTAAAACGCCCCTGGTCCCCAGTATCTCGCGCTCAGAAGCGAACGCACACATTAGTCCCGCCCACATATGTAAGCGCCATTCAAACTACACATGTGAGGTATCGCCACATGCGTTAGAGCGCAAGCAACAATTCTAGCTCTAGACCTCTGTAACTCTTAATATGTAACCTGTAAAATTTAGTACTGAAGTTTGGCATCATTCCATGAGTGTGTGCAATTTTAAAGCGTGACATGTTAGGTATCTATTTACTCGGCGTAACATCATCTTTCATATTATACAAAAAAATTGGGCTAACTTTATTGTTTTGTTATTTTTTAAATCATGAAACTTTTTTTTTTTCCAAAAAAATGCGTTTGAAAAATTGTTGTGCAAATACTGTGTGAGATAAAAAGTTGCAATGACTGCCATTTTATTCCCTAGGGTGTCTGCTAAAAAAATATATATAATGTTTGGGGGTTCTGAGTAATTTTCTAGCAAACAAATTATGATTTTTACGTGTAGGAGAGGAGTGCCAGAATAGGCCTGGTATTGAAGTGGTTAATAATGAACCCTATGGACTAAGACTGGGATGCCATTAAAGTTCAGTTTGTGTGATAGACCAACATAAAGTGATTGTAAAGTAGAAGGAAAATGATAAATGGTTTTCAAAATGTTTTATGAATAAATATCTGAAAAGTGTGGCATGCATTTGTATTCAGGCCCTTTACTCTGATACCCTCTGATACCCTGAAATCTAGTGGAACTAATTGCCTTCAGAAGTCACCTAATTAGTAAATATAGTCCACCTGTGTGTAATTTAATCTCAGTATAAGTCCATCTGTTCTGTGAAGCCCTCGGAGGTTTGTTAGAGAATATTAGTGAACAAACCACATCATGAAGTCCAAGGAACACACCAGACAGGTCAGGGATAAAGTGTAGAAATTTAAAGCAGGGTCAGGTTATAAAAAAATATCCCAAGCTTTGAACATCTCACAGAGCACTATTTAATCCATCATCGGAAAACGGAAAGTGTATGGCACAACTGCAAACCTACCAAGACATGGCCGTCCACCTAAACTGACAGACCGGGCAAGGAGAGCATTAATCAGAGAAGCAGCCAAAAGGCCCATGGTAACTCTGGAAGAGCTGCAGAGATCCACAGCTCAGGTGGGAGAATCTGTCCACAGGACAACTATTAGTCGTGCACGCCACAAATCTGGCCTATGAAAGAGTTGCAAGAAGAAAGCCATAAGAAGTCCCATTTTTAGTTTGCGAGAAGTCATGTGGGGGACACAGCAAACATGTGGAAGAAGGTGATCTGGTCAGAGGAGACCAAAATTGAACCTTTTGGCCTAAGAGCAAAATGGCTGAAAACTAACACCCTGAACACAGCATCACATTGTGGGGATGCTTTTTTTGTAGCAGGGACAGGGAAGCTGGTCAGAGTTGATGGGAAGATGGATGGAGCCAAATACAGGGCAATCTTATGCCGCGTACACACGAGCAGACTTTTCAACATCCAAAGTCCGACGGAATGATTCCGTCAGACTATTCGATCGTGTGTGGGCTGCAACGGACTTTTGATTCGCAAAAGTCTGACGGACTTTAGAAAATGGAACATGCCGCCGGACCCGGTCCCTTCGAAAAATTCGCTCGTGTGTATGCTATTCCGACGGACTAAAACCGACGCTAGGGCAGCTATTGGCTACTGGCTATGAGCTTCCTTATTCGAGTCCAGTCGTACGTCATCACGTTCGAATCCGTCGGAGTTTGGTGTGATTGTGTGTGGCCAAGTCCGCTCAGTCGAAAAGTCCGTCAGAACTCTGTCGGAACTCCGGCAGAACTCCGGCAGGACTCCTTCGGAAGTCTGTCGGACATAAATCCTCTCGTGTGTACGGGGCTTTAGAAGAAATCCTGTTAGAGCCTTCTAAAGACTTGAGACTGAGGAAAGGTGGCAGGGCTTTGCCCAGTGGTCACCTTAACACAGTTTGCGGTGGTGAGACCAAAGTTGGCGGGCCTGTTGTTGGCGCACGCGGATGATTCCTGTTTATCACGGTTTCAGTTTGTGGGCATTTTTCGCAAATGTCTTGGGGCGGCGGGTTTGGATCCCAAAAAGTACGGGTCTCACCTTTTCCGTATAGGCGTGGGTACTGAGGCATATCGGTGGGGGCTGAACGACACTGCGGTCAAACAGATCGGTGGGTGGGAGTCCAACAGGTTCTGGCTGTATGTCAGGCCTCATTTGCTTTAGGGCATGGTTTTTTTTTCTGTTTTCTTGTGTCATGCTTTCGTTTTCCACCCTTTCTCGTACTGTCGTTTATGTGTTTGCTGGTTGGTGAGCGGTACCATGTTTATTTTGTTTGCTTACAGGTTGGAGATGCCTCGTATGGATTCTGGGGCATTCCTTTGTGTACTGGGGAGCCAGGCGGGCGGAGGTCAGGCCCGAGGCCAGGCAATTGGGCATCCCCAGGGAGTTAGGCAGTGTCCGCTGGATCAGGGTACGGGGTATGATGTGGATCAGGGTGATTCCTGAGGTTCACCGATTTACCCGTTGGGACAGGACCCTGGATATTCTTGTGAAACATGCAGGGGGCAATGATCTGGGCATCAGTTCTTCTAGGGAACTTATCTGAGACATCCGTTTTGATTTTCTCCGGCTTCATTGTGATTTTCCAGGCACTGTTTTAGTTTGATCAGAGATCGTGGCACATACTGTGTGGCGAGAGGCCAGATCAGTGGAGAAGAGCAACAAAGCTTGAGTTAAGGTCAATAAGGAGGTGGGGACATTTTTTTCCTTAGGAATGGGGGCTTGGTGGTCAGATGTGGCAGTTCCTGAGGAGTGATGGAGTTCACCTCAACCCTGTGGGCACAGACTTGTGGTTTCTGGGACTGGAGGATGAAGTGCAAAGGGCTTTTTGGGTGTGGCGGGGCGCACAGGTGTAAGGAGTCACGCCTGTAGTGCTGTAGCATTTTGGGGTCCTTGCAGTGGTATAATTCGGTTCATTTGGTTAAGCGGTGGGGAACCATCTCAGGTATGGTATCCTCGAGTGGGAACGGTTCACTGTGTAATAAACGGGTAGCATTAAGGACCCTGGGTGGCTGAGGTCAGCTGGGTTTAGGCCCCTGGTCTTTAAGTCGCAGGTGGGGTGGCAACTCAGCTAGCTGGTGGCTCTGACACAATAAAAGGGTATGGATATATTGGTACCATCAAGGACCTTAAATCATTACATCAGGTTTTGGTTATTAAATATTATGTTGGTTAATTATGTTGGTGAATTTGAATAAAGTTGTGTTGTTAATAAAAGACCGTGTTCGGCCATTTTACCCCACGTCAGGTGCTGTGTGGTATTTTATGTCACAGTAATGGGGTTATGGAGGTCGTAAGGAAAAGGTAATGAGTATGTTGGAAGGTTAGCTCTTATGCCCCGTACACACGAGAGGACTTATGTCCGACAGACTTCCAAAGGAGTTCCGCCGGAGTTCCGCCGGAGTTCCGACGGAGTTCTGACAGACTTTTCGGCCGAACGGACTTGGCCACACACGATCACACTAAACTCCGACGGATTCGAACGTGATGACGTACGACCCGACTCGAATAAGGAAGTTCATAGCCAGTAGCCAATAGCTGCCCTAGCGTCGGTTTTAGTCCGTCGGAGTAGCATACACACGAGCGGAGTTTTCGAAGGGGACCGGGTCCGGCGGAGTTCCTTCGGGAAAATTTGAAGCATGTTCCATATTCTAAAGTCCGTCAGACTTTGGTGAATCAAAAGTCCGTTGCAGCCCACACACGATCGGATAGTCTGACGGACTCGGTCCTTCGGACTTTGGATGTTGAAAAGTCCGCTCGTGTGTACGCGGCATTACCGTCCCTAGTCATGGCCTAGGACAGACCTTAATCCAATTGTTAATCTGTGGCAAGACTTGAAAACTGCTGTTCACAGCGCTGTCCGTCCAATCTGACAGAGCTTAAGCTATTTTGCAAAGAAAAATGGGCAAAAATGTCATTCTCTAGATGTGCAAAGTTGGTAGAGACCTCCCCAAAAAGACTTGCAGCTGTAATTGCAGCGAAAGGTGGTTCTACAGTGTATTGGCTCAGGGGGGCTGAATGCAAATGCACGCCACACATATTTATTTATAAAAAAAAAATGAAATCATTTAGCATTTTTCTTCCACTTCATAATTATGTCACATAAAATCCCAATAAAATACATTTACATTTTTGGTTGTAACATGACAAAATGTGGAAAATGTCAAGGGGTATGAATACTTTTTCAATGCACTGTGGCTAGATAGATAATATAATTTAGGTATAAAAAAGATCAAACATTTTGACATTATGAGAACTTGTGCAATATTTGGTTTAATTGTTTAAGTTTAGATATAACATTTTTTGGAAAATAAAACTTTTATTTACAAAAAAATCTCCATTTTATTAAAATAATACATTATGGGGGGGGCGTGGCCTGACGCGAATGGCGGCGGATGCATGATTGAGGAGCTCCGAGCGTCCACGGAGCTATCCGCCGCCATCCTCTGCATCCCTAGCAGATTGTGCCTCCTGGATCGCCCGGCCGAGACCGGGCTGTGCTTCCACGCACTCCGGGCCCTGTATCCATTGGCGCTGAGGCTCCTGACCGCCCGGACCCGCCGCTCGAGACCCCGCCGGCCGCCGCCATCTTGGGCCTGCCGGGCCGCCGAAGACTAACGCTGCTGCACCGGAGGGTGAGGTAAGGGGCTACCATCAGACCCCCATCGCTCTCTCCCCCTTCACCCGGGATCCTTCTGAGGCGTTTTCGGGCCCCCGCGGACCCCGGGGAGCCCGAGGCCGGCTCCGGCCTAGTGCGGCCTACTAAGGCCTGAAGATCCCCGGAGTTTCCTACAGCTGCAGCCCGGGGATTCGTTCCGAGACCGCTCCGGTCTACTACAGCGGCTGCTATCTGCCTCCCTGCGCTGGCCTGGCTGCTCTCCCATATCCCCCCCCTCCTGGAAGACTTGCTTTGCATGCCTTTTCCCTGTGGCTGTACATCCATGCTGAACTTAACTTGCATACATCCATACTGAACTTAACTTGCTTCGCTGGCTTGCTGTCCCAAGCATCCTGCCTCAAGTACCCCCTGCGGTCTCCTGTTTCCCCCTGCTTGCGGATCTGTTCTGGCTTTCACCGCATATTTGTTTATTCTACTGCAACAGGGGATAGACGGATTTCTTTTGCTCCTACCTAGATGACCTTACATCCGCTCAGATCGCAAGCCAGTATACCTCTCGGATTTGCTACTGTGGATACTACCTCGCATTGTCGCATGCCTATATAATCTCGTCTCATCGTATGCAAGTCTCTCCTAACTGACCTGTTCTTTCTTCTGTAAGGGCCTGGCCAGCTGTATGGAGCGGTGAGTCGGGCCGCACTCGGCTCCTCGCTCCCCCGGCCCCACGGGACTTATTTTTTCATTGCAAACCGGACCATACTCAGCTCCATGGGGAAAGACAAGCCCAAGGCGCACAGGGGCGGCAGTAGCCGTCACCCAGGAGGGGATTTAGATGACTACTTCGGCCACGGACGGTTGTCTTCACAGCACCGCCCAGCACCTAAAGAGCCGCCGGCTCCTCCGTCACCAGCACACTCTGAACCAACCCTGCAGCCTCAGGCGCGTTCCCACAGTTCACTCTCACACCCCGAGGACTAGTGATGGACGAACTTCCGACGGGACGTTTCGCGAACGCGAAACGCGAACGGACACAAACGTTCGCGAAAACGACCGTTCGCCGCGGGCTCCATTGACTTCAATGGGAGGCGAATTTCGCAAACCTTTAGGTCGAATTTGCGGCCACGGGGTAATTATTAGGGGGTAGCACGTAGTCCCACCACCTGGACAATAGCATAATACATGTATGAGGTGAATTTGGGATCGATAACTACAAGCATTTTTTTTTTATTTGGGAAATTGTTCTGACAATTCAGGACTATGGAGCTAATGAAGGCAATGGAGGAGAGGGAAGGTCAGGGACCAGGGTAGGCAAACAAGAGGGTGCAGGAGATACAGAGCACTGACAGCAGCACCGTAATACAGAGCACTGACATCAGCACCGTGACATACAGCGCTGACAGCAGCTCCGTGACATACAGCGCTGACAGCAGCTCCGTGACATACAGCGCTGACAGCAGCTCCGTGACATACAGCGCTGACAGCAGCTCCGTGACATACAGCGCTGACAGCAGCTCCGTGACATACAGCGCTGACAGCAGCACCGTGACATACAGCGCTGACAGCAGCTCCGTGACATACAGCGCTGACAGCAGCTCCGTGACATACAGCGCTGACAGCAGCTCCGTGACATACAGCACTGACAGCAGCTCCGTGACATACAGCGCTGACAGCAGCTCCGTGACATACAGCGCTGACAGCAGCACCGTGACATACAGCGCTGACAGCAGCTCCGTGACATACAGCGCTGACAGCAGCTCCGTGACATACAGCGCTGACAGCAGCTCCGTGACATACAGCGCTGACAGCAGCTCCGTGACATACAGCGCTGACAGCAGCTCCGTGACATACAGCGCTGACAGCAGCTCCGTGACATACAGCGCTGACAGCAGCTCCGTGACATACAGCGCTGACAGCAGCTCCGTGACATACAGCGCTGACAGCAGCTCCGTGACATACAGCGCTGACAGCAGCTCCGTGACATACAGCGCTGACAGCAGCACCGTAAGCAGCCCCAGGAGGAAGTCAGCACAGCACAGGGATGGTGTGATCCCCTCATAATAAGAACCCCCAGGAGGAAGTCAGCACAGCACAGGGATGGTGGGAGCCCCTCATAATAAGAACACCCAGGAGGAAGTCAGCACAGCACAGGGATGGTGGGAACCCCTCATAATAAGCAGCCCCAGTAGAAATATGACACCGCTCAACCTCTTCAAAGAGGAGGGTAGGGGCATATAGTACGGTGTGCTTTTTTGGGTCAGGGAAGTGAGCCAAATGAATTAAGAAGGTCTGTGTGCTTGATTCCAAAAATTGTTTATAGACATATACATGGTCTACTGATCACATGTGTTGAATTCCTCCGAGATCCATGCCTCATTCATTTTTAGAAATGTGAGGTAGTTAACACTGTGGTGAGCTAGGCGAGTACGCTTATCGGTCACAATCCCCCCTGCTGCGCTGAACGTCCTTTCGGACAGGACACTGGATGAGGGGCAAGCCAACAGTTCGATTGCAAATTGGGCAAGCTCTGGCCAGAGGTCAAGCCTGCCCACCCAGTAGTCTAGGGGTTCATCACTCCTCAGAGCGTCCACATCGGCCGTTAACCCAATGTAGTCGGACACCTGACGGTCTAGGCGTTCCCTGATGCTGGATCCGGATGACACCTGTCGATGGGTCGGCTGAAAGAATGACCTCATATCCGAAGTCACCAACACATCTTCAAACCGGCCTCTTCTTGCAGGCGCTGTTGGATTGGTACCCGCAAATCCTTCTCTGGGAGTGGGAATTGCTCCTCTGCCAGCGCACGCAAAAGCAGAATGCAGCATTTCTCGAAGCAAGGCCTGGAAGTGCTGCATTCTGACAGCCCTCTGCGACGGCGGTAACATTTCCGCCATTTTGTGTTTGTACCGGGGGTCTAAGTACGTTGCCACCCAGTACTGGTCCTTGACCCTCATGCTTTTTATACGGGGGTCCCTATTAAAACACTGGAGCATGAAGGCCCCCATTTGCACTAAAGTGGAAGCGGTGTGGTGGCCTGGCTCCTGCTCATCATCCAGGATAATGTCGTCCTCTTCATTCTCCTCTCCCCATCCTCGCACAACAGGGATCCCAGAAAGGTTTAAAGCATGCTCTTCTTGCTCCTGCTCATCCGCCCCGGCACCATCCTCCTCTGACTCCTCATCAGACTCCTGTTGTTGACTTGTCTCAGATAGAGTAGCCCCCCCTGGGAATTCATCCAGCATTGCGACTTCCTCATCTTCCCGCTCCTGCTCCTCCACAGCCTGATCAATGACACGACGCAATGCACGCTCCAGAAAGAAGGCATAAGGTACCATGTCACTGATGGCGCCATGGCTGCGACTGACCAGTTTGGTGATCTCCTCAAATGGCCGCAGAAGTCTGCATGTGTCGCGCATGAGCAGCCACTGGCGCGGTGAAAAAAAACCCAGCTCCCCAGAACCGTTTCTTTCGCAGAGTTCATACAGGTAGACGTTAACTGCACGTTTCTGCTGGAGCAGCCTATCAAGCATATAGAAGGTTGAGTTCCATCGCGTCGGGCAATCGCAAATAAGACGTCTGACCGGCAGATGGTGTCGCCGCTGAATGTCAGCAAGGCGAGCCATGGCCGTGTAAGATCTTCTGAAATGGGCCGAGATTTTCCTTGCCTGCCGCAAGATGTCCTGGACCCCAGGGTATTTGACAAGGAATCGCTGCACGACCAAGTTTAAGACGTGTGCCATGCACGGCACGTGCGTGATTTTGCCCTGTTTCAATGCGCTAAGCAGATTGGCACCGTTGTCACACACCACTTTACCAACTGTCAAATTGAGCGGTGTTAGCCACTCATCTGCCTGTGAACGCAAAGCTGAAAGGAGTGCCGGGCCAGTGTGGCTCTTTGCTTCCAGGCACAACAGACGCAGCACGGCATGGCAACGTCTCACCTGGCATGTGGAATAGGTTCTGGGGAGCTTGGGCGGTGCAGTGGAAGAGACGCTAGCAGCGGAAAAGGAGGAGGCAGCTGAGGAGGAGAGGGAGGAGGATGGAGTAGGAGGAGGAGAAGAAGAGTCAGGCCTGCATGCAATCCGTGGCGGTAAAACCAAATCTACACGGGTGCCACGGGTTACATGCTTGACGGCCGTCAGAAGGTTCACCCAGTGGGCAGTAAAACTGATATACCTTCCCTGCCCGTGTTTGCTAGACCACGTGTCTGTGGTCAGATGTATCTTGGCACCGACACTGTGTGCCAGAGATACATTCACTTGCCGCTGAACATGGCCATATAGCTCTGGGATGCCCTTCTCTGAGAAATACTTCCTTCCTGGGACCTTCCATTGTGGTGTTCCAATGGCCACAAATTTGCGAAAGGCCTCCGAGTCCACCAGTTTATATGGCAGTAGTTGGCGGGCTATGAGTTCTGACAAGCCAGCCGCCAACCGTTGGGCAAGAGGGTTATCCGGCGTCATCATTTTTTTACGCTCAAACATTAGGCCCACGGAAGCCTGCCTTTTTGCAGAAAAATGTGAGCTTGGCGTGATGGAAGGTGGAGTGGAGGACAATTGTGAGGAGAGAGGAGAAGGAGAAGTAGAAGACGAGGCTGGACGGTGAGAGCCTGCAGTGTGGCTTTGTGTGTTCCGTTGCTCCCACTGGGCTCGGTGATGGCTGCTCATGTGCCTTCTTAAGGCGGTCGTCCCTAGGTGAGTATTGGGCTTACCGCGACTAACGCGTTGACTGCAAAGATTGCAGATGGCAACGCTATTGTCAGCAGCGGACACGTTAAAAAAAGCCCACACTGCGGAGCCATGTGCCGGTGTCCTGGGAGCGCCAGATGTGACCGTACATGGTCGATGACTCGCTCCTGATACATTTGCAGTCTGCTTTGTCCCTGCTGTGCAATGTAAGTCATTGCTGCTTCTCCTCCCTATCTGCTGGTCCATATCTCCCTCTGAACTCCCCTCCTCTTCCTCTCTTGTGGGCACCCACGTGACATCACTAGACACGTCATCATCAACGTCACCTTCCCCACCGCTATAAGTAGAGTAGGCAGCAACACCGGGGACCAACCTCCTCCTTGGGCTGATCTGGGTACTGGCGTCAGACTGCTGAGTAGCGCTTGTTGCTACCTCCTCTTCCTGATCCAATACCAAGAGTGGCTGCGCATCAGAAATGTCCTCTTGATATGGATCGGAAAATAATTCCAGTGACTCAAGCGGAAGGTATGTGGTGGTGGTGGTGGTGGTCGTGTTGTTGGTGGTAGTGTCTTTGGGGGTGCACATAGCAGAGAGTGAAGAAGAGGGTGCAGATCGAGAGGATGAGGAGGGTGCAGAAGAGTAAGGCTGAGCGAGCCACTCAACCAAGTCTGGTGCATCCTTTAAAGTAATTGAACGCACCTTCTGCAACTTCCCACTTTGGCTCAAGCCTGTTGCTCCTGCCCTACCCCTACCACCCCTGCGGAAGGGCCTGCCTCTTCCTCTGCATGTCATTTTTTAAATGACCCTGTGACAAAACTCTTAGTCCCTATACCGCTGAAGGACTGCTGCAGTATAGGTGAGCGGTCAGCAGTGGTGCACGTCAACCCTATCTATTGTGGACCTATAGCGGTCCTTACAGAACAGCAGACTGTACCGCACTCAAGCCTATGTACCGTAGCACCCTATACCAAGTTACCAGTCCTTATAAGAACTTTTGTGGACCAAGCAGGTTGTGTATTAGTGTTTAGCAGACTGTACGTCAGTCCCTATACCGCTGAAGGACTGCTGCAGTATAGGGCAGCGGTCAGCAGTGGTGCACGTCAACCCTATCTATTGTGGACCGATAGCGGTCCTTACAGAACAGCAGACTGTACCGCACTCAAGCCTATGTACCGTAGCACCCTATACCAAGTTACCAGTCCTTATAAGAACTTTTGTGGACCAAGCAGGTTGTGTGTTAGTGTTTAGCAGACTGTGCGTCAGTCCCTATACCGCTGAAGGACTGCTGCAGTATAGGGCAGCGGTCAGCAGTAGTGCACGGCAACCCTATGTATTGTGGACCGATAGCGGTCCTTACAGAACAGCAGACTGTAACGCACTCAGGCCTATGTACCGTAGCACCCTATACCAAGTTACCAGTCCTTATAAGAACTTTTGTGGACCAAGCAGGTTGTGTGTTAGTGATTAGCAGACTGTACGTCAGTCCCTATACCAATGAAGGACTGCTGCAGTATAGGGCAGCGGTCAGCAGTAGTGCACGGCAACCCTATGTATTGTGGACCGATAGCGGTCCTTACAGAACAGCAGACTGTAACGCACTCAGGCCTATGTACCGTAGCACCCTATACCAAGTTACCAGTCCTTATAAAAACTTTTGTGGACCAAGCAGGTTGTGTGTTAGTGTTTAGCAGACTGTGCGTCAGTCCCTATACCGCTGAAGGACTGCTGCAGTATAGGGCAGCGGTCAGCAGTGGTGCACGTCAACCCTATCTATTGTGGACCGATAGCGGTCCTTACAGAACAGCAGACTGTACCGCACTCAAGCCTATGTACCGTAGCACCCTATACCAAGTTACCAGTCCTTATAAGAACTTTTGTGGACCAAGCAGGTTGTGTATTAGTGTTTAGCAGACTGTACGTCAGTCCCTATACCGCTGAAGGACTGCTGCAGTATAGGGCAGCGGTCAGCAGTGGTGCACGTCAACCCTATCTATTGTGGACCGATAGCGGTCCTTACAGAACAGCAGACTGTACCGCACTCAAGCCTATGTACCGTAGCACCCTATACCAAGTTACCAGTCCTTATAAGAACTTTTGTGGAACAAGCAGGTTGTGTGTTAGTGATTAGCAGACTGTACGTCAGTCCCTATACCAATGAAGGACTGCTGCAGTATAGGGCAGCGGTCAGCAGTAGTGCACGGCAACCCTATGTATTGTGGACCGATAGCGGTCCTTACAGAACAGCAGACTGTAACGCACTCAGGCCTATGTACCGTAGCACCCTATACCAAGTTACCAGTCCTTATAAGAACTTTTGTGGAACAAGCAGGTTGTGTGTTAGTGATTAGCAGACTGTACGTCAGTCCCTATACCAATGAAGGACTGCTGCAGTATAGGGCAGCGGTCAGCAGTAGTGCACGGCAACCCTATGTATTGTGGACCGATAGCGGTCCTTACAGAACAGCAGACTGTAACGCACTCAGGCCTATGTACCGTAGCACCCTATACCAAGTTACCAGTCCTTATAAAAACTTTTGTGGACCAAGCAGGTTGTGTGTTAGTGTTTAGCAGACTGTGCGTCAGTCCCTATACCGCTGAAGGACTGCTGCAGTATAGGGCAGCGGTCAGCAGTAGTGCACGGCAACCCTATGTATTGTGGACCGATAGCGGTCCTTACAGAACAGCAGACTGTAACGCACTCAGGCCTATGTACCGTAGCACCCTATACCAAGTTACCAGTCCTTATAAGAACTTTTGTGGACCAAGCAGGTTGTGTGTTAGTGATTAGCAGACTGTACGTCAGTCCCTATACCAATGAAGGACTGCTGCAGTATAGGGCAGCGGTCAGCAGTAGTGCACGGCAACCCTATGTATTGTGGACCGATAGCGGTCCTTACAGAACAGCAGACTGTAACGCACTCAGGCCTATGTACCGTAGCACCCTATACCAAGTTACCAGTCCTTATAAGAACTTTTGTGGAACAAGCAGGTTGTGTGTTAGTGATTAGCAGACTGTACGTCAGTCCCTATACCAATGAAGGACTGCTGCAGTATAGGGCAGCGGTCAGCAGTAGTGCACGGCAACCCTATGTATTGTGGACCGATAGCGGTCCTTACAGAACAGCAGACTGTAACGCACTCAGGCCTATGTACCGTAGCACCCTATACCAAGTTACCAGTCCTTATAAAAACTTTTGTGGACCAAGCAGGTTGTGTGTTAGTGTTTAGCAGACTGTGCGTCAGTCCCTATACCGCTGAAGGACTGCTGCAGTATAGGGCAGCGGTCAGCAGTAGTGCACGGCAACCCTATGTATTGTGGACCGATAGCGGTCCTTACAGAACAGCAGACTGTAACGCACTCAGGCCTATGTACCGTAGCACCCTATACCAAGTTACCAGTCCTTATAAGAACTTTTGTGGACCAAGCAGGTTGTGTGTTAGTGATTAGCAGACTGTACGTCAGTCCCTATACCAATGAAGGACTGCTGCAGTATAGGGCAGCGGTCAGCAGTAGTGCACGGCAACCCTATGTATTGTGGACCGATAGCGGTCCTTACAGAACAGCAGACTGTAACGCACTCAGGCCTATGTACCGTAGCACCCTATACCAAGTTACCAGTCCTTATAAGAACTTTTGTGGAACAAGCAGGTTGTGTGTTAGTGATTAGCAGACTGTACGTCAGTCCCTATACCAATGAAGGACTGCTGCAGTATAGGGCAGCGGTCAGCAGTAGTGCACGGCAACCCTATGTATTGTGGACCGATAGCGGTCCTTACAGAACAGCAGACTGTAACGCACTCAGGCCTATGTACCGTAGCACCCTATACCAAGTTACCAGTCCTTATAAGAACTTTTGTGGACCAAGCAGGTTGTGTGTTAGTGATTAGCAGACTGTACGTCAGTCCCTATACCAATGAAGGACTGCTGCAGTATAGGGCAGCGGTCAGCAGTAGTGCACGGCAACCCTATGTATTGTGGACCGATAGCGGTCCTTACAGAACAGCAGACTGTACTGCACTCAGGCCTATGTACCGTAGCACCCTATACCAAGTTACCAGTCCTTATAAAAACTTTTGTGGACCAAGCAGGTTGTGTGTTAGTGTTTAGCAGACTGTGCGTCAGTCCCTATACCGCTGAAGGACTGCTGCAGTATAGGGCAGCGGTCAGCAGTAGTGCACGGCAACCCTATGTATTGTGGACCGATAGCGGTCCTTACAGAACAGCAGACTGTAACGCACTCAGGCCTATGTACCGTAGCACCCTATACCAAGTTACCAGTCCTTATAAGAACTTTTGTGGACCAAGCAGGTTGTGTGTTAGTGATTAGCAGACTGTACGTCAGTCCCTATACCAATGAAGGACTGCTGCAGTATAGGGCAGCGGTCAGCAGTAGTGCACGGCAACCCTATGTATTGTGGACCGATAGCGGTCCTTACAGAACAGCAGACTGTACCGCACCCAAGCCTATGTACCGTAGCACCCTAGACAGACCAAGTTACCAGTCCTGATAAAGAGCTTTGTGGAACAAGTGAGTTGTGAATGATTAGCAGACTGCAGCAGAAGGGCAGCAGTCAAGTATAATATTCTTTCTATATTTGGAAGAAAGAATATTATACGTGTACAAGCCTATTACCGTACCACTGATACCAGTCCTGAAAAGAACCTTTGTGGAACTAATAGTAACAGCAAGTCTTTAAAATTATCCTCACTGCCTGACACACTGCTTCCTGCCTGTCCCTATACAAATTGGCAAAAAAGAGTAGGCTGGAACGATTAGCTGGAACAGCTCTTTTGTGGACCTGATAGTAACAGCTAATGATGATGATGATGATGATGATGAAGAAAGACTAATCTGGCTGAGCTGTCCCTAAAATAGCAGCATACAGCGCTCTGTCCCTTTATCTAAACTGACAAAAGAAACTCAGGCTGCTGACCTAACACCTATACCAGTCCTGAAAAGAACTTTTGTGTACCAAATAGCTAGCGTTTTCTCTGTCCCTACTCCACACAGGATCCTTTCCCTACAGTGACAGAAGAAAGAATGTAAAATGGCCACCGGATCGGGTGTATTTATAGGTTAGGGGGAATGTCCAAGTGTCCATGAGCTGTCATGTCTCAATTGGTTGTCCTGTAACACATGATAAACGTGTCACGAAAGGTTAAAGTTCTTGTATACATTAAACACGTAAGTCCGCCGGGGCGAACGACGGAAAAAGGCGTTCGAACCCGCGGACGGCGAAAGTCGGAAATTCGCCGCGAAACGACCGCCGGGCGAACCGTTCGGCCATCACTACCGAGGACATTGCCCTCTCCCCCAGGCTCACCAGAAGCCGCTCGAATGCCTCCTTGGGATCGGGGGATGGGTGGGACATGGAATCGCAAATCAGATCCCTGCACGGTTACCTGAGGTCCCTTCCCACTAAAGATGACTTTGAACGCTGTGTGCATCGGATTGAGGAAACATATCGGAAAGAGATTTCAGACCTGAGAAAAGATGTGGGGGTACGCTTTGATGATGTGGACAACACGGTTGATGGCCTGCGAGACACTGTACAGTCACACGACCAGATCCTAAACACCCACACTGTCCTGCTTCAACAACTCTCATATCAGCAGGATGACCTCGAAAACCGCAGTCGCCGCAACAACATACGCATACGGGGGATACCTGAATCGGTTGAACCCAAGAATCTACCTGCTGCGGTTACGGCCATCTTTAACCAGCTACTCCAACGACCCAAAGATGACCCGATCGAATTGGACCGGGTGCACCGTACATCGGGTCCTCGCACCCCTGACCCCTCCTTTGTCCGTGACACTCTTTGCCGTATCCATTTTTACAAAGTAAAGGAGGACATCATGAGGGCCGCCAGCACACAACAGTCGATCCTATTCAACGACACGCCTGTCATGCTCCTTCCTGATCTCTCCCGCCAAACCTTGGCGATGCGGAAATCCCTGCGACCTCTCACGCAGCTCCTTCAGGCAAGGCAAATTAAATACCAGTGGCGCTTTCCGTTCCACCTTCGAGTGCATCACGCGGGGAAAACCGCCATATTCCGTACATTAGGGGACCTGCCTACATTCCTCAGTACACTTGAACTGCCTCAAGTTGCGCTGCCCGATTGGCCGTTTGCTCCGACCACACCCGGCCTTCCCTACACTCTGCAATGGCAGAAGCAAGGCCGTAGGCGCACCCCTCGATCTCCGTTGCCTCAGGATCCTAATGGCTGATCCGTGTCTGCGGGCCCACCTGGACCAGTTTCTCTTTTTTCACTTCTGGGGCCCTCCCCTATGAAGTGCCTGGACCCTAGCGGGTCGAATAGCTTTACTGCTGATTAACCCTTTTGTTTCCAGGTTTTTGTACCCCTCCTGGGTTGCCCTTACCTTACTCTCCAGTTGTTAATATGTCCCCTCTGGTTGTTTCTATTTTATGCCGGTTTGCAAATGCATTTATGGATGACCGCTAAGTACTTTCTGTTAATATGTTATTTAGTTCACTTTACAGGTCACAGCTATCTCCGGTTTACCCGTGGGGCCGGGGTGCGGGGAGCTGCCCGGCTTGGTGACTCAGCTCCTCGCCCCCCCCCCCCCCCTTTTTTCCCTTTTTTCGTGTTTTTTTGTTTTCCTTTTCACGGGTTCTTTATCTGTTAGTTTTCCCTTTTTATTTTTTTTTATTTTTTTTGTTTGTGTGCTGTGCGCCCCACGGTGTTCCTATGGTCGCTGTGGGGTGCACCAATTTGTGCCTATCTGACAGGCTTTTTTCCTGTATGCTGCTTCCCTTTTGGAGCCACCCAGTGGCCTTTTTTGTTTTTGTTCTACTAAATGTTTTATACCAGACCTCACGGGCCTGTTTCCCACTACTGATGTTTACAGCTATTGTCTTATGTATACCCCTGTTGATTCTATCGGGAACGGGTATCCCTGCATTTATTTCTCATTGCTCCCTATACGAGGTTGTTCTGCTGTTTTTTCTCTCTTTTCCTGCCTTCTTTCCTCCCTCTGTCTTCCCTCTGCTTGTGTCCTCCCACCCTCTGCCCCTCCCCTTGCCCCCCTGGCCCGACCTCTTCTCCCGCTCCCACACCCTCCAAAGTTTGCCCATAATACCACCTTTCATATTGATTCTCAGCTCCTCCCTACGGCCCCCCCATGGCTAGTGACGGCTCCATAACCTTTGCTTCCTTTAATTGTAGGGGTTTCAACACGCCTGAGAAGCGGAGCCAGACACTCTACCACAAGAAGCGTGCGCAAATCCTGCTGCTTCAAGAAACGCATTTTCGCGCCGGAGCTATCCCAGCCCTGCGCAATAGATATTACTCACAATGGTTTCATAGTGTTAATCCTCAGACCAAGTCTAAGGGGGTGTCTGTTGCCTTTCATAAATCTTTCAACCCGGAGGTCCTAGACTCTCTAATAGATAACTCAGGTCGTTATATTTTCCTGAAATTGAAGCTAAATGATTTTCTTTTTACAGTGGCTAACATCTATGTGCCGAACGTGGGCCAGGCTCGGTTCCTCTCCTCGGTCCTCACTAGACTGTCCTCCTTTGGAGGGTCAACTTTCATTCTTGGAGGTGATCTAAACGTTGCCCTCTCCCCGTCCGCAGACACATCCTCGGGTAAGTCTTCTGTTCCCCGTTCCACCTTAGCACGCATTAAATCACTTCTACATTCTTCCCATCTGGTGGATGCCTGGCGAATCCAGCATCCAACGGAAAGGGATTACAGCTACTTTTCTGTTGCACACGACTCATATAGTAGATTGGACCACTTCCTCATATCACAATCCCTGCTTGACACACCTCTCCACACTTCGATCGGTAATATTCTATGGTCTGACCATGCCCCCGTCTACCTGACTCTGGTTCGCCCCCCTGCTGTCCGTCAGGGAGCGAACTGGAGACTTAACGACAATCTGCTGCGGGACACCGTGTGTATGGCGGATGTTTCTAAGGCCATTCGGGACTTTGTAGGTGACCATTCCGCTGACACTACCTCCCCTATGAACCAGTGGGACACTCTAAAATGTGTGCTCCGGGGTACCCTTATACAACATGGTTCTCGCCTTAAAAAGGCCCGAGCCCATGACATACGCAGACTCCTCACTATCATTGCGGACCTCGAACCCCTCCACAAAAAGGACTTGGACCCTACTGTTTTTGTCCAGCTTTCCAATGCCCGCAGAGACCTACTCCAACTCCTAGACGCGCACTCCCTGATCGCCAGGGATAAAGCGCGGAACCACTTCTACTCTCTGGCAAACAAATGTGGTAAGCACCTGGCTAGGGTCATTCATCCTAGACCCCCGCGACATTCTATCCCCTTCCTTGTTCGACCAGACCAAACGAAAACATTTAACACTTCTGGGATATCTGCATCCTTCAGGCAATACTACTCCCAGCTCTATAACCTCCCGCATGCAACCCCCCCAGCTGGGTCCCCTCCATCTTCAGACCCCACGCAGGCTTATATCCTGGAGACCGCTTTACCCACTGTTGACGCTGTGGACGCAGCGACCTTAGACGAGCCCCTGACTACCTTTGACTTTTTACAGGCTATTAAAGTCCTTAAAGTGGGGAAATGCCCGGGCCCTGACGGCTTTACACCCCGGTTCTACAAAACTTTTGCCCCCCAGCTTGCTCCCCTTCTGATGAAAGCCTTTAACTCGGTGGACAGTTCTATTCTCCCGTCAAAGGAATCTTTGTCTGCTAACATTTCTATTATCCCTAAACCGGGCAAAGACCCGTCCCAATGCAGCAGCTATCGGCCCATCTCCCTGCTCAATATAGATATCAAGCTATTCGCAAAAGTCCTAGCCACCCGTCTGTCTCCCCTATTGCCTAAGATTATTCATAATGATCAGGTGGGGTGTGTCCCTGGCAGGGAGGCAAGGGACAACACCACCAAGACGATACATCTCATATCCCTGATCCAACGTAAAGGTCTGAGAGCTTGCCTCTTATCCTTCGACGCCGAAAAGGCCTTCGATAGGGTCAGTTGGAGGTTTCTACAGCTGTCTCTAGAACAACTTGGCCTCGGAGCTTCCTTCATATCAAAAGTAATGTCCCTATACTCCCGACCCTCGGCTACGGTCCTGGTCAACGGCACAACGTCGGCTCCCTTTGATATTGCCAACGGTACTCGGCAGGGCTGCCCCCTATCCCCCCTCCTCTTTGTCATCATCATTGAGCATTTGGCTTGTGCCATACGTCAAAACCCCTCCATTCTTGGTATTCAAACTCCGTCTGCTCATCACAAACTCTCCTTGTATGCTGATGACCTCCTAGTGTATATTCAGAATCCACACATCTCCATACCATCCCTACTTAGTGAATTTCAACGCTTTGGTATCTATAGTAACTTTAAGCTCAACATCTCTAAGACGGAAGCCCTTAACATATCCCTTACCCCCTCCACGCTGTCCCTTCTGCAATCCAACTTTTCATTTAAATGGCAGGCTAAGGGGATCTCGTACCTAGGGGTTGTTATACCCTCCAACCTAGCTGATTTGTTTTCTCTGAATTATATCCCTTTGCTTAACCGTATACGGAAAGACCTCGAGGAGTGGGGGGGATCTCCCTTGCCCTGGTTCGGACGGATTAATATCCTGAAGATGGACACTCTACCCAAGTTCCTATACTTATCTCAAACAATACCCATCCACGTCCCCAAATCGTTTTTTATCTCCCTACGCTCGCTGGCAATGAGATTCTTGTGGAGCCGGGGCCTCCCCAGGGTTAAATTTAAACTACTGACGATCCCGAAGACTTTGGGAGGCACAGGCCTCCCTGACTTTGAGACTTACCATAAGGCCACTCATATGACTCGCATCATTGAGTGGTTCTCTCGCCCTTCCTGCAAGGCCTCGGTGTCTGTTGAACAGGACCTTTCCCCTGTAGATCTCCGAGCCCTTCCATGGGGTTATAACCTGGGCTACTCTCGTATGACCTCCTTGTCCCCTCTGACTTTGGCCTCTCTGACGATGTGGTACAGGACGGGACTAAACTCCACTCTCTCCTCGGACCCGGGCCCCTTGACATCCCTCTTTGACCATCCTGCTTTGCCACAAAGTGCAGGGGCGGCCTCCCTAGGACCTTTTAAGCGCACAGATTGGCCGCAGGCCCGTACCTTTGTGCACCCCTCTCAGGGCACCCCGGTCTCTGTGACAGAATCCGGTGATTGGCTCACGGCCCTACATGTGTCCGCATTTGCCAAACGACTACACTCCTCCTCTCAGATACATCGCAAGCTTACCATTTTCGAGGAACTGTGTTCGCTCCCTGAAACTCCCAAACACTTACTGTCCTCCTTATATAACCTACTACAGACTTTAGCACATGATCAACTCCCACATTACACCAGGCTGTGGTCTGCGGATTTGGGTGAGGACATCTCTGTGCCGGAATGGCATACCTCTTTTCATTTCACACATAAGTCAACAATCTCCTGCTACTCCCAAGAAAAGAACTACAAGCTATTATCCAGGTGGTACAGGGATCCTGCTACTTTACACAGGATTTTCCCGTCTACCCCGGCCACCTGTTGGCGCTGTGAAGCTTCAGTCGGAACTTACATGCATGTCTGGTGGGACTGTGAGAGGATCCGCCCCTTCTGGACACAGGTTTTTGAATGTTACAATCTCTTGGCTGATACCCCGGTTCCTATCTCTCCAAAAATTGCATTACTCTCTATTCTGCCAGGGTCTATTAAATCACAGAGACAGAGGTTGCTCCATTTCTTTATGTCCTCCGCTAGGCAGCTGATACCTGCCTATTGGAAGACGACGACCACCCCCCCATTGTCACGGTGGGTATCGATTATGAATGACACCATGAGAATGGAGGAGATGTTGGCACTGGACAATGACACTTACACCAAATTTGTTTCTCAGTGGTCAATCTGGCTCCGCTTCTCTTCTTCTGACACTTTAATGAACCAAATCCTAAACGCATGAGGACGCTGTGGGCTCTCCCTTACCCTACCCCCCCCACCCAAATTCCTTCCCCCCTCCCCCCCTCCCCCCTTCCTCCCCCTTTTTTCTTCTTCTTCTTCTGCTATTTAGCTTTCCCCTATACTGCCTTGCTCCTCTTTACTTTGCTCCTTTCTCTTCTCTCTTCCTTTCTGTTCTTTCTTTTTTTTTTATGTTCTTGTCTAAAAACTGCATCATGTAGTAACCCATGGGTGCTTCTCCCTACTGTGACCTTAGGGATCGGAGCACAGGCCGTCTTTTCTACTCTCCAAGCCTCCTGTCAGGGACCGGCTGTGGCCGTTTGTCGTTAGCCGGTCTCCTGTAATTGTACCTCAGTTACTGTTCCTGTCTGCATATGCCTCATGATGGTTACTGTTTATTGTTTTTTTATTTGACATGTCTTAATAAAAATATTTTCAACACTAAAATAATACATTATTTTATACATATCAGATCAGTTGAATTGTCTTTTTATATCATAAAACCTAAGGGGTTATTTCGGGAAACTTCACGCTCCATTTACAATTGTCTGGTTGTATAAATATATCTTTATTTGATAGAAAACATTGTAACAATCCCTGTTCAGCTTACTCAGCCAATAATAGGAATGACTTAACTCTAAATTTTTCTCTCTATAATACTCTGCGAAATTCTGTTTTCATATAAACTAAGTTGTGATTTCTTTTCACATACAAAGAATATGTATAGGTCAGTTGGTTGTACTGCTTCCCTGTCTTAAAAACTGGATACATATTATGCTTGCAAGGTTTTGTAGATTTTTAATGTGGCTTTTTTCAGCAGAAAGGGACAGGGACAGATTCCAAATGTCACCATTTTGTCTGATAGCACTAAAGACACATAAAAAAATTAAAGGACAATTAGCCTTATACAGGGTTCAGCATCCCCACCTACTTTTGTTCTCCTGCCCACCTCTGATGTACGCCCCAACCCTTTAAAGTGAACTGTACCTTTTTCAGATGTCTGCAGTTGGGTCACAGGTCTTTCTCATCCTCTTCTTCTGTCAGTGGACAAATCATTAAATCTGCAGTGAGCAATATCACTTAATGACAGTATTCTGGTGCGAGTCCAAGTTGGCCTGAGGACAACCCCAGGGATTGGGGGGCCTTGACACTTTGGGCTCGCAGAAAGTGAGTTGAACGGCGCTAGATATAATGTAATGTGGCACTGACCTGTAGAACGAGTGTCTATTTTGTTCCCAGGCTTTTACTATGAAAGGTAAGATGTAGTACTTTGGTGGGCCCAAATAATTGTGTACATTTACTGGCTAAATGTAGTGGAAAACCTAAAAATCTGATGAAAAGGCCATGAAAACTTGCTACAATGTTGGTTTTTATTAATGCATTGATGGCTTTAATCATTAAAGTGTTCTTTTCCTTCAACGGTAATTAAATTTTTTTTCACTATCAAACTTTATTGAAAGCTTATAACAGATGACAATATGACTTCATAGCAAACATCAAATACAGGTTGAATATTTATGTCCATTTACATGATTTAAAAGAGACAAATGAGGAAATATATATTTAAAGTAATGAATTAGGGGGAGCAAAATGTATCTGATTCTAAGTAAAGAGTATATAAAGGGAAGGCGATAAAGGAAGTATTGTTTTTTTGTGAACAATTAAATAATACTAATAATAATAATCATAAAAATAATACAATTATAATTTAAATTAACTAAATAATAATAGTAATAAATGGTCTGGTAGATTGTACCTTTAATGTGGGGATATGTATAAGAATTAAGTATTAGGGTCTTTAAAGTCGTCAGAGCGTGAAAAGAAGAGCCACCAGTGTTTCCACATCTTGTGGAATTTTATAGTTGTTTCTTTTTGCATTGCTAAGGTTTGTTCAATTTTTTTAGATAGTATTGACCTTATCAAACCAGTCCTTGATCATTGGAACATGAATGGATTTCCAATGTAAAGGGATGAGGGCCTTGGCTTAGTTTAAGAGGTGTCTAGTAGGCGATTTTTTTATAATTCCCAATTGGGTAAGAATTTATATTCAAAGAGCAAGCTGCAGCTTTAAGACCAATTCAGTTTCAGTGGTATGTTTAATCCATTTTATAATCTGTTGCCAATAGTCAAGGACTGGTGGGCAGGCCCACCATATGTGTAATAATGTGCCCTTAATCGAGCTGCATCTCCAGCAAGTATCAGAAGTTAATGGGAACCCGTTCATAACTTTTGTGGTGTAATATACCATTGTGTAAGAATTTTGTATGAGATTTCCTGTAAATTTCATGCAAAATGAACATTTATGGGCGGAAATGCAAGCTTTTTCCCATTGAGCATCGGTAATTTTAGTTTTGAGTTCAAGTTCCCCTGACTCCTTATGTTTGTTAGTGTCATTGTGGGTTACCTGAGTTAACCTGGCGTAGGCCAATGAGGTTGTTTTCTGGACAGGATTCCTTTCGTAGAAAATTATTTCAAAAGGAGTCATGGGAAAGCTGTAGGAAGCTCTGTGTTGGCTATTTTGAAGGAAATCATGAAGTTGTATATAGAACCATTCGCCAGAAAATGATTCCCCAAATTCCTCTGTTAGGCTGGGTTCACACTGCTGCGGGGGGAGATCCGGATGTGATTCGCACCGCAAATCACATCCGATCTCCGTAGCGATGCGAGTTCAGCCATACAGATAGTATGGCTGAATTCGCATCGCTCCCGCAGCAAACTCGCACGGGACCCTTTTTTTGGTCCGCAACAGAATCGGATCGCATGGGGGTTCACACCATGCGATCCGATTCCTGTGCGAGTCGGCAGATCGCACTGCGATATGCGGACGGATCTGGGGGTGTCATTAACATATCATTGACACTCCCAGCCGTCCGCATAGGGCAGTGTGAACTGCCGGCGGGAGTAATGCGATGCGGGAAAACGCTGCGGATTCGCGGCGTTCCCGCATCGCAGCGGTGTGAACCCGGCCTTAAGGAATCAAATGATTTTACTTTACACTTGTGAAAGCAGTGTCGTGCTACGGTAGAAAGGTTCTAAGTTACCCACAACATCCTATCAGAATCTTTCTTCTACAGTAGTGTCTTCAGCAGTGAATTCTATTGGTTGGCCTAGTTCATCTACCTGTGAACCAGAACCAAACATGTGCATGAGTGCCCTGGTGCCCAGGATCACAATGGATATTGTTAGGAGGGAGAGTGTCAGGAAATCTGTGATTATCCCTTCACTAATCTTCTCTGCGTAATATGAACCCGGAAGTGCTCAGCTCTGATTCCGGGTTCAGGGTTGTCTAACCTCCCCATACCTCTGGCTGGAGAAGAACCCGACTGAGCACAGTCTATGATTAATTAGCTTCAACAGCCTGAATGGGTAACATTAGGGATCTAATTTACCTTTGATGTCTCCCTAAAAGAACCTGTCACCTGCACTATACATATTGCATATCACATATGGGGCTTTTCAGCTTAAACTTAATTTTATAAAAGTTTAATAAAAAAAATAAAATACACACACACACTTCCCTCACCCATATATACACACATTCAAATGCAAACATGGAAGTGCATGCATTTTGGTAACAATGATTGTGCCACACGTATTGAGTCTCACCATGTCAGAATGAGAGCAATAATTCTAGGGCAATTGTCCACAGTTAATTATAAATTGTTGACCTTTATAGGCTTATAAAGAGTTACCTGTAGACAATTTTGGGTACTGAAATTTGTTGTCACTTTGCAGACGCATGCATTTGTGAGGGTTGACATACGCTGTGCTTGTTTACTTGACACAACCTAATATTTTAGATTTTACTAAAAAAACAAATGTTCATTATATTGTGTTTGTGTGCAATAAAATTAATCAGAGTGTTTTTAAAAAAAATAATAATAATTAGATTTGATCAATTTTAATTTGAAACAGTAGGGTAAATATTGTGTGACATAAAAAATTGAACCACCATCATTTTATTTTACAGAAAAAAAATATAATATGTGGGGATAAAGTGAATTTTCATGTAAAAAATACACAGTTTATTTTAGTATGTGTGCACAAAATGAAAAAAAAAAAAAAAAAAAGCTCTTCCAGTGAAAGGGTTAAAGACATTTTTTTGAATTTGGTGCTGGTGATCTAATCAAACCTTTTTTTCTTGAAGCAACTCTAATTTATAAATCTATTGTTATACAGCCCTTCTATATACAACATATCTATATCCATAATCTCCCTCACTTATAAGAGCAGAGTATAATAATTATAGAATAATTTAATAACAAATGAGCTTTGTGTTCCAAGTGCTCTTAGACAATGTATGTAATCTAAAATCCTCCTATATTGTGTAATTATTATACTCCACTTTTAAGTGTGGAGGAAGCGGGGGTGGGGTTATCGTGCACATGGTGGTGGTATAGATATATTGTATATACTGTAGAAGCACTGCATAACAATAGTACATATGTTTTGTATAAAGTCTTGTAGGCTTCAAGTATATATGTAGCTGCTGTTAAAGTGTTTTGGGAGAATTACTAAAATTATTTTACGCAGAACGCAAGAGGTTTTAAAAGTTTATGATGTAAGTTGTTTTTATTTATTTTTTATTTTAATTTTTTTACAGAACGGTGTATTTAGTAAGCCTATACACACCTCTCCTACTTGCTATGCAAAGACCCCGACACAGTGCAGGTCATATACATAATTAATGTCACAGGAGCATCACTTTCGGTGCTGGACAGAATCGATCACATTTCAAAGGATTTGTATTTCCCATCCATGTTTGGAATTGTCGGACATATTAGGTTGCTGGCTTTTTGCTCCTGACAAAGTTGTAGTAGGCTAGGAAAGTCAAGAGCTATAACACTGACAGGTACACATCAGAAGACATGGGTGGTCTAGGGCCACGTTAAAAAGAAGGGCTGTAAATCTGTCAATCAAGCTGAGCTTGTTGGTGTGCTTTGAGTTAGCGGTTCAGCTTTCAGAAGGGAGTTTAACAAGACTCGTGGCCACTCATTAAAATTAGAAGAAAGGAGGTTAGAAGAAAGGAAAGGAGGAGAAAGGAGGAACTACATAGACGGTTCTTTACTGTATGAGCGGCAAGGATGTGGAATTCCCTTCCACAGGCGGTGGTCTCAGCAGTTCAAAAAACTATTAGATAAGCACCTGAACGACCGCAAAATACAGGGATATACAATGTAATACTGGCATATAATCACACACATAGGTTGGGCTTGATGGCCTTGTGTCATTTTTCAACCTCACCTACTATGTAACTATGTAGCTTGCACTGTAAAGTTCTGGGGCCGCCATTCTCAAGTGTTTTTTTTTTAAAGTAGAACTATAGGCAAACTTTTTTTTCCATTTTGGGAAAGGTTATAACCCATGTAAGGCTTATTTTTTTATCTTTGGGGGATTTCCCTTAACTTCCTGTCCCAAACAGGAAGTGAGAGGAAATCCTTGAACATTAAGGGAAATCCTTGGAGACCCCAGGGTTCCAGAACTAGTGTCCCTATTGGAAGATTTCACCTCTATTACTTTTCTGTGTAAAAGCCAAAATTTGGGATTTTCTTTTACTTTCACTTTCAATAATAATGGTAAACAGGACACATAAAGGGTGAATCTCACAGACAGCAATAAAAACTTGACAGGTGTTCTAATCACTCTGCACTCTAGCCAAAACTAAACAAAAAAAAGTTTTGTCTTTAGTTATACTTTAACCCTGGAGGAACCCTTAACGTTTTTTGAGATCTCAGGGAACCCCTGCTAAAAATGAATATATCGACATTTTACAGTAAAATAGCATGAATAGTAAGCTGTTGAATGTCTTAAATACAATATATAAAAATATTTTAGAATATTTGACACACAGAGCCAAATATTCTAAAATATTCTTTTGCCCTATATGTCCATAATAATTTTGAATAATAATGGCCAGAAAATAAACACTGTGAAAATTGTGCCCCCTATGCTATTCATCGGGGGGAGGGATATGTTCCTTTACATTGGTGGCCAGTGAAAGGAATGTGCCATACATTGGTGGTCAGTGTAAAAATACCCATTTACATTGAGGGTCAGTGGTGATATGTTTCTTTACTTTTGTCGTCAGTGGAGATGTGTTCCTTTACATTGGTGATCAGCTGGGATATGTTCCTTTTATATTGGTGATCAGTGGTGAAATTAGCCCTTACATTGGTGGTCAGTGGAGAAATTACCCCTTACATTGGTGGTCAGTGGAGACATGTCACCTTACAGTAGTGGTTAGTAGAGATATGCTCCTTTACATAGGTGTTCAGTGGAGAATGCCACCTTATATCGTTGGTCAGTGGAGAAATACCAATCTGCATTTGTGGTCAGTGAAAAAGCCCACTTGCACTGGTGATCAGTTTAGAAGTGAATCACATTACTTATGTTACATGTGATTGGGAATTGCCCCCTTACATTGGTAGCCATTGTAGGTGTGAGATCAATTATTAACTGCTCAATACTCAAGGAACCCCTTGCAAACAAAAGAGGAAACTTAGCATTCCACAGAACCCTAGTTGACAAAGCCTGTTCTAGGGTGACAATGTTGGGTACTTTTTAGATTTATAGTAAGGCAGCATTATCACGATAGAAGCAATATGTCAACCTGAAGAATGATGTTGGCAGGATTACCAGGTCCAAAGACAATAAAAAGATGCCTGCATTGAAAAAGGAGACAATGAAGTGTAAGCTGCCATCTGATAGATTTATATTTTAGAGTTTACATACCATTTAATCCCATAACCTTTACTACTGTGTCTAGTGACTTATTTGTCTATAAAAAATGCATAAAATATAAGTGAGCCCGGGGAATGTTGTTTTTATAAATTACACCAACATTCCTTCTTAAATAATAACTAATAACATTATAAAACACGTGGTAGGTTTTCCTTTATTGGTGTTTTTATTCTCTGTATATTTATTTATAATTATGTTTAACCACTTGCTTACTGGGCACTTAAACACCCTTCCTGCCCAATTTTCCGCTTTCGGTGCTCTCACAATTTGAATGACAATTACTCAGTCATGCAACACTGTACCCAAATGAATTTTTTGTCCTTTTTTTCCCACAAATAGAGCTTTCTTTTGGTGGTATTTGATCACCTCTGGGGTTTTTATTTTTTGCGCTATAAATGAAAAAAGACCGAAAATTTTGAAAAAAAACGCATATTTCTTTGTTTCTGTGACAGAATTATGCAAATTATTAATTTTTCTTCATACATTTTGGCCACAATTTATACTGCTACATATCTTTGGTAAAAATAACCCAAATTAGTGGATATTATTTTGTCTTTGTGAAAGTTAGATAGTCTACAATCTGTGGTGCGAATCGCACAAAATTGATCACATCTGATGTACTGGTGGCCGATCTCATTTCTTGTGACCCAAACAAGTCAGGAAAGTACAAATACCCCCCAAATGACCCCTTTTTGGAAAGTAGACATTCCAAGGTATTTAGTAAGAGGCATGGTGAGCTTTTTGATGTTGTCATTTTTTTCCCACAATTCTTTGCAAAATTAAGATTTTTCATTTTTTTTTTCTCCACAAAATTGTCATTGTAATAGGTTATTTCTCTCACGTGGCATGTGTATACCCCAAATGACACCCCACAAAAATTTTTGCTACTCCTCCTGAGTATTACAATACCACATGTGTGGGACTTTTTCACAGCCTGGCCACATAGAGAGGCCCAACATGCAGGTAGCGCCATCATGTGTTCTATGAACATAAATTACACATCTAACTTGTTGACTATTTATTACACTTTTGAAGCACCAGGACAATGACACGTGACACTGATGGCAGATGGCACTGATACGTGGCAATGATGACACTTATACGTGGCACTGATGACACATGGCACTGATGACAGATGGCACTAATATGTGGCACTGATGACAGATGGCACTAATATGTGGCACTGATGACACGTGGCACTTATACGTGGCACTGATAACACGTGGCACTAATACGTGGCACTGAAGACACGTGGCACTAATACGTTGCACTGATGACAGATGGCACTAATACGTGGCACTAATACGTGCCACCGATGACAGATGGCACTAATACATGGCACCGATGACTCGTGACACTGATGACAGATGGCACTGATAAGTGGCATTGATGACACATGACACTGACAACAGATGGCACGTGACACTGACAGGTGGCACTGATGACAAATGGCACTGATATGTGGCACTGATGACAGATGGCACTAATACGTGGCACTGATGACAGATGGCACTATGTGGCACTGATGACACGTGGCACTGATGACAGATGGCACTTATACGTGGCACTGATGACAGATGGCACTGGGGACAAATGGCACTGACAACAGGTGGCACTGGGGGCAGGTGGCACTGGGGGCAGGTAGCACTGGGGTGGATGGCACTGGGGGCAGGTAGCACTGGGGTGGATGGCACTGGGGTGGATGGCACTGGGGCGGATGGCACTGCTGGGGGAGGATGGCACTGCTGGGGGAGGATGGCACTTTTTTTTTTTCCTTTTTTTTTTTTTAACTCGAGGCAGAACGGCTGCCGCTGCAGCCGTTCATCTCTCCCCTCTCACACTGTCTGTGTGAGGAGGGAGAGCGGCGCTGAGAGATGATCTCATATGTTTACATATGAGATCATCTCCCATTGGACACGCCGATCACGCTGTAAACGGCCGCTGTGATTGGCCGTTTACAGCGATCTGTGTTTGCCTGTCCCCGTGGGACACGGCGAACACAGAACTTCCGCGATGTGCGCCCGCGGTGGCGCGCATTGCGGAAGTAAACATTAGGACGTCCAGGGTCGGCCACCCGGACGAACACGCCTGCTCAACGGCCGTCATTCGGCTATAGGGCGGGCGCGAGGTGGTTAATTTGTATGTAGAACTGCGGCCCTGTGAGATATGACATTTTGTTCTACTGTATGTTCTTACGTGTAGTAGAATGACAATAAGGTTTGACTTGACTTGACTTATGTCTTTATGGTCAGGGTTTACCTTTGTGGGAGCCCAAGCTAGTACTTGGGTGGACCATGCCTCAACAGGTCCCAAGAAAAATGAGGCCCACCTTGTTTTGACTGGGTGGTCCATGAGTACCATAGTCCCTTGTCTTGTGCCTCATGGGATAAGGCCAGGGTCTCTTCTCTTTGGAAGTGGATTATGTGTACACCTTGTACTTCACTTTTGTGTGCTCACTTTTTTTACTGAACTGGAGCATAGGAAAAAAGAATATGTATATCATCTGTGTATTTAGCTGTTTACCTGGAGTTCAGCTTCAACTTTCCAGATCTATTGATCAATGTATCAATCAGTACTAAGAGAAGACTTAGCCAGCTCTTACGTGGGTATTCCCTATAACACTTTGAGTTTCAGCAACCACTTGCAGAGTCATCATTGAATCCCAGTCCTGGCAAACCCAAGCATTCCAACTCATGTTTAATCCGTCAGAATATGTGTTTAAGTGACAACAGAACACAGACAATAGAGACAGGGCTATACTTAGATATCATGCTACTCAAGAATAATGATGCCCTTTCTCAGGGGCTCCACCCTTTCATCATCAAATACCAGAAAGTTACTTTGGAGGGGGCATGGAATCTGATTTTTATTCAGAGCTATATTTGGGTCACATAGTCAACAAGTAAAGAACCTTCAGACACAAAGCAAAAAGTATCAGTTAGAAAAAGATAATTTTGCAACAGAGAGTCTTGGGACTCCTCTCCTCAGCTGCTGAAGCCCTTCTTCCTTCCATTTCTGCTTTTGTATTTGCTCATAGGGGATCCGACAAGAGAAAAAATAATGTAATCACAAAGAAATGTATTTAAAGTATATATCAACCCAGTCACTTTTATATCTTTTAAGCTTTAACGTGTTAATTTAATTCCAAAAGTACTTAATAACATTTGTAAATCAGCATTCTTCACTAAATCAATAGGCTTGGCTGACAGCTGAATGGGCTGGATGGGAATGAGTCATGGCTGTCAGGAAGCCTTTGGCTGCTGGCTTCCTAACAATCAGCCTTAGGGAAACCTGTCACATTTAGCAGCAGTAGTAATACTAATGCTTGATACCAATGCTTAGTGTGATACAAAAAAATAACAAACATGTTATGCTTACCTGCTCTGTGCAGTGGTTTTGCACAGAGCAGCCCGGATCCTCCTCTTCTCAGGTTCTTCATCGGTACTCCTGGCTCCTACCTCCTGTCGAGTGCCCCCATAGCAAGCAACTTGCTATGGGGGCACCCAAGCTGAGCGGCAGCTCTGTGTGTCCATTCAGACACGGAGCCACAGTTTAACCCTGTACCCTCTCTCTCCTCATTGGGTAACTGACTTTGATTGACAGCAGCAGGAGATGGGGCTCAGGTAAATATTAGGGGGGCTGAGGGGGGCTGCTGCACATTGAAGGTGTTTTATCTTCATGCACAGAATGCATGAAGATAAAAAATCTTGTTCCTTTACAGCCACTTTAATGTATCATTTCCTGTTGTCACCGAAGGTTCAGCTCAGCCGTATGCCAGTTTAGTTTGGTCTTATGTCAATCTTATGTACAATGCCTTAAAATACATTTGCCTGCTTCTTTTCCTCCTACTCCAGAGTTTTATACTAGCAGAGCTGAGCCAACTGTCAACGTGCCTTGCTCTTTGATGACAGTGGAATAAAGCGGAACCAGCAAGTTTGTTTTGTAAACAAACCCATTTGATTACTATGATTGGCTGTCAAAGTGATCACATGACCAGGAACCAGTTGTAGTGGTTGCCAATCTTTAGCAAAAGACAACTCTGTCACTAACAGGAGAATCTCGGAACTAGTAGTCTCTAGCCCACTTATGCTTTACGATCCTTTACATGCTGGTAAAATAATTTCTTGCATACATCATTACATATATTATCGATTTACATTATGTCCTTTATAGCATATATATATATATATATATATATATATATATATATATATATATATATATATATATATACACATATACATAGATATATACATATATATATACACATATATATATATATACATATATAGATATATCTATATATATATATATATAGATATATATATATTCTGTGCCTTGCAAAAGTATCCAGGCCCCTTGAAATTTTCAACATTTTGTCATATAACCAAAAATGTAAATGTTTTTTCTTGGGATTTTATGTGATAGACCAACACAAAGTGGCAAATAATTGTGAAGTGGAAGGAAAAGGATAAATGTTTTTCAGAACTTTTTACAAATAAATATCTGAAAAAGGTGGCGTGCATTTGTATTCAGCCCCCTTTACTCTGATACCCCATAACTAAAATCTAGTGGAACCAATTGCCTTCAGAAGTCACCTAATTAGTAAATTGAGTCCGCCTGTGTGTAATTTAATCTCAGTATAAATACAGCTGTTCTGTGAAGCCCTCAGAAAGTTGTTAGAGAACATTAGTGAACAAACAGCATCATGAAGGCCATAGAACACACCAGACAGGTCAGGGATAAAGTTGTGGAGAAGTTTAAAGCTGGGTTAGGTTATAAAAAAAATGTCCCAAGCTTTGGACATCCCACGGAGCACTGTTCAATCCATCATCCAAAAATGGAAAGAGTATGGCACAACTGCAAACCTACCAAGACATGGCCATCCACCTAAATGGACAGGCCGGGCAAGGAGAGCATTAATCAGAGAAGCAGCCAAGAGGCCCATGGTAACTCTGGAGGAGCTGCAGAGATCCACAGCTCAGGTGGGAGAATCTGTCCACAGGACAACTATTAGTCGTGCTCTCCACAAATCTGACCTTTATGGAAGAGTGGCAAGAAGAAAGCCATTGTTGAAAGAAAGCCATAAAAAGTCCTGTTTGCAGTTTGCAAGAAGCAATTTGGGGACACAGCAAATATGTGGAAGAAGATGCTCTGGTCAGATGAGACCAAAAGTGAATTTTATGGCCTAAAAGAAAATCACTATGTGTGGTGGAAAACTAACACTGTACATCACCCTGAACACACCATCCCCACCGTGAAACATGGTGGTGTCATCATCATGTTGTGGGGATGCTTTTTTTCAGCAGGGACAGGAAAGCTGGTCAAAGCTGATGGGAAGATGGATGGAGCCAAATACAGGGAAATCTTAGAAGAAAACCTGTTAGAGTCTGCAAAAGACTTGAGACTGGGGAGGAGGTTCACCTTCCAGCAGGACAACGACCCTAAATATACAGCCAGAGCTACAATGGAATGGTTTAGATGAAAGCATATTTGTGTGTTAGAATGGCCCAGTCAAAGTCCAAACTGGGGATGAGCTTGGTGTTCGACTCGAATGCGGGCCGTTCGCCTGTTCGGCAAATTCAGAACTTTGTGGACCGTTCGCACCATATTTGTGTGACGCGAACGGTCCACAATGCACTACACCATCGCAGTGCATTGCTGGCTCATGATTGGCCAAGCATGCACTGTGACCCCGCATGCTTGGTCAATCACAGCGCCAGCAGTGAGGAGAGCCATAATTGGCCACAGGCAGGATATATTTTCAGTATTCTTGTTGGGGATATGGGGTTCTGAAGCCACGCATCTGAAAAAACAGGCTTATTGTATTTTGTTTGTGCTAATATAGTTTCTATGTAATTTTATGTACTAATTTTTGTGTTCTTTTCTAGTTATATACATCTTGAGTGGGATTAATTTCCTTGTATATTCAGTAAAAGCACTGTGTCCCCTCTCCTGAAGAAGCCACATAGGCGAAACATGTCGGAAAATATGGGAACAGAATGGTTTATGTATTTTAATGCTGTAATCTCTGTTTTTCTGTAATAGGTTATATGTATAGGGCTATGATAGCAGACATGATTGCAGGCATCATATTTTCTCTTTTTAACTTTGTCTAAATAAACATCTTAATGTTATTTTAAATGTGGTATGTGTACTATTCAGGTATCTTTAAAGTCCCGTATCTCCAAATTTCTTTCGTGTTTTTTCAGAAAATTGGGATGTTGGTACCATATTTTGCAATTGAGGAACTAATCTCTATCCAACACTTTCAAACATATACAAGGATGACAGCACAGCGGCCTTGTGTAGTGTGTTGTCGTGCAGGGTAAGAGCAACATAGGCAGGGACAGTGTCTTTTTGCTTGGGAACCTAGCGCTGTTACAGTGGGTGTTGTGTGCCTCCTGCACAGTATACACCTAAAGCTACCCTTTATTACTGGTGTTCTGTTTCTGTAACACAGGCATCTGCAGCATTTACAGTGGGTGTTGTGTGCCTCCTGCGCAGTATACACCTGAAGATACCCCTTATTGCTGGTGTTGTTCTGTTGCATATTTTGCATATTAGCCTTTAAAATTAGCACTTTTGATTTCGAACGTTCGAGTCCCATAGACTTTAATAGGGTTCAAAAGTTCATATGAATTTTCGGTCCGTTCGAAGGTTCTGGTGCGAACCGAACCGGGGGGTGGGGGGGGGGGGGTGTGTTCCGCTCATCCCTAGTCCAGACCTAAATCCAATAGAGAATCTGTGGCAAGACTTGAAAATTGCTTTTCACAGACTCTCTCCATCCAATTTGACAGAGCTTGAGCTATTTTACAAAAAAGAATGGGCAAAAATGTCACTGTCTAGATGTGCAAAGCTGGTAGAGGCATCCTCAAAAAGACTTGCAGCTGTAATTGCGGTGAAAGGTGGTTCTACAAAGTTGGGGGGCTGAATATAAATGCACCCCACACTTTTCAGATTTTTTTTGTAAAATATTTTGAAAACCATTTCTCATTTTCTTTTCACTTCACAATTATGTGCCACTTTGTGTTGGTCTATCACATAAAATCCCAATAAAATACATTTACGATTTTGCGATTTTGGTTGTAACATGACAAAATGTGGAAAAGTTTCAAGTGGTATGAATACTTTTTCAAGCACTATATATATTATATTATATATAAACAAGAGCATGTGTTTTTTGGATAAAAAAATATATGTTTCCTAAGGAAGCATTGAAGCAGAGTGAGTTTCCAAATACGGTACTAACAATTACTATTTTATCTAAGCTGTAATGTGAGTCAGTCCCTGAAATTGCTCATTTTGTCTTCCATGGAGCCATAAGGGAGCAGAGGAGAAAGGAGCTAAGACAAAATACAATAGTCCATAACATTGCCCAGTGAGGAAATCCACCCCCGCATGTGGCTTCCCAATTTCCTGCTTCAGCTTTTTGGACTACCAGACTATCCTGACCCCCATGTGGGGATAAATTCCCCTCCACATTTCCCAACGAATAGGACTTTTTGATCTAAGAAACACATGCTCTTCAGTATAAATATATATATTATATGTAAGGAGGTTAAAGGTGGATTAACAAATTATTATGCTAAACAGCTATAATAATGTTTTTAACCAATTTTAGTAGTACCGTAGTAATAAAAACTAGACATTTCTATGGAACTGTTTTATATACAAGAATAATTCTGTATTAAAAAAAAGAAAAGGTATACATGCCAATTTGGCAAAACTAAATAGAACTAAATAGAACCCATCAAATCAAGATAAAAAAAAAGATTACAAAAAAAATATAACTTTTTTTTAGCAACATAATAGTCAAGTTTTTACAAATTGTAGGGACTCAAGTTACATTTTTTGCATCAGATCAGAAAAGTTTTTTAATTTCTTTACTAAAGTTTATAAAAGTTTTTTTTTAAAGTTTACAAACTGAATTTGAGAAACTAAATAGAACTATTACAACCCATCAAATCAAGATCATTTTTAGCAACATAATAGTATTTTTTTTTACAATTTTTAGGGACTTAATTTGCTTTTTTTTTGTGTCATATAAGAAATCTATGTATTCCTTTACTGGAGTTGCCTTTAGTTTGCCACACACTGGGCAATTTTTGTGTGGCAGCAATTGAACATGTTTGCGGTATTGATCTTACAGTTTTCTGGAAACTGGACATTTTCCTGAATCAAGTTCTGAAAACCCCAAATCACCTCTAGGTTGTGTATGCTCAAACTGATGTTATCCTAGGGATGGGCAAAATTGTGTTCCCGCCACTGCCACTAGGATTCTCACCGTTTCTAAATCTTCAGTGGTCATATAGGGGTTAATTTACTAAAACTGGAGCCTGTAAAATTTGGTGCAGCTCTGTCTAGAAACCAATCAGCTTTCAGGTAAGTTTGTCAAAGAATAATTGAACAAACTGGAATGAGAAGCTGATTGGTTTCTAGGCAGAGTTGCACCAGATTTTGCACCCTCCAGTTTTAGTAAATCAACACCACAGCATATTGTGCTCCTTTTGCATGGGCAACATGAACCAGACTGGAAATTCCAACATGACAAAGCAAACACAGTGGTACGTTGACCCAAAAAGACCTGTGCTATAAGGCCAGTATTATTATGCCCTGTACACAGGACCGGTTTTCCCATCGGAATAAACTCTGAAGGTTTTTCCGATGGAATTCCACTGAAACTGTCTTGCATACACATGATCACACCAAAGTCCGATCGTCAAGAACGCAGTGACATACAGCACATACAATGGGACTACATAAAGGAAGTTCAATAGCCTGTAGCCAATAGCATCCGTCTCGTACTTGCTTCAGAGCATACATTGTTTTTGGTCCGTCGGAACAACATACAGACGAGCGGTTTTCCCGATAGGAATTGGTTCCGTTGGACATATTTAGAACATGTTCTATTTCTACATCCGTCCTAATTTTTGGGAAAAAAAAGTCTGATGAGGCATACACACGATCAGAATATACGATGAAAAGCTTCCGTCTGACTTTTTCTGACGGACATTG
Organism: Lithobates pipiens; assembly: GCF_037356315.1. Classification (NCBI taxonomy): domain Eukaryota; kingdom Metazoa; phylum Chordata; class Amphibia; order Anura; family Ranidae; genus Lithobates; species Lithobates pipiens. The sequence continues at coordinate 47,586,856 of NW_027507758.1, read as the reverse complement.
CGCTCGTGTGTACGTACCATTCGTTTATCCAACTGTTGGTATGTAGCTTGAGGATTCCCAACTTTGCATATCCATCTAAATAAAACGTAAAAAAATGAGTATTCATTTTTTTAACAAAAAACAACACATCTTTAACTGCACAATGTCACTTCTAATCCTTTAGGTTATAGGAGAACTTTTAGTGCTTCACATTTCACATTGGATATAACCACTTGCTTGACGGAGAGATGTTTGTCATCCAAAGTCATCTGTTATGGTTGTTTCTGTGTCGTAAAATGGCAGATTCTTGAACAAAATCCTCTGTATCTGGCAACATCTATTCCGTGTCCACGGACACTTTTGATGGATATTTTTATGAAAACACAATGCAAATATCTTAACACAGCTCGGGGGAGAGTCTGCACCATGTCACCATATGACGTTCTTGGATCTTGTCTCATATTGAGGGCTTAACATGCTCCAAACTTGCAATGTTACTGGCTGGGGGAACTCACTGGCTGAATACTTTGGAAAGCATTCCAAAGTGCTTGGCTAAATTGAAGGGTTTGCAGCACAAAAGAGGCAACTCCAATTTTTTCACTTTTTCGGTTATATATCCTATCTCTTTCAGAAAAATCAGCAAAAAAGGAGGCAGCTCTGAGCATTAGTTTCAATGTTCCTCAATATGTGGAGCTGCTTGTCTAGTATGTTGGATGGAAGAATGAGGCAGCTCCAAAATGTAAAAAATCACACAGCTCTATAGAAAATATGTTTTTGAATGTCAAGGCCTCAGGCACATGGTTGTTAACTTACTGAAACTAGAGGGTGCAAAATCAGGTGCAGCTCTGCATAGAAACTTATCAGCTTCCAGGTTTTATTGTCAAAGCTTAATTGAACAAGCTGAATTTAGAAGCTGCTTGGCTACCATGCACAGCTGCACCAGAATTTGCACTCTCCGGTTTTAGTAAATCTACTCCACTGGGTATTTAGCCCCAGTGCATGAGATCCAGGCATTTTGGTGTGGGCGGAAGGTATAATTGCTCCATCCAGCCTTGATGCCGGTGTTTCATCAGATTTGGCAACCCGTCAGAATATGTAACGGAAGTCGCCACCATCTTGCTACACCCCGCACTCATCCACAGTAAGGATACACTACGAAGGGTTGACATCTTTTTACACCCACCGGAGTTTTGCATTTCACACATATTTTTAACAGTAAACAAAGCTTATATAGTGAAATACAGTATTTAGAAATCCGTTTGACTGTTTACATATTGAATAATAAAATCAGAGGTGTTCTGTCAGATTAGCAAACCTGTGCCTTTCGGGTGCTGCTTTTTGCAACAGCCATCTTCTGTTTTCTCCTCCTACATAAATGTATGTTCTACAATATCATATAAAGCAGGGGTCCCCAACCACCGGGCCACGGCCCACTACCAAACCGTGGCCTCTCTGCAGCCGGGCCGCAGGACAGGTGCAGTATGAGAGCCAGGCGTGCGGCATGTCAGAGCTAGGCGGGTGGCAAGAGAGCCAGGTGGATGGCATGTCAGAGCCAGTCAGGCGGGCAGCATGTCAGAGCCATGTAGGCGGAATATCGGAGCTCGGCGGATGGGCAAGATGTTGGAGCTAGGTGGGCAGGTGCCATGTCGGAGCCAGGCAGGCGAGCAGCATGAAAGAGCCGGTGTTCTATCAAAATAGGGGGGTGGATGAGAGAAGCGTGTGGGCGGATTAGACAAGCGGGCGGCGAGAGATGACATCATCTCTCTCTGCCCGCCCTGCATCACCACTCTTCCGCCCTCACTGCACAGCCTCTTCAATGTCTGAGGTCCAGCGAGGAGCAGAGATGACATCATCTCTCACCTCCCACCCCGCATCTCACTCTCCTTCCCTCACTCAGAACTGGCCACTGCATAGAACTGGCCTCTTTACTAAATGGACCAGTGCTGCCATCAATGCAGTGGCAATACACATCTGGTGGCACTAGCAGGCGACGTGGCAAGTGACAATCCACATCTGGTGGCAGGCGATGTGGCAAGTGACAATCCACATCTGTTGGCACTGGCAGGTGACGTGGCAAGTGACAAGCTGCATCTGGTGGCAGGTGACACTCCCAGGGCTCCCACTGATTCTGCCTTATGGTGAGTTGAACTATTTCATAGTATATTACAATGTAACAATATAAATAATGCATTTCAATCACCCTGACACCATAACTATAGCTATATCTGACTGCAGGCCATACCTGGTGTACTTTTTCTAATATACTTCAGGCGGTGTACACCGTATACAGTACTGTGCACCCATAGTTAGTGCAGTTGCTACTACTTTTCTGGTGGTGTACAAAGTACACCCATAGTTGTTATTAGACTTCTGTTGGTGTACACAGTACTGTGCACCCATGGTGAAGTTGCTATTACTTTTCTGGTGGTGTACACAGTACACAATACATACAGTGCACACACAGTTGCTATTAGACTTCTGGTGGTGTACACAATACCGTTCACCCCTGGTGCACTTGCTACTACTTTTCTGGTGGTGTACACAGTACAATATACAGTGTAGTGTGGTTTTGCTAAACAAAATTTGCAGCATGTCTGGAAGGCCACCAGGGAGAGGCAGACGATCACAGGCCACTAAAAGAGGGCAAGCAGGCTCTGTGTCTACAGTTGACAATGCTGGTCGTGGACACGGTGCATCCTCTGCACGTGGCCGTGGGGCACGCTTGTCCTTTTTTTCTGCAGCTGGCCATGTTATTTCACCACAACATGCAGAAGAGTTGGTGGAATGAATAACAAAGCCCTCCTCATCCTCCTCATCCTCTATCACCCAGGCTCAGAGTAGTTTGCCTGCCAATACAGCTGCCAAGGTGGCCTATTCCATCTGCTCCATGTCAACAGTCACTCCTTTCCTATCTCCACCATCATGCATGGAGGAGTCCCCCCGAACTATTCGACCACAGTACATGCTGCAGGAGGATGCACAGCGATTTGAAGGCTCCGATGATGGTACCAAGGTTGAGGACGGGAGTAAATTGATCCTACAGAGAGGGGGTGCCCAAGAAGGTAGAGAAACTGACAGTTCTGTTCCCCGAGCTGCAGCATACTGCCACGTTTACTCGAGTGACAAGGAGGGAGGGGATGATGAGGTCACTGAATCTACTTGGTGCCTGATAGAAGAGAGGAGGAGGAGGATGAGGCACATCTTCAAAGAGGCACGAAGCCCTCCAGGGGGCAGCTTAAGGGCAGCCACCCTATTGCATCACACTGCAGAGCTAAGCAGGCGCAGGGCTCTGCTGACACCCCATATATTTTGAAAAGTTCTTTGGTGTGGGCCATTTGTGACACGTGTGCAGCAGATCACACCGTTGCTGTTTGCAACATATGTCTGAAGCATATCAAGCGTGGCCAAAACAGCAGCCGCTTGGGCACCACATGCTTGACCAGACATTTGATGACCTCCCATGCAGTCCGTTGGCAAAAGTACTTAAAAGACCCACATCAAAGAACAAAGTGGACCTCTCCTTGCTCCTTATCAGCTGGGATCTCCAAGGTGCTGCTCCGTAGGTGGTCAAGGGGCTAATCAAGTACTCAGGCAAAAAGATGCCATGCGGTGCTTGAGTTGGTCTGCTTAGGGGACAGGAGCCACACTGGGGCAGAGATTCTGTCAACTCTGCAGGGACATGGTCAGAGGTGGTTGACGCCAGGCCAGCTTCAGCCAGGAATGGTTGTATGCGACAATGGCACCAACCTCCTCTCCGCCCTCCGACAGGGACACTTGATCCATGTTCCCTGTTTGGCTCACGTCCTGAATTTGGTGGTGCAGTAGTTCTTGAGCAGGTACCCTGGCTTACAGGATCTCCTGAGGCAGGCCAGGAAAGTCTGTGGTCATTTCCGCCCATCATATAATGCCAGTGCTCGGCTGGCTAACATTCAAAGAGTATGCAACCTGCTCAAGAACCGCTTCATTTGTGACATGCCCACCAGGTGAAACTCAACTTTGGCAATGCTGCAGTGGGTGAACACACAGCAGAGGGCTATCAATGAGTACCTGTGTGAGTATGGCACGAGGACAAGGTCAGGGGAGCTTGGCTTTCTTTCGCCATGCCAGTGGCTACTGATCAAGGATGCATGCACTGTCCTGTCACCATTTGAGGAGGCCATGAGGAAGGTGAGCAGTGACAGTTCATGCATCAGTGATACTGTCCCTCTTGTCTTCCCGTTAGAGCGCTTGCTTCATGGAATAATGGCCTGGGCACTTGAGGCAGAACAGTGGGAGGAAGAGGAAGACTTCCTTAGGGTCCTTTCACACGGGGCGGATCAGTTCTGATCCGCCCCGTGGATGTCCGTTTGCTCAGCGGGGATCACTCCGCCGATCCCCGCTGAGCAGGGAGATGACAGGTCTGTCTCTGCACACTGCGCAGGGACGGACCTGTCACAGCGCCGCTCTCCCCTATGGGAGATCGGATGACGACGGACCGCAGTGCCCGTCGTCATCCGATCCGCAGACGGATGGAAAAATAGCTTTTTCCTCCGTCACACTTTTTCGGATCGGAGCGGGTCGGATGTCAGCGGACATGTCACCGCTGACATCCGACGCTCCATAGAGCTCTATGGAGCACCCGTTCAGGTCCGCCTGAAAAACTGACAGGCGGGCCTGAACGGCACGTCGGTGTGAAAGAGGCCTTACCTCTCAAGACCCCCTTTATCCAGATACTAGTATTTCTGCAGGAATAAGGAAAAATCTTCGGGAGTCCTTGCAGAAAGGTTTGTGCAATGTGTTTCCAGAGCCTGGGAGGTTACAATTTCCTGGTGCTGGACAACGTGTTGCTGTGGCTTCATTCAGTCACAGAAAGATCGGTGGAGAAGGTGGCCGGCTGACCGATGCCTTCAGACAATTCTTCAGTCCTCAGCGCCCAGGTCTGATCGGTTCCAGCAACAATCGCCAGCGTCTGAATTACATGGTGCAGGAGTATCTAGGGGCAAGATCATTGGCGTCTCCAGCTTTTATATTTAAGAGGGGGGCAAATGGGGGGGACAGGGACAAAAGTAGGGGGGCAACTATAAAATGAATGCAATTATATATATATATATATATATATATTTGTATATATATATGTGTATATATATATATATATGTATATACATATATATATATATATATACATATATATATATATATATATACATATATATATATATATATATATATATATATATATATATATATATATATACTACGGACCCTTTCACATGTCTGTGTTGATGGGGGATTAATGCAAGTTTTGTTTCCTGAAATCTGTGGATGCAGAAAAGAAATTTGCACCATTAACTGCCTAACTGAAAGTATAAGTAAATTGTGAAGGTCTTGAAAGAACAGGAGAGGGGGAGGGACAGATGGGGGAGAGAAGTGATGAACATATTGCAGATCAGTGATTACAGTGTACTGCAGTCTGCAGTGCACACACTTACCCACCGGTCCAGGCTAGAAGCTCAGGCATCATTGACACACAGCCAGGAATGCTGCTGATTTTCATATTTCCCACCCATACATCCCCTCTCTTCAGATAGAGCTGCACACTGGGGATAGTGTGGGTGGGACTGGAAGACTCAGATGGAACAGGGGCGGTGGGAGGAGGAGGAGCTGTATTCATCTCTGCTGTAACGTACATGAGGAGAGGTGGGGTGGCTGGACTCGCTGGGCTGTGAAAGAGTGTCATAAACTGGCACTCGGCTCAGCTTGCAGTCACCACTCTTGGAATTTACAGGCTGGTTCTCCTGTCCTGAGGATGGGAGAAATCAATCTGTTTTTTCAGTAACTGAGTCCTGGTGGAGTCCTTCCTGTAACTCGCTCTTCTCCCTGCCAATGAGGATGCAGGGGAAGGAGCAGATCGGGCAGCCGTGGTTGTGTGAGCGCTCACATTATGCAGTCAGTGAGTAGAGGGATGGGGGAGGAATCACCTGCAGGAGCTGACTGGGGACACTCTTCCCTCCCACTACGAATGCAAACAAAAGGCATTTTATTTTATTTTTTTACAAAAAGGCATTTTAATTGGGGGGGGGGAGCACATGGTGGGGCACAGCATAATGTTGGGGGGCCAGAGCCCCCTCTGCCCCCCCTAGTGATGCCATTGGGCAAGATTAGATTTGGAGACCTTTCCACCAGAACATACACTGGGTTACTGGTTCTTGAGGATGAACCACTGGTCAGAGCTTGCTCAATATGCAATTGAGCTACTGGCCTGTCCTACATCCAGCATTCTTTCAGAACGCACATTCAGTGTTGCTGGAGGCTTTGTAACCAATCACAGAGTGCGCGTGTCCACAGACTCTGTTGATCAGCTCACATTCATAAAAATGAATCAGTCTTGGATAACCAGCTGCCAAGCACCTGATGCTGATGTAACTGATTGATTTTTCTATGGATATGGGATCCCTTGAAGACTGCATATGCTGTGTGACTATCCTATTATGCTGAGTGACTATCCTATCCCTCCTCAATCTTCATGATGATAGCTTCTAGGAATATTTTTGGTTGAGGGCACCACCACCACGGCCTAAGGCCCAATTTTTCTGCCCCTGTTTAACATGGGCACGTAAATAGAATTTTTGATCTAATATTTCACAGCAGGGCCTGTTCCTGCACTCAACAAAAGTATCTGTGAGGCTTTACAGTGTTGTGCACCACCACCACCGCCTAAGGCCCAATTTGTATACCCCTGTTTAACAGGGGCGCGTAATTACAATTCTTGATATAATATTTCACAGCAGGGCCCATTCCAGCGCCCACCAAGAGTAACTGTGAGGGTTTACAGTGTTCTGGTACCACCAACATCTAAGGCCCAATTTTCCGCAGAGTGTATAGGGCAGGCCATATAGTGTATATACAGGCGGTCCCCTATTTTCAAACACCCCACTTACAAACGACTCCTACTTAGAAACGGAGGGAGACAACAGGAAGTGAAAGGAAATCTACCGCGAGGAAGGGAAATTCTCTCCTGTAAGAGTTAATATGGGAAAAAGGTGTCTCCACGGATGTTTTATCACTAATCCTTGTTTCCCTAATAACCCAACATTTTCTAAATCCAATTGTCATTGGGACAGAAAGTGAGGTGAAATCTTCTGAACAGGGGCACAGATAGCAAAACAAATGTTACAGGGGTGATGATAACCCTTCCCTATATTATCCAAAAAGCTTAAAAATAGATTTTTTGGCTGGAGCTACACTTACAAAACGTACCTGTTCCAAATTACAAACCGATTCAACTTAAGAACAAACCTACAGTCCCTACTTTGTTTTTAACCCGGGCAGGGCCATCTTTAATATTGATTGGACCCTGGACAAAAATTTTCTTAGGGCCCCCTTTCCCATGCAATTTCGCTCTCCACCTTCTCTGAGACATACAATAAATAGCAGCTAGACTTAAAATCAGTTTACTGTATCAGATCAGGCAGCGATTGCGATTGGTTGCCAGAGGTTACAGCATATCATTACTGCTTACTGACTGGTTGCTAGAGGTTACAGCACTCCTTAAGGCTCACTGATTAGTTGCTAGAGGTGACAGCACATTTCTGCTTGTTGATTGGCTGCTAGAGAATGGTGTACAGTAATACTGCTCACTAGTTGCTATAGGTTACAGCACATCTTCTCCTCACTGCAGGGGGGCATGATATACCTATGAATGCTGCCTTTATTTACATATCAATGCAGTTGGCCTCAGCTATTTACATATGCATGTCACTGCTATTTACATATGAATGTCAGTATTTACATGTAAACACAGGTCTGTAGGTGATTAATCTGTACACAACAATAGGGCAGAGCTGGGCAGCATTAGTAGCAGCACAGGACTAAAACTTCAAGGGACAAGGGAATGTAAACTGGGATAGTTGGCAAGTAGGAGGCAGCTGCTTTGGGCCCCACAACAATGACAGGGCCCAGGGCAGCTGCCCCTTTTGCCCTGCCTTAAAGACGGCCCTGAACCCGGGGACCGCTTGTATACTGCTGCTGTTCAGGGTATATAGGGCCTGGGTGCGGGGTTCCCCTTAATATTCATACCAGTCCCAAAGGTCCTGGTAATTGGCTGGGGGGGGGGCAATATTACATTACAGCCGCAAGCAGTTTCAAATGACTTTTATACCTTTAGAAATTAAATTTTGTGCAGGGAATGTTCTAAACACGGGAAAAATGTGCCACTTTACAGGCATATATATATACATATAGACACCCTCCAGGCACAATATTTAAAGGGATATTTCACTTTAATTGTTTCGCTTTAAGCATTATTAAAATCACCAATCCCAAAAAAACGCCCGGTTTTAAAACTTTTTTTGCATTGATACATGTCCCCTGGGGCAGGACCCAGGTCCCCAAACACTTTTTAATGATAATAACTTTAGATTTTTCACATTCGAGTCCCATGGACTTTAAAGGTGTTTGCGTGTTCGCACAAAGTTTTGCGTATTCGCATGTTCTGCCGCGAACCAAACTGGGGGTTGTTCGGCTCATTCCTACTCCTTATTGCTGCAAGCCCTTTAATCAAGCGTTTTTCTAAAAGCACAAGTCTGACCTTGTATTTCTTCACCAATCGTGGTCGATCTAAAGGTGCCCAAATTATCATCTGTTGATGTTGACCATTTAGGACTATTGTCTGACTGTAGATGTGTGTTCTAATATAATATCAGAAAAAGAATCAGACAGTACTTGGAAATATGAAAAAATAACATGTGATTTAACTTAGCAACCATGCAAAAACAAAATATATTTTTGGGTCAAGCTGGCCTTATGAGGACCTCAAACGTCCCAATAGTGTAGATAGCTCAAGCTGAGATTGCAATATCCACTTCATTACAGTCAGTGGTTGTCTATTTCTAGTCTGTAGGTGGCAAAATAAATATTAAAAAAAGAAATGCTTCCATAAATACAACCCGCTGCTTTATTTGTTGTCATTCTCTGAGCGGCCATCCTACTGGTTTCAAGTATTGTAGAGTGCTGTGATATATATGTATTTCTCCAGGGAGTAGCTGATAACAAAGATCACTTACTAGACCTCATTTACTAACGTGGAGTCTACAATGTATTTATTGTTTACAATCCTTTGCTGGCTTAAGTGCACAAAAAAAAGAAAAAATATATATAATTATACATAAATAAATAAATAAATAAACATAAATAAATATATACAAATAAACCAAATAAATGAAAACAAATACAGAAAATGCATATAGGATAAATCTTTAAGTGGACCTTTCAGTAACTTTAGTACATAAATATATTCCTGACATGTCATAATACAGTAATACCTCAGATTGTAAGTAACACCGTTTACGAGCGTTTCGCAATACAAGCTATTTTTAAAAAGATCCTGACTCGATTTGCCAGTTTGCGAGCGTTGTCTTGCAAGACGAGCAGGATTTAAGCCTCTGGGGTGTGCAGTACAGCATGTGGCCAGAGGTGCGGGGCGGCGCCGGTAATGCACGGAGACGCTCGGAGATGCTCGTAGACACTGGAGTGCCTCTGATCGTTTTCAAGTGTTTCTGGTGCCCCCCGCACCTCTGGCCACATGCGGTACTGCATACACCAGCAGTGGCACTGGAAGGCATTATCTGAGTTTCCATAGACTTCTATGGGGAAACTTGCTTTGATATACGAGTGTTTTGGATTCCAAGCATGCTTCTGGAACGAATTATGCTCATAATCCAAGGTACTACTGTATACAGCAACAGTATGATTTTTCAAAAAAGCCCTTTAGTCATTGAACTTCAACCCTTTAGACCCCTCTCACACTGAGCAGCCCCGGGCATCAGCGGTAAAGCGGCGTTATTTTAAGTGCTGCTTTACCATCATTTTAGTGGTGTTATTCAGCCAATAGCGGCCGAAAAGGTGTTAAATCTGCCTGCAAAATGCTGCTGCAGCGGCATTTTGCCGGCAGTATAGCAGCGCTGGCCCATTGTTTTCAATGGGGAGGAGCGGTGGAGGAGTGGTGTATTCAGGGCTCCTGAACTGTTGCAAAGAAGCTGCTGGCAGGACTTTTTGTGACGCCCTGCCAGCGCAGCGCCCCAGTGAGAAAGCATTTGGGCTTTCACACTGGGTTTGCAGCTGAGGCTTTTTTCAGGTGCTTTACAGGTGCTATTTTTAGCGCTGTCTTAGCTTTACCAACATCTATGATGTCATCAGTCTGCTGCAGGCAGGGAAAAGCATTTTCTCATTCTCCTCTCTCCCTAAGTCAGCCTTTCTCAGCCTTTTCAACACAGAGGAACCCTTGAAATAGCTCTCTGGTCTCGGGGGGGGGGGGGGGGGGAACCCCTGCTAAAAATGAGAAATCTACAACTCATGATAAATTTGTGTGATGGTCAGTGGGAAGAATGCTCCTTACACTCGTGGTCATTGGGAAGAATTAACTCCTTACAGATAGATAAAAAGATCAGTGGAGTGAGTGGGAACTTATCTGCGAGGCAGAAATTGCTCAATGCTGAAGGAACCCCTAGCAACCTCTGGAGGAACCCTGGTTGAGAATCACTGCCCTAAGTGATCAGACTGCAACATCATACCTTTGTAGCAAGTCACCAGGTGATAGGTACCAGCAAGGGCTGATATACATCAAATATTTGTGAACATCGATAAAAACAAAGAGGGAGCACTGACCTAATGCAATTTCCAGCAAATTTAGTAAAAAAATCTGATAAAACCAAAAAGATGTCTACTCTACAAACATAGACTTGTAAACTCGCTCACTGAGCCACATGAAGGCTAGTCTCCCTCATATAGCTTGGACTACCAGACCAAAGTAGGAGGTCCTAGATGGGACCCTGCTGGCTCAAAGGATCAACCTTCTTCCTCAGAGCCTGTGATGCTTGATCAAAGGTTGATCCTTTCGAAACACTTATGCCTCGTACACACGATCGGATTTTCTGCCAACAAAACCGTGAAATTTTGTCCGAATGGCATTGGCTCAAACTTGTCTTTGCATACACGCGGCCACACAAATTTTGGCCAACAATTGCGAACGTAGTGACGTACTACGTGGTTTTTCAGCTCTTTACGCCACCCTTTGGGCTCCTTCTGCTAATTTCGTGTTAGTAGAAGTTTGGTGAGTGTTGATTTGTGCTTTTCTTTTTGCGTTTTTCATTTAGCGCTTTTCAGTTTGTTTCTGAATGGCCGTTCGTCAACCAGCCATGTTGTGGAATCGGAGGAGATAACGTGTTATTTATTATTGGCCTTGGAGTTATTGCTTTGACATTATTTTTTTGGTTGAATAATGATTTGATTTGGTATATTTTCTATATTTTTGGATGCATAGAACGCACTTTTGGTTTAAATTCTATTGGCAGATACCATGTCTAATTTTATTTATATTTTTTTTAATGCACAATAAAAAAAATTGTGTAGAATAATACTTGGCTATGTGTTTTACTTCGAATGACAGTTTGGGAGTAGGCAGTTACATTTAAAAAAATACAATGTAAAATTAACAAGGGACACCAATAGTTGTATCTTTGATCTCAAAAACAACGGGATAATGGTGTTGTGGTAACTTGCTCAAATAATAAAAAAAAATAATAATAATATTTTTCTTGATATCACTAGAATAAAAAAGCCTTTGAAAATTAGTTTGCAATAACTCCATCAGTATCACCAGCAAAGCAGCTTCATTATTATCCCATTAAAGAAGAAGAGAATTGTGCGCTGCATTTGGAGATTTCATAATTTGCTGCGTCACGAATGTTAATTCTCCACTGCGAACATGAGTTTACAAGACCGTCCGCTTCTGGCTCGTCTTTGCTTCCGAACATGCGTGTTTGTACTTTGGTCTTCTATCCGACGGACTTGTGTTCACACGATCGGAAAATCCGACAACAGACATTTGTTGGCGGAAAAAATCTGAAGACATGTCAGCCAACATTTGTTGGCAGAAAGTCCGACAACAATTGTCCAATGGAGCGTACACATGGTCGGATTTTCCGCAAATAGCCTGACATCGAACATTTACCATCGGAAAATCCGACCGTGTTTACGAGACTTTAGCCTAATGTCAAATTTACCACTAGATACAAATCACCAGCTGCTGGAATGCTAACGAGGCTGCCAGTCTGTCCCTGACAGGTTCTTGCAAGGAGCTGCCCCTCTGTACGCTGACCACAGGAGGTTGCTCTCTTTTGGTACTGCCACTATTCACAGAAAGCCTTGCCATTTTTTTCAATGAATGCTAGATATTCTCTGATTGGACAAGGAAGAGAGGAGTGGTGCTGACCTTGTCACCACCACGTCTAATTGGGGAATGCCTTGTGTTCATTGAATGGTGGCAGAACTGCGCAAGCACCCCGCTGTGGTCAATTCACAGTGGTGTGGTCACTCATAGAAACTGAGCAGGACCTCCAAAGATTGTGGCTATTACTGTAGTAGCGCAACTACTGCAGTGATTTCCAGGTTCCCCATCAGGTATGAGATATGAATATTTACATTGTGCCAAGCTGGACCCAATTTAACTCTGTATATACCATGCCTGGCCAATGCCCCCGGAAGCTGGAAATCACTGAAGTAGACAATGCTACTCCAGTGATCTTTACTTGCTTGGCCTTCTGCATGCTGAACACAGGAGGTTGGCCACTCAGGAAGGGTGCTATTCAGGGAATGTTTTGCATCTTCTAACGTCATCCCGCTGCCTCCCTACCTAGTCTAATAAGGGAATTCTTTTGCATTCATTCAGAAAACGCAAAACATTCTCTGAACTGTGGCTGTGCCGAGCGGCCAACCTCCTGTGTTCACAGTGCTTCAGCACGGGAACTCAAAGCAAGTGGAGATCATTGGAGTAGCGGTGTGGAGGCAGCGTGGTGACGTCATGCTTTCCACCTCTTCCAATCAGAGAATGCTTTACATGAATTCAGAAAATGCCAAGCAGTCTCTGAATGGTGCCTGTGCCGAGAGGCCAGCCTCCTGTGTTCACATTGCTCCAGCACAGGAACCCGAAGCAAGTGGAGATCACCGGTGTAGTGGTGTGGAGGCAGCGTGGTGACGTCACGCTTTTCACGTCTGGCTAAACATTCTCTGAATGGTGCCCGTGCTTAGTGGTTAACCTCTTGTGTTCAGAATGCAGCAGGTGAGCCACTCAGCATGGGACCTGGAAGCAAATGGAGATCAGTGGAGAAGCGGGGACTAGTTCAGGGATTCCTTGAAAATGTCCAAGTTGGATGAATGCAACTATAATGCCTTGTACACACAGTCCTTGTACACACGGTCCTTGTACACATGGCCCTTGTACACATGGCCCTTGTACACATGGTCCTTGTACACATGGCCCTTGTACACATGGCCCTTGTACACATGGTCCTTGTACACATGGTCCTTGTACACACGGTCCTTGTACACACGGCCCTTGTACACATGGCCCTTGTACACATGGTCCTTGTACACATGGTCCTTGTACACACGGTCCTTGTACACATGGCCCTTGTACACATGGTCCTTGTACACATGGTCCTTGTACACATGGCCCTTGTACACATGGTCCTTGTACACATGGTCCTTGTACACACGGTCCTTGTACACACGGCCCTTGTACACATGGTCCTTGTACACATGGTCCTTGTACACATGGCCCTTGTACACATGGTCCTTGTACACATGGTCCTTGTACACACGGTCCTTGTACACACGGCCCTTGTACACACGGTCCTTGTACACACGGTCCTTGTACACACGGTCCTTGTACACACGGTCCTTGTACACACGGTCCTTGTACACACGGTCCTTGTACACACGGCCCTTGTACACATGGCCCTTGTACACATGGTCCTTGCACACATGGCCCTTGTACACATGGCCCTTGTACACATGGTCCTTGTACACACGGTCCTTGTACACACGGCCCTTGTACACACGGTCCTTGTACACACGGTCCTTGTACACACGGTCCTTGTACACACGGTCCTTGTACACATGGCCCTTGTACACATGGCCCTTGTACACATGGACCTTGTACACATGGCCCTTGTACACATGGCCCTTGTACACATGGTCCTTGTACACATGGCCCTTGTACACATGGCCCTTGTACACATGGTCCTTGTACACATGGCCCTTGTACACATGGCCCTTGTACACATGGCCCTTGTACACATGGCCCTTGTACACATGGTCCTTGTACACATGGTCCTTGTACACACGGTCCTTGTACACATGGCCCTTGTACACATGGTCCTTGTACACATGGTCCTTGTACACACGGTCCTTGTACACACGGTCCTTGTACACACGGCCCTTGTACACATGGTCCTTGTACACATGGCCCTTGTACACATGGTCCTTGTACACATGGCCCTTGTACACATGGTCCTTGTACACATGGCCCTTGTACACATGGCCCTTGTACACATGGCCCTTGTACACATGGTCCTTGTACACATGGCCCTTGTACACATGGTCCTTGTACACATGGTCCTTGTACACATGGCCCTTGTACACATGGCCCTTGTACACATGGCCCTTGTACACATGGCCCTTGTACACATGGTCCTTGTACACATGGCCCTTGTACACATGGCCCTTGTACACATGGCCCTTGTACACATGGCCCTTGTACACATGGTCCTTGTACACATGGTCCTTGTACACATGGCCCTTGTACACATGGTCCTTGTACACATGGCCCTTGTACACACGGTCCTTGTACACATGGTCCTTTTCCATGGAAATTCCGATGGAAAAGGTCCGATCGGATTATATTATCAGGAAAATCTGATCATGTGTGGGCTCTATTGGACTTTTTCCATCCGAAATTCAGACGGAAAAAATTTGAGAGCAGGATCTCAAACTTTCCAACAGAAAAATCCGATTGGACTTTTTCCAGTCGTTTGTAGAGAATTCCGATCGGACAAAGTGCCAAGCATGCTCAGATCAAATTACAAGACTAAAGCTATTGGCTACTAACCTCAATGTAGCCCCGTCGTAATGAACGAATGCCAACACGTTCCGATCGAATCAGATTTTCCGACAACTTTGCCTGACCGCAGGGGCGGGCTGGGCCGGGGGGCAGGGTGGAAATTTCCCCCCAGGCCGGTGCCTACATTATCTTTAAAACGGCCGCTGCGCTGGCTGGCTGTTCATTTTTTTTTTTTTTTTCAGGCTGTGACGCGCTGCTGCATTGTGGGAGTTGTAGTCCGGCTGCACTAAAGCTCCTGGAAGTGTGAGCGCAGCAAACTACAACTCCCACCTCCCGGGAGTCTCAGAGGCAGGCCAGGTGAGTGGCACGTCAGGGGAGGGGATGCCCGGCGTCAAGAACGTCACGTTGCACGTGACCTGCTGGGCTTATGTAGCTGTCTGTCTGATCCTGCACTGTGGGAGGGACAATGCAGTGTTTCCAGCCTCCCATTATCCTTGTGACAGTTAGATTAAAAACAGACTGATTTGTTCCGTCCATAGGACAGAATGATCAGTCTGTACATTTAGGGGCTGGTGGCTGCAGCTGAGCGGTGTGTCTCACACACAGCCCAGCCAAGTTCACTCCCCCCCTCCTAGCAACGGACCAATGAATGTACTGCATACAGCTACAGCCCCTCCTCCTCTCTCTCTCTCTGTCTGCCTGGCCCGCCCACTTTCCTATCCCGATGTACAGCTGTGAAGAGGAGAGAGGGGGGAGAGAGGAGAGAGGGGGGAGAGAGGAGAGAGGGGGGGAGAGGAGGGTGCGCGGGAGATATGAACAGCAGCAGCTACACATTCCAAGCTGTGTGAACTTCCAGCCTCCTCCCTGAATCAGTGATCTCTGCATTTTTCATTACACATTGATAACTGATCTGTCCCTTTCTCTCCTCTGTCTGTCTCCCTCCCCCGCTCTGTTCTCCCAACATACACTTACCACTAAGCCACTTATGCAGTCCATATATTGATCGCTTTTTTTTGTCATTACACTGGAAAAAAAATATGATCCAATTCCCCCATCTACACATTCCAGGTGGATGGGGGAATCCTCCGACAGCGGACCAGTGGGGCGAACAACCAGGAGTGCTTTCCCGGCACCGAAATTTGATAGCACTGGTCTCTGTCTCCATGGCAACAGCGCATTAGGACCTAGCGCTGGCTACTTGGCACATTATGTCTGCAGTCTCTGATCATCTCCTGTAGTATGTCTGCAGTCTCTGATCATCTCCTGTACTATGTCTGCAGTCTCTGATCGTCTGCAGTCTCTGATCATCTCCTGTGGTCTGTCTGCTGTCTCTGATCATCTCCTGTAGTATGTCTGCAGTCTCTGATCATCTCCTGTACTATGTCTGCAGTCTCTGATCATCTCCTGTACTATGTCTGCAGTCTCTGATCATCTCCTGTATCATGTCTGCAGTCTCTGATCATCTCCTGTACTATGTCTGCAGTCTCTGATCGTCTGCAGTCTCTGATCATCTCCTGTGGTCTGTCTGCTGTCTCTGATCATCTCCTGTAGTATGTCTGCAGTCTCTGATCATCTCCTGTAGTATGTCTGCAGTCTCTGATCATCTCCTGTACTATGTCTGCAGTCTCTGATCATCTCCTATACTACGTCTGCAGTCTCTGATCATCTCCTGTAGTATGTCTGCAGTCTCTGATCATCTCCTGTACTATGTCTGCAGTCTCTGATCATCTCTTGTACTACGTCTGCAGTCTCTGATCACCTCCTGTACTACGTCTGCAGTCTCTGATCACCTCCTGTACTACGTCTGCAGTCTCTGATCATCTCCTGTACTATGTCTGCAGTCTCTGATCATCTCCTGTAGTATGTCTGCAGTCTCTGACCATCTCCTGTAGTATGTCTGCAGTCTCTGATCATCTCCTGTACTATGTCTGCAGTCTCTGATCATCTCCTATACTACGTCTGCAGTCTCTGATCATCTCCTATACTACGTCTGCAGTCTCTGATCATCTCCTATACTACGTCTGCAGTCTCTGATCATCTCCTGTACTATGTCTGCAGTCTCTGATCATCTCTTGTACTATGTCTGCAGTCTCTGATCACCTCCTGTACTACGTCTGCAGTCTCTGATCATCTTCTGTAGTATGTCTGCAGTCTCTGATCATCTCCTGTACTATGTCTGCAGTCTCTGACCATCTCCTGTAGTATGTCTGCAGTCTCTGACCATCTCCTGTAGTATGTCTGCAGTCTCTGACCATCTCCTGTAGTATGTCTGCAGTCTCTGATCATCTCCTGTAGTATGTCTGTAGTCTCTGATCATCTCCTGTACTACATCTGCAGTCTCTGATCATCTCCTGTAGTATGTCTGCAGTCTCTGATCATCTCCTGTAGTATGTCTGCAGTCTCTGATCATCTCCTGTAGTATGTCTGTAGTCTCTGATCATCTCCTGTACTACATCTGCAGTCTCTGATCATCTCCTGTAGTATGTCTGCAGTCTCTGATCATCTCCTGTAGTATGTCTGCAGTCTCTGATCATCTCCTGTACTATGTCTGCAGTCTCTGATCATCTCCTATACTACGTCTGCAGTCTCTGATCATCTCCTATACTACGTCTGCAGTCTCTGATCATCTCCTATACTACGTCTGCAGTCTCTGATCATCTCCTGTACTATGTCTGCAGTCTCTGATCATCTCTTGTACTATGTCTGCAGTCTCTGATCACCTCCTGTACTACGTCTGCAGTCTCTGATCATCTTCTGTAGTATGTCTGCAGTCTCTGATCATCTCCTGTACTATGTCTGCAGTCTCTGACCATCTCCTGTAGTATGTCTGCAGTCTCTGACCATCTCCTGTAGTATGTCTGCAGTCTCTGACCATCTCCTGTAGTATGTCTGCAGTCTCTGATCATCTCCTGTAGTATGTCTGTAGTCTCTGATCATCTCCTGTACTACATCTGCAGTCTCTGATCATCTCCTGTAGTATGTCTGCAGTCTCTGATCATCTCCTGTAGTATGTCTGCAGTCTCTGATCATCTCCTGTAGTATGTCTGTAGTCTCTGATCATCTCCTGTACTACATCTGCAGTCTCTGATCATCTCCTGTACTATGTCTGCAGTTTCTGATCATCTCCTGTAGTATGTCTGCAGTCTCTGATCAACTCCTGTAGTATATTTTTTTTTTTTGGTGGGGGAGGTTGGAACTGGAACTAAGTTGTCTGCTGTGATTAGACTTTGCTGCATGCACGGAGTGTTGTTTTTTTTTTTAAGAACATATAAAATAAGAAAATTAAGTTCTCCTGACTGCTTGAATTTTTTTTTAAGAAAACCGTAACCATGATGCATCGCGGAATCGAATCGTTGACATGATAATCGTAATCAAATCGAATCGTGAGGCCAGTGAAGATGCGCACCTCTAATAGCATAGCCATCATGACAATTTAAAATTTTGGCAGTGGCTGCTTTTGGTTTTTCTCTAGCACCCTCTCCCCACCAGCGGACTTATCTAACACCCCCCCCACCAGCGGACTTATCTAACACCCTCCCCCCACCAGCGGACTTATCTAACACCCTCCCCCCCACCAGTGGACTTATCTAACACCCTCCCCCCCACCAGTGGACTTATCTAACACCCTCCCCCCCACCAGCGGACTTATCTAACACCCTCCCCCCACCAGCGGACTTATCTAACACCCTCCCCCCCACCAGCGGACTTATCTAACACCCTCACCAGTGGACTAGCCCAACCAATCCCCCCCCTCCGGCACGCACGGCCAGCAGCACAGACACACACAGCCACCTCCTAGACCCCCCGGTCAGTGGTGCGGACTGATCTGGGAGGACACCCGCCCTCTGCATGCCTGCCACTTACCCCATCTTAGTGGTGGGTCAGGCAGCAGGTGAATTGCAGCACGATACATATAGGGGGTGGAGAGGAGAGAGGGGGCGGCGCCCTGGTGCCCCTAATGGGCCTGCATTGCATTTTGGTTTTTCTGCTTTGAATGAAGCCCTCAGTGAGCTGATTCGGTGGTTCAATGGGCCACTTGACTGGACTTGCCCCCCTGGCCTAAGCCTGCCAGCCCTCCCCTGCCTGACCGTGTGTATGCAAGACAAGTTTAGGACAAAATCCGTCGGAAAAAATCCGATGGATTTTGTTGTCGGAATGTCCGACCGTGTGTACAGGGCATTAGATGTGCAGTTTGTTTTGTTCTGACTTGAAAGTTGGACAAATTTTCATTTTTTTACTATTACAATAGTACCGAATTTAAATGAAATTAAATAATGAAAAAAAATTTGGACGAAATTCGAATTCAAAATCCATTTGAATAGTTTTAAAATTCAAATTCGAAAAGTTTTCCAATTTCCAAAGAGAATGAAATAGAATAGAAAATAAAGGAATAAAATAGAATAGAAAAAAATATAACGGAAAATAAAAGAATAGAGTATAATATTGTAAAACAGAACAAAATAGAAAATACAAGAACAGAATAGAATAGAAACTAATAGAATAGAATAAACGAAAGAATAGGTTAAAATAGAAAGAATATAACCAGCTTCTGAAATTTTAATTTCAAATAGAATAAATTTGAATTTGAATGCATAAGAAAAGAAAAATTATAGAATAGACTATAATAGAGGAGAAAAGAATAAAATTCAAAAAACAAAAGAATAGAAAGAATATAACCATTTACCAAAATTCAAACATAATAAATTTGAATAGAATAGAAAAGAATAGATGAGAATAGAATAGAAAATATTAGACTAGTATAGAAAAAAAACAACAACAGAATAGAATAGAAAGAATATAACCATCTTCCAAAATGTGAATAGAATAAATTTGAATTTGACTAGAAAAGAATAGAATAAACAAATATAAAAGGAATAGAATTTTTAAAGAAATAAAAAAGAATAAAATAGAAAGAATTTAATGTTTTTTCCAAAATTCAAATAGAATCAATTCAAATTTTAATAGAATAGAAAAGAATAGATTATAATAGAAAGATGCTTATATTCTTGCTATTCTTTTCTATTCTATGTTTTTTTCTATTCTATTCTTTCCTATTCTATTCAAGTTCAAATTGATTCCATTTGCATTTTGGGAAATGGTTCTATTATCTATTTTATTCAATTGTTTTTTTACTTATATTCTTTTTTATTCGAATTTCAGAAGATGGTTATATTCTTTTTTTATTATTCTGTTCTTTTTTTAATTGTATTCTATTCTATTCCTTTTTTTAATTATATTCTATTCTTTTATTTTATGTTATATTATTTTCTATTTAATTATATTTTTTCTATTCTATTCATTTATTTTCTATTTTTTTCTCTCTTTTTTCTAATTTGAAAACTATTCAAATACGTTTCGAATTTAAATTTTAAAAGATGATTATATTCTTTCTATTTTATTCTATTCTTTTTCTACTCCATTATATTCTATTGTTTTTTTTTCTGTTATTTTTTTTTATTATATATATTTTTTTTCTATTCTATTCCTTTATGTTCTATTCTATTTTATTCTCTTTGGAAAATGAAAAACTATTCAAATATGCTTTAAATTCGAATTTGAAAACTATTCGAATTTCAGAAGATGGGTATATTCTTTCTATTTCATTCAATTCTTTTTTATTCTATACTATTCTTTTTCTATTCCATTATATTCTATTCTTTTATCTTCTGTTATATTCTTTTCTATTTTATTATATATATTTTTCTATTCTAGTCCATAATTTTCTATTCTATTCTATATTATTCTCTTTGGAAAATTAAAAACTATTCAAATACGTTTTCGAATTCAAATTTGAAAACTATTCAAATTTCAGTAGATAGTCATATTCTTTTTATTTTATTCTATTCTTTTTTATTCTATTCCATAATATTCTATTCTTTTTTTTCCGTTACATTCTTTTCTATTTTATTATATATTTTTTTCTATTCTATTCCTTTATTTTCTATTCTATTTTATTCTCATTGGAAAATGAAGAACTATTCAAATAAGTTTTCGTATTTGAAAACTTTTTGAATTCGAATTTGAAAAGATTCAATTCGAAAACAATTCAAAATTGAGTCTGAAACTATTCGAATTATATTCCATTATATTGTATTCTTTTATTTTCTGTCATATTCTTTTCTATTTTATTATATATTTTTTACTATTCTATTCCTTTATTTTCTACTCTAGTTTATTCTCTTTAGAAAATGAAAAACTATTCAAATACACTTCGAGTTTCGAATTTGAAAACTATTTGAATTTCAGAAGATGGCTATATTCTTTCTATTTTATTTTATTCTATTCTTTTTTATTCTATTTTATTCTTTTTCTATTTCATTATATTTTATTCTTTTATTTTCTGTAATATTCTTTTCTATTTTATTTATTTTTTTGTATTCTATTCCTTTATTTTCTTTCTATTTTCTTTTCTTTGGAAAATGAAAAACTATTCAAATATGCTTCAAATTCGAATATGAAAACGATTCGAATTTCAGAAGATGGTTATATTCTTTCTATTTTATTTTATTCTATTCTTTTTTATTCTATTATATTCTTTTTCTATTCCATCACATTCTATTCTTTTATTTTCTGTTATATTCTTTTCCATTTTTATTTTATTTTATTCCTTTATTGTTTATTTTATTTTATTCTCTTTGGAAAATGAAAAACGCTTCAAATTCGAGTTTGAAAACTATTCACAATTCAGAAGATGGTTATATTCTTTCTATTTTATTCTATTCTTTTTTATTCTATTCTTTTTCTATTCCATTATATTTTCTTTTATTTTCTGTTACATTCTTTTTTTTTTTTATTATATATATTTTTTCTATTCTATTCCTTTATTTCCTATTCTATTTTATTCTCTTTGGAAAATGAAAAACTATTCCAATACGCTTCAAATTCGAATATGAAAACGATTCGAATCTCAGAAGATGGTTATATTCTTTCTATTTTATTTTATTCTATTCTTTTTTATTCTATTATATTCTTCGTTTTCGAATTTGAAAACGTTTCGAATTTCGAATTTGAAAACGTTTCGAAATTCTAAAACAATTCAAAATTGATTCGAAAAACGATTCGAATTTAAATTACGTAAATTCAAATTGATTTGAATACGAATAGAAAACGAATTTAAGGGATTAAACTAATTTACCTTAACAAACTTATGTAAATAACGAATCAAACCCAAATTAAACATTTTTTTTCGTTCTGCACATGTCTAGAAACGATGTAAAAATCTACGGTGCCTGGAATTCTTCTGGGCACACATCAGTGGCTCGGTGAGTCAACTCCTGAACCCGGCATATCTGGCTCACCGATGTTCCCAGAACACAGTGATCTGTTTCACTGATTTCAACACAAGCATGAAAAGTGCATTGACATTGAAAAGAGCAAAAAAAAAAAAAAAGAAAGGAAAATAAAAAATAAATAAAATTCCTTGTCCTCGCCGTCCTCACGTCCCGCCTCTGACCTTATTTTTATTGACATACTAAATACGGCGACCGCTAAAAAACAAATCTGCACTCACAGGGACTCGACTTTTAAGATTAAACAGCTTGTTTTCCTTCTGGGAAATTTTTCTAGAAATGTTTTTTTTTTTTCGGGAGCTCTGATCCTGCAACAAAAATGTTCCTTTATAAGTGCGGGGAATGAAGGACGCTTCTCTTACCTGCCCATCGATACCGACCCGCTGGATCTGGGCTGTGCCGCCTGTTCTGTGTATACCAACATTTTCGGGGAAAAAAGAGTCAGCCGTATTTTTCTATTGCGCAACTAAACAGGAAATCAATTGTGTATTGGAGAATGTCCAATAGACTCACAGCTATACTAACGGAATTCTAAAAATATACCAACCCGGTCTATTCTGGTCCGTTTTTAAACTTTTTTTTTTTTTTTTTATCCCAACTATATAAAATGACACTAAACGAGATCCTTATCCTCCAAAAATAATCCATACACATCCACTAGCTCCCGGAGATTTACCCCCATTCCTGACCAGGCCATTTTTTGCGAAACAGCACTGTGTCACTTTAACCACTTCAGCCCCGGAGCATTTGCCTGGCCAAAGACCAGAGCGTTTTTTAGCGATTCGGCACTGCGTCGCTTTAACTGACAATTGCGCGGTCGTGTGACGTGGCTCCCAAACAAAATTGACGTTGTTTTTTTCCTCCACAAATACAGCTTTCTTTCGGTGGTATTTATTCACTGAAAATAAAAAAATAAGCGCAGAGCTAAATAATTGAGGTCTAATAAAATCTCGACTTTCAAAGAATTGCATTAAATATTATAAGCCATTAAACGTATAATATACAAATAAAATATGCTAGATTAATAGCACAAAGCCAACTTAAATATGCTAAATTCACACTAAACATAAACATAAGTGATAAAACACATTACAAAATTGTTTTTGGTGAATTTAAAAATAGGTGAAAAAATACTAAAAGGGAATACTAAAAACGCTTTAACTGACAATTGCGCGGTCGCGTGACGTGGCTCCCAAACAAAATTGAAGTCCTTTTTTTTTCCCCCGACAAATAGAGCTTTCTTTTGGTATTTATTCACTATTCACTTAACCATCAATGTTTTTTTTTTTGATCACCTCTGCGTTTTTATTTTTTGTGCTATAAACAAAAAAAGAGCGACAATTTTGAAAACTGAGGGAAAAAAAAGTTTTTTTTTATATACTTTTTGGGGATTTTTATTATAGCAAAAAGTATATAAAAAAAAACATTTTTTCCCCTCAGTTTAGGTCGATATGTATTCTTCTACATATTTTTGGTAAAAAAATGGCAATAAGCATTTATTGATTGGTTTGCGCAAAAGTTATTGCGTCTACAATATAGGGGATAGTTATATGGCAGTTTTATTAATTTTTTTTTTTTTACTAGTAATGGCGATTTTTTATCGTGACTGTGACGACATGGCGGACACATGGGACTCTTGGCGCTATTTTGGGACCATTCACATTTATACAGCGATCAGTGCGATTAAAAATGCACTGATTACTGTGTAAATGTGACTGGCAGTGAAGGGGTTAAACCAGGAGGGGGGCGCTGTAGGGGTTGAGTGTGTCCTAGGGAGTGATTCTAACTGTGGGAAGAGGGGCTGTGTGTGAGACGTCACTGATCAGCGCTCCCGATCACAGGGAGCAGAGATCAGTGACAGTGTCATTAGGCAGAACGGGGAGATGCTTGTTTACATTAACATCTCCCCGTTCTTCCCCCCGTGAGACGATCGCGGGTATGCCGACGGACATCGAGTCAGCGGGACCCACGGTCGGACTCACGAAGCTTGCGGCGGGCACGTGCGCTTCTGCTATCCAAGCCTCGCGAGATCACGTACAATAATGTGATTTCGCACAGCAGAGTCAACCTTCCACAGGCGGTGGCCTCAGTGGGGAGCATCAATAGTTTCAAGAAACTATTAGATAAGCACCTGAACGACCGCAACATGCAGGGATATACAATGTAATACTGACATATAATCACACACATAGGTTGGACTTGATGGACTTGTGTCCTTTTTCAACCTCACCTACTATGTAACTGTGCAACGGTAACACATCCGTATGAACAGCACTGGGTGCTGCAATGCACACAGTTTTGACCGGCATTCGTGGAGCTTCTGGAACGCTCATGAAACGCCTGCTTTTGAAGCGAGTGTAAACTTATCCGAAATACGCTTCTGCAGGGTCAGAAAGATTTACTTTCTTTTACTAAAGTTAACATTTGCCGGGCTGAGGGAATCGAATACAAAAGGTGATTCAAGAAATCGATTTTTTTTTTTTTTAATCATTGCTCCGTAAAGCCCCTAATTTTTGTAGCATTTTTTTTCTTTGGCAGTTAGGCTCGGTTCACACAGGGGCGACTTGTCCAGGCGACTTCGCCGCCTGACAAGTCGCGCCCCGTTCTGTACTACGGAACCGTTCTAATAGGAGCGACTCAAGTCGCTCCGACTTAGAAAAAAGGTTCCTGTACTACTTTTGCGGCGACTTCGGGCGACTTGCATTGACTTCTATACAGAAGTCGTTTTGCAAGTCGCCGCTGAGGTCGCGGCAGGTCGCGGCGCTGAAAGTCGTGCCGCGTACTGTGTTTACCGAGCCTTAGATACACATGGTCTACAGTCAGTCTGATGTGAAATCAACAAAATACAATGAGATTGTACATTCTCTTTTAAGCTCACCAACCAAGTTTAAATCTAAAGCCCCATACACACGATCAGAAATTCTGCCAGCAAAAGTCGGATAAGAGCTTTTGGTCAGAAATTCCGACCGTGTGTACGCTCCATCGGACTTTCGCTGGCAGAATTCCAGCCAGCAAAAGATTGAGAGCAGGTTCTCTATTTTTTGGTCGGAAAAAGTTCAGATCGGAAATTCCGATTTTCTGTACAAATTCTGACGAGCAAAATCCCCACGCATGCTCGGAAACATTGCACCTCATTTCCTTGGCTTGTCGTAGTGTTGTACGTCACCGCGTTCTTGCCGGTCAAAAGTTCAGAGAACTTTTGTGTGACCACGTGTATGCAAGCCAAGCTTGAGTCGAATTCTGACGGAAAATCCGCTCGTGTGTACGGGGCATAATTGTACAATGTCCTTTAGATCTTGTAAAACAGTCCATTAACCACTTTCAGACCAGACTATTTTGCTGGCTTAAGACCAGACCACTTTTTGTGATTCAGCGCTGCATTGATTTAACTGAAAATTGCGCGGTCGTGCGACGTGGCTCCCAAACAAAATTGACATCCTTTTTTTCCCACAAATAGAGCTTTCTTTTGGTGGTATTTGATCACCCCTGCGGTTTTTATTTTTTGTGCTATAAACAAAAATAGAGCAACAATTTTGAAAAAAAAAACGCATTATTTTTTACTTTTTGTTATAATAAATATCCCCCAAAAATATATATAAAAAACATTTTTTCCCTCAGTTTAGGCCGATACGTATTCTTCTACATATTTTTGGTAAAAAAAAATTATCGATTATTGATTGGTTAGCGCAAAATTTATAGCATTTACAAAAGGGGATAGTTTTATGGCATTTTTATTAATATTTTTTTTTTATTAGTAATGGCAGCGATCATCGATTTTTATTATGACTGCGACATTATGGCGGACACATCAGACATTTTTGACACATTTTTGGGACCATTGTCATTTATACAGTAATCACTGCTATACAAATGCACTGATTCCTGTGTAAATGACACTGGCAGTGAAGGGGTTAACCAGGGGGTGGCAGTGTAGGGGTTAAGTGTGTCCTAGGGGCGTGTTACTAACTGTGGGGGGCTGGGCTGTGTGTTAGTGAACACTGATCTCTGCTCCAATCACAAGGAGCAGAGATCAGTGTCACTTGTTGCTAGGCAGAACGGGGTTTACATCGGCATCTCCCCGTTCAGCCTCCCCGTGAGACGATCACGGGTATCCCCGCGGCGATCGAGTCCGCGGGACCCGAGACCGGTCTCACAGGGGTCCCGACCAGCACGCGCGTGCGATGGCAGGGCGGCAAATACAAATGGATGTACCCGTACGCCAATTTGCCTGCCCGTGCCATTCTGCCGACGTACATCGGCGTGCGCCGGTCGGGAAGCGGTTAACCATTTGTCTACGCAGGCCAATTCTAACACTTCACTCCTACATGTAAAAAGCATCCGTTTTTTTGCTAGAAAATTACTCAGAATCCCCAAACATTATATATGGTTTGCAACTTATCTTGCACGGTACTTGGGCAGTAATTTTTCAAACGCTTTTTTTTTGGGGGGGGGGGCAAACAGTTTAATGCATTAAAAAAAAAAAAAGATATCCCATTTTTTTTTTTATAATATGAAGGATGATGTTACGCTGAGTAAATAGAGACCCAACATGTCACGCTTTGAATTTGCGCACGCACTCGTGGAATGGCGCCAAACTTCAGTACCTAAAAATCCCCATAAGCGAAGCTTTTTACAGGTTACCTGTTTAGAGTTATGCCCTGTACACACAGTCAGACTTTCCGATGGAAAATGTGCGATTGGATCGTGTTGACGGAAAATCCAATCGTGTGTGGGCTCCATCGGACTTTTTCTCTTGGAATTTCCGACACACAAAGTTTGAGAGCTGGATCATTCAGATATCCCCACTCAAAGTCAATGACATCATATGACATCGTTGGGCGGGAAGTGGTTAAATTTAAAACAGAAATGAAAGGCAAAATATTTTTGTACAGATAGAAAAAAAAACTATAAATAGCTTTTTCCTTTTTTATAAGTGATCCCTCTGTTCTCAGCTGCATAAGAGATGGGGGTGGAGAAGCAACAGTACACTGAGCTTCCCAGTGAATGGCTGTGCAGCAGGGGGCGTGTCAGGGCAAGTCTGATCATTGGAGAAGAGCAGGCTCAGTTCCCAGCATAGCTAGAGAACTGACCACGGTGTGTTCTCCTGCTTAGTGTGGTCAGTTTTTAATAGGAAAGCAGAGGGACTGACAGGAACACCAGGGATTTCACATAAAGGAAGCAATTCAAAGAGAAGAGCAGACTTTCTTATACAAGTACATGGTACAGCACCCACATATCAGGAATATGGAATGCTGGGTTTACATACTCTTTAGGTCCTCATATTACATCAGCTTTGTAGATCTAAAGTTGATTGTACAGAGATTGCACGGTCAGATTTTAACGTGTGTATGGGGATCCTTAGAGTTACCAAAACTTTATATGAAGACAAAAGCTAAACAACCAACTCCAATCAGGCAGACCCTTGCACTACATAGTCGATGGTAGGTCTAGATTAAAATTGTATAAATAAATTGTGTAGTATATGGTCATCCTTAGGGCTTGTGTACACTTGCGTTTGGGGGAGGTAAAAATAGGTGATTGACCTTCCCCCAATGTCCGCTCCCAAACTGCAGAGGCGGTGGTGTACACAGGCCACCCCATAAATGAACACCCCCCCCCCCCCATTGCATTTGGCAGATAGTATCGCTGCTGAAACCGGCACATTCAATCAAATGGGGCCATGCTGCAACCAAGTGCAATTCACACAGTTGCAAGACGGTGATGTGGCATTTACGGGGTTAAAACAGGCAGTGAGAAAGCAACATAATAGGGTTTATTTACTAAATCCAGAGAGTGCAAAATCTGGTGTGGCTGTGAATGGTAGCCAATCAGCTTCTAACTTCAGCTTGTTGTATTAACCTCCCTGGCGGGATGATTCATTCTGGTTTTAGGTGCTGAAAGCGGTACAATTATTTTGCATGGAAATTTGGCGTTTTATATTGTAGTCCTGTAATTCTTAGGAATAACTCTCTTAAATCTGTTCAAACCTCTAGTCTAGCAGACATCCCGGGTATGATAAAGTTTATAATATAATAAATAATAATAAAAATTATTCAATAATGTAATCAAATCCAAAAACACTGAAAAGGGGACACTTTCTGGTTGCTATGGACAATCTCCAAATTCCAGGCAGGAAAAAAAGTATTTATAATATAAAAGTGCATGCAGGGCACTGCACAGACCACTAGGGACAAAGGGATGTGTATTTTTTATACAGTACTGTAATCTGTAAAATTACAGTACTGTGTGTGTTTTGTGTCTTTTTACTTTTTTGAATTTGCCGCCGTTCTCCGCTCCCGTGCGCCGTAACGTCGCAGGGAACGGAGCTCGGCTGCACTCGGGTACTGTGTGAATCGAGCGGAGGACGGCTCGCACACACAGCAGGGGGACATCGCTGGATCCAGGGGACAAGGTAAATAACTTCTCTGTGTCCTCCCTGTATCCAGCGATGCGATCCCGAGTCTGGCTCGGGGTTACCGCTCCTGTTAGTAAAATCCCAACCCGGCCAGACTCGGGATTACCGCCAGGGAGGTGAAGCTTCAACAATAAAAGCTGATTGGTTTCTATGTAGAACTGCACCAGATTTTGCACTCTCCAGTTTTAGTAATTCAACCCCATTGCCTTTTCCTTGTCTGTAAAAATACCTCTAAAAGGCCATCTAACCGGGCAGTGACAGTCACATATTTAACCACTTCTTTTACCCCCTTTCTGACCAGAGCAATTTTTGCGATTCGCCACTGCGGCCCTTTAACTGACAATTGCGCGGTCGTGCAACGTTGTACCCAAACAAAATTGACGTATTTTTTTCCCACAAATAGAGCTTTCTTTTGGTGGTATTTGATCACCTCTGCGGTTTTTATTTTTTGCGCTATAAACAAAAAAATATCCCCCAAAAATATATTTTAAAAAACTTTTTTTCCCTCAGTTTAGGTCGATATGTATTCTTCTACATATTTTTGTTAAAAAAAAATTGCAATACGTGTTTATTGACTGGTTTGAGCAAAAGTTATAGCGTCTACAAAATAGGGGATTGTTTTATGGCTTTTTTATTATTCATTTTTTTTTTACTAGTAATGGTGGCGATCTGTGATTCTTATTGGGACCGCGATATTTCTGGCGGACATGTTGGAAAGTTTGGACACATTTTTGGGACCACTGGCATTTTTACAGCGATCAATGCTAAAAAAAATTGCATTGATTGCTGTAAAACTGGCAATGAAGGGGGTTAGCCACTAGGGCGCAGTGAAGGGGTTAAGTGTGTCCTAGTACGTGTTCTAACTGAAAGGGGGGAGGGGACTGTGCAGGGGAGATGACCAATCGTCTGTTCATACTCTGTATGAACAGACGATCTGTCTGTTCTCCCCTCAGAGAACCGGAAACTGTGTGTTTACACACACAAATCCCGGTTATCGGTGTGCCCAGAGCGATCGCGGGAGCCCGGAGGTGATCGTGACCGCCGGGCACTCGCATCAGCTCCGTGGGCGAGCATCGCGTGTGCGCACGCCCCCTAGTGGCCATCTTTGACGGCGATTCGCACAGCCGAGCCATGTTCCCGCCGTACAACTACGGCGGCTGGTCGGCATGCGGTTAAACCTAACCCTAAACTGGCCATACACTATTCAATCTGATTGTATCTTTGTACTTTAGGTTTACCAAAACGACATATTTAAATCACAAACCTAAACAGTCCATTGAAGTTTTATTATATCAGGCGGGCCATGTAACGTGTATAGTGAGTCTTAGGGGGAGATTTACTAAAACTGGAGCACACAGAATCTGGTGCAGCTCTGCGTGGGAGCCAATCAGCGTCTAACTTCAGCTTTCTCAATTCATCTTTGACAATAAAACCTGGAAGTTGATTGGCTCTTATGCACAGCTGCACCAGATTCTGTGTGCTCCAGTTTTAGTAAATCTTCCCCTTAGAGCAGCCTTTCTCAACCTTTTCAACACAGAGGAACACTTGAAATAGTTCTCCGGTCTCGAGGAACCCCTGCTAAAAATTAGAGATCTACAACTCATGATACATTAGTGTGATGGTCAGTGGGAAGAATGGTCCTTACAGATAGCTAACGAGATCAATGGTGTCGGTGGGAACTTATCTGAGAGGCAGAAATGGCCCAATGCTGAAGGAACCCCTAGCAACCTCTGGAGGAACCCTGGTTGAGAGTCACTGCCTTAGAGTCACCAAAAGTATTTCATTTAAAGCGGTTCTTCACCCTAAAGGGGAAGTTCCGCTAATCTGATCCCTCCCCCCCTCCGGTGCCACAATCGGCACCTTTCAGGGGGGAGGGGGGTGCAGTTACCTGGATAATCCAGGTATCTGCACCCACTTCCTGGCAGACCGCTGCAGACCCCCGCAGACGCCCCCCCCCCCGTTGTGTTCTGGGAAACACACAGTTCCCAGGACACAGCGGGGGATCTGAAGAGACGCGCAGCGCGACTTGCGCATGCGCAGTAGGGAACCGGGCAGTGAAGCCGTCATGCTTCACTTCCCGATTCCCTGACAGAGGATGGCGGCGGTGGCAGCAGTGAGACGAGCGATCACTCGTCATCTGCCGCCGACATCGCTGGACCCTGGGACAGGTAAGTGTGATTTTATTAAAAGTCAGCAGCTGCAATATTAGTAGCTGCTGGCTTTCAATATTTTTTTTTTAGGTGCAGCTCCTCTTTAAGAACAAACCATTACATTTATATAAAATAAAACAAACCCATTGTATGTCCTCTTGTTACATGCGGGCAAGTATTTGCTTTTGAGGATAATTGGAGACACTGGCGGATCAGGGGGGGGCAACGGGGCAATTGCCCCCGCTCAGAAATAATGAGTGGGCCGGCTGGCAGGCGGGTGAGCAGAGCGGGCGAACAGGTCAGAAAGCGACCGGCAAGTGAGTGGAACAGGCCAGTAAATGGGCTAGCGGATGAGCAGAGCGGGCGGGCAGTCATGTCACTAAGCGGGCCGCTCTGTGAGCTTGAAGGAAGTAGAGTGAGCGGGCAGATGAGGGAGCAGAGAGATGACATCATCTTTCACTGCCCACTCTCACATGTGCTGAAAAACTGGGAAGAGAAGCCTGTTTCTCTACTGTCACTGTTGTTGCAGGATAGTGACAGGCTGCATCTGGTGGCAATTAATGTGGCAAGTGACAAACCGCATCTGGTGGCAATTAACGTGGCAAGCTGCATCTGGTGACCGGCAATGTGGAAAGTGACAGTCCACATCCAGAGGCAAGTAACATGGCAATTAACGTGGCAAATGACAAGCTGCATCTGGTGGCAGGCAATAGTGGCAAGTGACAATCCGCATTTGGTGCCAGGTGATGTGGCAAGTGAGAATCTGCATCTGGCGGCAGGTGATGCGGCTAGTAACAAGCTGCATCTGGTGGCAAGTGACACACTCAGGGCTCCCACTGATTCTGCATTATGGTGAATTGAACTATTTCATTTTATATTACAATGTAATAATAGAAATAATGCTCTTCAATCATCCTGACTCCACAACAACCATGGTGCCGGGATGACTGAAGCACCAAAACCAGCCATTGCCCCGACAAATTGCCGGCGAGAACCTTATTTTCTGGAAGTGCCCCTCCCGAGACTAGACTCTGGATCAGCCCCTGATTGGAGATGACTATGGATAACTTTCTATACTTTCATATTTCCACCTTGGTATCATGTCGTCTATGATAGGATCACATTCACTTACTATGGGTTCCCACACTTTGCTCCTGGTTATAGCTCTGGTAATAAAAAGACCAACAAGTGTGAGTGCGGGAACTTCTAGCATCCAATCAGAACGAATCTGGCACTCATCAGATATCAGTAAACTGACATTAAAGAGGAAGTAAACCCTGATGGGTTTACTTCCTCTTTCATTCCCTGCAAAGGTAAAGCATAATGGACTACTATGCATCGCATAGTAGCTCATTATGTGTCACTTACCTGACACAGGAGTCAGCGAAGTCACCGCTGTCCCCTGTAGTCCGGCGCATCCATCTTCTCGGTGGGTCTCGCTTTTCCGGCGCTGTCATTCGGCGAAGCCGCGATGACGTCACTCCCGCGCATGCACACGGGAGCCACCACTCACGGCATATTGCCGTTGACAGCGGCGCGCTCAGTGCGCCTGCGCACCGCTGTCTACGGTGCATGCGCCGCAGACAGCGGTGCCTGTCTTTCGGCAAATATCTCCTAAACCGTGTAGGTTTAGGAGATATTTCTTGAACCTACAGGTAAGCCTTAATCTAGCCTTACCTGTAGGTCAAAGTTGGTTGTAAGGGTTTACAGCCACTTTAATTGCTTGCTATAGGTTATTGTGTTTTACACTTTGAACTGCTTTAATGAATCACACCGAATATATATTTCTGGCTTACAAAGAGGAATTTATAAATATTCCACAAGTCTCCTTTTCACAGAGCCCTGTGTACTGTATGCTTTGCTCTAATGATTTCTGAATCATTATATTGCAAATATTCTCTAATCTTTTTTTTTAACATACAGATTCATATATGGCTACACGTGTGTATAAATGTGTGTATACACCTCGATATGGACATTCATTGACTGTATTATTGGGTATAGGAAGATAACAGCCCTAAGTGGGTTATTTACGAAAGGCAAATCCAGTTTGCACTGAAAGTGCACTTGGAAATGCAGTCGCTCTAAATCTAAGGGGAAGATCTGAAATAGGGGGAAGCTCTGCTGATTTTATAGTCCAATCATGTGCAAGCTAGAAATGCTGTTTTTTATTTTCCTTGCTTGTCCCCCTCAGATCTACAGCGACTTTACTTCCATTTTCCTTTAGTAAATAACCCCCTATATTATTTACAATCTAATTAGAACACTCGTCTCCCATGTTGTCATGTATACTCTGTATTATTTTGTATAGTAAGAAACCCCCCCCCCCCCCCCCCATATAAGTTTACAATCTAAATGAAATACTTTTCTCCCATGTAGTCATATATATTCCCTGTATTTTTGATACACAAGGCCTCACTGTATACTCTGTATCATATACATGATTTTTAACCTTTGATGTATTGCATTTTCATAATAAACACTGCTATTTTTCTACATCTTGCTATTTGTTTTGTATGCCTTTAAAGTCCAACCTAGGGATACTTGATAAGTATCCTTTCCTTTTTTTGGGTATAGTAGATACCAACCCTATTATTATTATACAGTATTTATATAGCGACAACCAGTGTTAATTTCGTCAACTAAAACGACTAAAACGCTTTAGTCGACAAAATTTATATTATTTTAGTCGACTAAAATACGACTAAAAGGAAAACAACTAAGATGATGAAAATATGACTAAAACTAAAATGCCCTTTTAGTCAAAAAACTAATGCGCTGTACACACGATGGAAAATGTTCAACCGGATCTTGTTGTCGGTCGGTGTGTGGGCTCCACTGACTTTTTCCCTCGGAATTTCCGACACACAAGGTTTGAGAGCAGGATCTAAAATTTTCCGACAACAAAATCCGATGGTTTAAATTCCGATCGTGTGTAGACAATTCCGACAGACAAAGTGCCACACATGCTCAGAATAAACTAAGAGACGAAAGCTATTGGCTACTGGCCTGTTTATAGTCCCGTCATACGTGTTCTACGTCACCACATTCTGAATGATCGTATTTTCTGACAACTTTGTGCAATGCAAGACAAGTTTGGGCCAAAATCCGTCAGAAAAATTCCGACGGATTTTGTAGTCGGAATGCCTGACCGTGTGTATGGGGCATAAGACTAAAACTAAATTGAAATTTGACTTGAAAATTAACATTGGTCTGTAGTGCATGTTCAATACCTCAATGCCGTATTAAATAACATATTCGATTTTTCACTCCAGCAGTATATAATGAGTTTGGAAACTGTAGAGAAATGTTAACTGATGCATTGCAATTTAATTACACCCATTCGATTTTAGACGACTAAAATGAGTTTTAGTCTACTAAAATGTTCTGGAGATTTAGTCGACTAAATACGGCTAAAACTAAAACAATTGCAGGAGACTAAAATGGGACTAAAAATAAAATGCCATTTTAGTCCTAAGACTAAGACAAAATGAAATTTAAATTTGCTGCAAAAATTAACACTGGCGCCAACAGTTTACACAGCGCTTTACAATATAAAAAGGAGACAATACAGTTATAATACAATAAAATACAAGAGGATTAGGAGGGCCCTGCTCAGAAGAGCTTACAAGAGCTTACAATCTAATCTAACCCTATATAATTCTACAGTCAAAATGTAATTCTATTATCACATGTAGTTATGATTACTCTGTATTATTGGGTATAGTAAGAAAGCCAACTCTTATATCATTTTACAGTCTAAATGAAATACTCATCTCCCATGTAATGATGTGCATCATGTATTATTGGGTATAGTAGATAGCCAGCCCTATGTCATTTTACAGTCACAATCAAAGACTATCCTCCCCTGTAATTATGTATACAGTAAAACCTTGGATTGCGAGCATAATTCGGTCCAGAAACATACTTGTAATCCAAAGCACTTGTATATCAAAGCAAATTTCCCCATAAGAAATAATGGAAACGCACATGATTCGTTCCACAACCATTTATTCATAAGTCCTTCAGATTATAGTCCATATAAAATGATTATAGCAATGTGATGGGTTGTTTAACCATAAAATGTCCATCCACAAATGGAAGCCTCCACAAGGGAATTAGAAGCAAAATTCAGCAGGAGCTACAGATTATAAAAGAGAAGAGAGGCGCCTCTAAATGTAGCAATATGTTGTACCTTCATTTAATGTAAGCATATTGCTACACTTAGAGACACCTCTCTTCTCTTTTATACTTAGTTGTGACATGACGCTACTTGTATATCAAGACATCGCTTGTATATCAAGTCAAAAGTTATTAAAAATGTTTGCTTGTCTTGCAAAACGCTCTTAAACCAAGTTACTCTCAAACCAAGGTTGTACTGTACCTGTATTATTGAGTATAGTAAGATAAGCACCCCTATATCATTTTACAGTCTTAATTAAATACTCATCTCTTATTTAGTTATATATACCCTGTATTTTATAGTAAATATATAGTAAATAACAAACCCTATATAATTTTACAGTCTAAACTAAAGACTATTATCCCATGTAGTGATGATAACCCTGCATTGTTGGGTATAGTCAGGTAACCAACCCTACATTTAAACTTCCCTGCTGTCTTCAAAGTGAATCTTTCATTCACGGCAATACAAATAGGAAGCATCAATATCTCAGTTATAATTAATTTACACCTTACCGCTATGTTCCATTGATTTCACCTTATGTTTGTTGATCTTATAACAATCCATTTTGTATGTGATTTATAAGCGTCACGACCCCACATGCATTTGCATGCACTTATATAATATATTTATTTTATTTTTATTTTTTTATTAGAACTATCATATATTTTTTCTTGCTATCATCTTTACTTTATTATTATTTTTATTTTTTTTGTTTACTTTTTTATTTATAAATTTCTTTAACAACAACAGCATCTGCTCATGACAGTCATCAATACATCACATAGTTCCTTATCATCATACGTTATAAGAATACATATATCCTAAGGTAGTGAACAAAATGAAAAAGGTAATTAACAAAATGATATCAAGTTCAAGTTAACAGGTCTCGCCTACCCCAGTTGGGTTCAAGTTGTAGGCGTAGACTAGTTATCTCATATTTTCATTATGGAAGATGTAGTTTCTTCTTAAACTTTAATTTGAGGTAATTAACTATAAAATTACAAGTTACAGTTTTTTAGATAGTTAGAAGCTCTAGGGTGGTCCATCCAAGCTTGCCATTAAAAAAAAAATTTAGTCGTAGAGTAATTTTTGTATGCCAACATTTCATTTATTTAATTTATTATTTTCACTCATTAGGTTCAGGCTTGGCCTGAATGCTACTCCTCATTAGCTTTTTTTTGTATTTGACACATGGTCCTCTCTCTCCCCTCTGTTTGAGCCATTATCAGCCCCCTTGTCGCAGGAGGTTGGAGGCCGAATGCTCTATGGCTCCCAGATTTGTTTGATATATAAGTGACTACTCATGAATTTTTCTTTTTGTTATAGCCTTTTTCTTTTCTCTATAAACTATATATAATTATTACTATAAATAGTTGTACTGTATGCACATATGCGTAAAACTTTATTGATTGTGACATTAATTACAATATATCTCCCAGTACCAATAGGAATGCTAGAAGAAGCCTTTGGCGAAACGCGTAGCGTTTGCTATTGGAGATGATACATTTATCCCAACCTCTGGCCCTATACATTTTGGATTGATCCTTATCCTCAACTATACTATCAGTAACAGTGGGCCTTACAGTTGGATCTGTGTGTATGGTATATGAATCTGATCACTTTTGATGGAAAATTATAAGCATCAGCATGTTTTTTGAATATGCTTTTTTAAAACATGTTGTTCCAATAAACTTTTGTTACTTTTATAAATTACGAGCACTCCTCTTTCTTTATTTTGGATTACAGGTGGCAACTTTTAAATACCTACTTTTGTGTTTTTTTGCTGTTGAATATTTCATAGGGATTTGGTGTCACAAATACAGGTTATGTGTCTAAACTTCACTCAACCTTATATAATACAGTCTAAACCTAAGACTAATCTGCCCTGTAATGGTGTATATACCCTAAGATAACCAACCCTATATAATATACAGTCCAAATTATATACTCATCTCCCATGTAGTCTTATAGTATATATCCTGTATTTTTTGGGAAGAGTAGATAACCAATTCTATATAGTTTTACAATCTGAATTAAATACTATTCTTCCATGTAGTTATAATTACTCTGTATTATTGGGTATACTAATATAGCCAACCCTATATAATTTTACAGTTAAAATAAATACACATCTTCTCTATTGTCATGTATACCACAGATTATTAAGGTGTCCGTTTATGAAGCAATGATCAGTGGAGATCCAGAGGATCGCCGCTGATCACAGCCCATAAACAGTATATAAACCAGAGATAATCGGGGGGAGATGTGTTTGAACTTGTTCTCCCGCCGATTATCTCCACACACTGAGAATCCTCATAGACTGACACAGTAACGGTCACTTTATGAAGCTGTGATCTCAGCGCTTCACTTGTGATCTGTGTCAGAATTCACACGCCCCGATTCACCAACTCAGAGGTGGAGAACCGGGGTAGTGAAGAGGGAATCGGGGGGATCTGAGGAGGAAAGAGGAAGATAATTAACTTCCTTATGCCTCGTTCAGACCCCCCAACACTGTAACCATGTCCCCCCTGTCATATGTATGTGTATACATATATATACATATATACATATAATGTGTATATGTATATATATATAATGTGTGTGTATATACATGTATATATAATGTCTGTGTGTGTATACATGTATATATTATGTAGGGGGACGCTTTATTTCACTAACATTAATCACACCGCGTGTCAGTGTATTGAGCTGTGATAATTTATCACTGCTTAATATATTGACATCTGTGTGTATGAGTGAATTTCTAGTACTGTAATCTCGTAAAGTCTCACGAGATTACAGTATTAGGGGCCGTTCTCCAGTGTTAGAAGCGTTTGTAGATCGCTTCACTCCTCCAAGGGTGAAACGATCTACTCCGCTTCATATAGTGGCACACAGAGGAGAAAGATCTCCTATGTGAATGCCGGAGAATGAAGCAGTGAATAGATTTCACTGCTTCATAAAAGGACACCTATGTATAGTAAGAAAAACATCTATTCTCCTTAGCAAAATATTTAACTCTGGGCTTTTTCAACAACCACTATGTAATACTGTGGGGTCGATTTACTAAAACTAGAGATTACAAGATGTGGTGCAGCTGTGCATGGTAGCCAATCAGCTTCTAACTTCAGCTTGTTCAATTAAGTTTTTACAAAATAATCTGGAAGCTGATTGGTTTCTGATTTTAACAAATCAACCCCTATATTTGCATTTTATATATAATTCTATTATATTATATTTATATTTATATACAATTGTATTTATAATTATAAACAATTTTATTTGTTTGCATTTTTTTTATATATATTAAAGTGGGGTGCCCCCTAAAAAAAAAAAAATTAAAAGTCAGCAGCTACAAATACTGCAGCTGCTGACTTTTAATAATCGGACACTTACATGTCCCAGGGTCCAGCGATGCGGGGGAATGAAGCCCCCCCCCTCGTTCGCGGCACTGGCAGTCTTACTGTGGGCACCTGGCTGTGGCTTCCCAGCTGGGCACCTACTGCGCAGGTGCGAGCAGCGCAGGGTGCCGTGATATGCCGCACAGTCATCTGGGACATGTGACAGGTGCCAGATGACTGTGCGGCACGAGGGGAAGTGATGTCACCAGCCCAGCTACTGAAGAAGGCAGACTACGAGGGAGCCCCTAGCAACAGGCATTTAGAGGTGAGTAAAAAAAAAAATAATTTCTCCAATTATTTTTTATTTATTTTTTTATTCATTTTAAGCTATTTAACACCACTTTAAGACTACTTTGTAGGAGAACCGAAGGTGACTGTTTCAGTGAAAAAGAGATTACACATAAACATT
>NW_027507758.1:47268152-47543152 GCF_037356315.1 Lithobates pipiens | reverse complement strand
ACAATGAATAGTATGAGCATTCACTTCAATTATCCAACAACGTGAAAAAGAAATTCCACTTACATTTATCCGATTATGTAGAGATGAATAAACAGGAATTTGCTTTTCACATTGAAGTGAATTTTCGCACAATTTATTGTCTGAAGACTCTCAACATATTTAGCAAATCAGCCCCTGTCTCCATGTCATAGCATGACCCCAGAAATGGGTCATGGACACAATCCATTCTTATGTCAGATCACTTTACTTACAGCACACACTACATGTCATTGCATAGAGAAATCGGGGGAAATGGGTGTATTTTGGGGGGGTCTGTCTACACCTCACAGATCACATAACTATGTCTATGTCACAGTCACACCATGTTCTGAAACTTTATCTGCACTCTACACAATGAGGTTGATTTGATAAAAATGGAGAGTGCAAAATCGGGTGCAGCTGTGCATAGAAACCAATCAGCTTCCAGGTTTTATTGTCAAAGCTAAGTGAACAAGCTGAAGTTAGAAGCTGATTGGCTACCATGCACAGCTACACCGGATTTTGCACTCTCTGATTTTACTCAATCAACCCCATTGTGCAAATTCTGAATGGAATGAGAAAGGCGATACAATGAAATTCTGCATGTGTGTATGAGCAACTAATCGATATGTATGCAACAGTGAAAAGTTCCCTCCTTAAGGACTCTGATACGAGGTTCTCTATCTATCTATCTATCTATCTATCTATCTATCTATCTATCTATCTATCTATCTATCTATCTATCTATCTATCTATCTATCTATATGCTGCTGGTGGTTTCCATTTTATCTATCTATCTATCTATCTATCTATCTATCTATCTATCTATCTATCTATCTATCTATCTATCTATATGCTGCTGGAGGTTTCCATTTTCTCTGGCCATACATTGTACAATTTTTCTTTAGATTTACACAAGCCATATCATTTGAGATCAAACTTTAAACACTTTCAATTTGTATGCAAACAGGCAGGCTCTACATAGATGAAGATAAATCTAAAGGATATAATATTGAAAAATTGTAAAGTTGTATGGCCAGCTTAACTTTGATTTTATGGCTACTACCTCCATTGCGCCAGTTTGCTTTAATACATTACATTATTATATATTTATACATCTGTGAATATGACATGGTCTGTCTCTATCTATCTATCTATCTATCTATCTATCTATCTATCTATCTATCTATCTATCTATCGATCTATCTATCTATCGAGCTATGCATCCAATTTACCTTTCTACCTATCTTTTTCTCTAACTTCCTTTGTCTTTCTTTCTTTCTTTCTTTCTTTCTTTTTTTCTTTCTTTCTCTGCTTCTATCTTACTTTCCCTGCTGGAGGTTTCCACTTGGCTTACTTTGGATCTTATTACTACCTTTATTGTATTAGTTTGCATAACACATGATATAATATATAATTATATATTGTAAATCTGTTTACATATATCTTTCTTATTTTCTTCTATGTATGTTGCATGTTTGCATCTACTTCTTTATTTCTTCCTTTTTATTTCATTTTGTCTTATGCTGCCTTAGTTTGGCTCTATGCTGCTACCTCTATTGTGTCAGTTTACATAATAAATTAATATTTATTACATTATATATCTTTCTTATTTTCTTCTGTGTATGTGTGCATCTACTTTCTCTCTCTCTCTCTGTCTCTCTTACTTTCTTTCTTGCTCTCTTCGATCTATCACCTGCTTTGTGTCATTTTGAATACTATCTATGAGTAGAAGAATATATTTTCTGGTGTGAAGTTTTCTCCCATCATGATACATTTGTATATTTGTGATAACGTTACAATAATCAGTGCTGCACAATCCAATCAAATTAAACTCTCCATGCTAGGTGCTTTTTAATATTCCTATTTTTATTATAAAATAAAAGCAGGGATATTTCTGAATGTTTTATTCACATAATATAAACATAGAACAAAAAAAAAAAAAGTCAACTGACCTGATCCAAAACTTTTAAAATGGGGGGGTGGGGGGGCTGATAATGTCATTTAGAGGATAATGGAAAGTGCTTTGATTTTGGGGAATAGAGACGAGCAGGTCCTGCGACAAGATTTGATTAAATACCCTGGGTTATGACCTTGTCCTGGACACTGCGACACAGAGCTATATGGAGAAAGGGTCCACAGAGGCAGCGAGAACAGAGGCGCAGTCCTAGTTCCAATGATAGATCCTGGAGGCTCGCAGCAGCAGCAGCAGAGAAGGGAGGTCCGCTTGGTGCCAAGGTGGGCAATCACTGATGAGCTCTAGTGAGGCAGCCAGCGGTTCTTGGGTTGAAAAGGCTGGAATTATAATTTAAAGGTAAGAGTTTAGACATAGGACAGGTGTAGAAGGTCACCATTGGAGGCACACTACCTTCAAGTTCATGGAAGAATGGAGGACCCATGGTAGGTTTGGTGGAACCACCTCTCCACCTAGTCTCTGGTGGGACTGTGTATTGGAGCCCAGGTCCAACAGTTGGGAAGGTGAGAAGGTCACCATTGAAGACACATTACCTTCAGTTGTAGGTTTGGTGGAGCCACCTCTCCACCTAGTCCTTGGTGGGACTGTATACTGTCTTAGGAGCCCAGGTCCACCAGCTTAGAAGGTCACCATTAAAGACGCTATACCTTCAGTCCATGGAAGGTTGGAGTACCCATGGTAGGTGGTGGAGCCACCTCTCCACCTAGTCTTGGTGGGACTGTGTACTGTCTTATGAACCCAGGTCCACCAGGTTGGACGACATTGGGTTGAGGATTGAGTCTTGCAAAGTGTGGTGGTGCATAGGGTCCGCTCCTGGCACAGGGATGGCGCTGGGGCCCTGCGGGTGGCCCATTCCATGGAGAGCCTGGAGTCCTGGGTTGGAGCTGAGCAGTAAGGCTGGACTCGAGGAGTTGTGGTCGGGGGTGCCGGAGGGCGTTTTGTCGTCGTCGGAACTTCCCAGGACCGTTTTGCCACCGTTCATAGAAGACGATAACGGGTTGTGACTGTTGGAATTGGAGTTTTCGTTATTCTCCCTTCAAAAACAACAGATATACACATGTATCAATGGCTAGGCTACAGCTGGCGATCAAACCTGCATGTGTATAAAGGCATCTGGCGATTCCATACACTATACAGTCTGATTGTACCAATCTTATGTAAAATTCAACAAAACTGTGTAATATGAGGATAAACCTAAACAGTATCAATATCAGTCAGGCTGAGGCTTCGGTTACATAGGTGACGGTAGAACTAAAGGAGATTGTACAATCAGATTGTATAGTGTATGATCAGCCTTAGCTATTTGTGCCAACTTCAACAAATTGTCGGAAAAATGACAAAATGCAAAGTACAAGGGGCAGAAAACGGCAGCCAATCAGCAATTAAAGTTAAATATTCGGTCTTCTCTAAACCGATGAATAATGATTTCTGATTGGTTGCTGTTATTGGTGGCAAATGTCAGTGACTCGTGCCAAATAAGATGTTTTATCAGCAAATAGCTGTAGAACCCATATCAGACTTTACAGATGTGGTAGAACTACAAGTCCCAGAATATCTAAAGAAACAAGTTTATTATACATACACATATACATTACATTATTATATGTAATATATGTAATATAATAATGTATATATATTTTAAATAAATAACTCTCTCTCTCTCTCTCTCTCCCTATATATATATTTTTTTTTTTTAAATAAATAACTCTATATATATATTTATATATATATATATATATATATATATATATATATATATATATATATATATATATATATATAATTATAGTACATATATATATTTAAACACATTACATTAATATATAATGTAATATATTTTTAAAAATAATCCGTGGTTTGGTTTTCTGTGTGCCTTTTATCCTATAAGTGGCTAAAAGAATTAGAAGACCTTTTACAGACATCCTAGTCAGCAACAAAAAAAATAAAAAAATAATATATATATAATATATATATATATATATATATATATATATATATATATATATATATAAAATTATAGTACATATATATATAAACACATTAGATTAATTTTTTTATATATATTTATATATATATATATATATATATATATATATATATATATATATATATATATATATATATATATATATATATATATATATATATAAAATTTATTTATTTATTTATTTATTTATTTTTGTTGAAACTAAACCACGAACATTTTTTACAAATTCACAAATATCATGAACTGAAATCTAAATTGTAATAGCTGATTCATTTTGCAGTTCGTTGCTGCCTGCACTAATTTACTAATAAGCCTGAATTTGTAAGTCATTCAGATGAGACAAATTAAATGTTCAGTAAATATACGTTTGTCGTGCAGAAATCAATATACATGTACATACAAGTAATCTTGCAAGTAAGTATTTGTAATCTTATTTTATTTATAGTTTTGTACATGTGAATAAAGGTAGTTTAAAATGCAATAATAATAATAATAACAATAATAAGAACATATTTGGTATACTCCTACTACTAAATAATAATTATAATCATTATTATTATTATTATTATTATTATTATTATTATTATTATTATTATTAATAATAATAATAATAATAATAATAATATAAATAATAATAATAATAATTATTATTATTATCGTTATTTGCTTTGTTTTATTTACTTGGTTACTGAATGTTGACAATAAATAGGAAGAATACATTTTGCTGTACAGCTTTTTAGATGTAGCCCATTATTATGCAATGGACTTCTGATGGGAAACCTGAATGCTATTCCATTGAATTGCCCCGCTGGCAGCTGTGTACATTACTACAATGTAACACATAATAAAATCATTGTCAGCAAACTTCTATCTGCAGGTGAGTACCCAGCAGTATTGTGTATTCATGTATGTTTGCAAATACTTGTGTGTCTCCAGACACTGCTATCCCCCTGACATATGACATATGCATATACCAATATAATATAATATAACATAATATAATATCATAGAATATAATATAATATAGTATGTACATAATAAAATGGAAGTATGCATGTATAATGATACATGTAATATCT
The DNA here is from genome assembly GCF_037356315.1 of Lithobates pipiens. Classification (NCBI taxonomy): domain Eukaryota; kingdom Metazoa; phylum Chordata; class Amphibia; order Anura; family Ranidae; genus Lithobates; species Lithobates pipiens. The sequence goes on along the minus strand of NW_027507758.1, from coordinate 47,538,093 downwards.
ATCTATCTATAAATAATATTCTACAGCCTTGTTAAAAAATAAATTACACTGCATTTTTCACATATACTTTATATATATATATATATATATATATATATATATATGAAGATAATAAACATTACCTGCAGGTATACCCAATTATGTATATATGTAATATCCTAACTAATACAAAGAGGAGTGTTTCCACTTTAATATTATCTTTGAAGTATCTTTGATTTTGGTATTCATATCTCTCAGTTTTAATCTAAGCCACTTCCGCTTTAAAATAATGTTAAAAACTACAGATAGAGTATTTTTTTTTTTTTTTTACAATTTAATATTAAAAACTAATGTCATGAAAAGTGAATACAACTAATATGGAATATTGGACACAGAATTTTAATGCCAACCTTCACTCCTCGAGCCTTTCTTAATTATTATCCCCCCCCCCCCCCCCCCCCCATTAACTTTTACAATTATAAGCCACTTAAATCATTTCATTGCAATGGCAGAGATCTGTCATAACTCTTTACAAGGAACGATGTGATCGTTTATAGAATTAATAGGCACCAAATGATGGCCTAAAGTAATAGGAGTCATATTGCAAAGCTGTAGTGATATCCGTGCCTTGGATGCAATAATATAATATATGAGTGTCTGCCTGCAGAGGCATTGACATTTTTTTAAGGTATGTATATGTATCTGTGTTATTAATAGGCACCCAGCCCCCAGCCTATAACCCAGCCTGTAGGTTGATTGTAATAATCATTTAATTATATGCTTGCTATCTGACCTGACACTGAGTAGTTCATGTCCATCATCATTACATGATGAGGGAGTTATATTGCCATCCAGTGAAAGCTGGAGCTTAATGAGGTAGGTTAGTGAGGGCAGGCGTGGGTTGGGTATCCTCTGTGACAGGCACACAGCACACAGCTGCTCACACTGGCTGTCAGGCAGCACATAGCACCAACCTATCCCATACCACAACCTATCCCATAAAACAACCTATCCCATATCACAACCTATCCCATAAAACAACCTATCCCATATCACAACCTATCCCATAAAACAACCTATCCCATAAAACAACCTATCCCATATCACAACCTATCCCATAAAACAACATATCCCATAAAACTTAACCTATCCGATATACAAATTTTTTCCTATAGAACAATCTATCCCTTAAAACAACCTATCCCATAGAACACCCTATCCCATAAAACAACCTATCCCATAGAACAACCTATCCCATAAAACAACCTATTCCCATACCACAACCTATCCCATACAACAACCTATCCCATACAACAACCTATCCCATACCACAACCTATCCCCCACAACAACCTACCCCATACAACAACCTATCCCATAAAACAACCTATCCCATAAAACAACCTATCTCATACAACAACAACCTATCTCATACAACAACCTATCCCATAAAACAATCTATCCCATAAAACAACCTATCCTACTGATCTTTGTGGAGCAGTTCTCCAAGCACTTGGGGTATGCCTGGGGCTGTTCTGATACACAGTGTACAATACTTCTAATCATCACTTAGATGTGTCTTATGGCAATTTATAATCCAGATTCAATAGCCAATTCGGTATTATCATCAGTATTATAAATGTAGTTCTATGTAACGCTCCTAGCTGTAAAGGGACTCCTGTCAATCTTTATCTTTAATATTTTAAGACCACGTATGTCTTTATTATTTTATGTGCTGCCATAAAGAATCCTCAGAATCCGATAACAACAATTACATAGGATCTGAGCCTCCCTGGTTAATTCATTGGAACCTCAGTATTACAAATTTCGTTATTTTATGTTCCCTGATCCCCTCAATGGATGTTAGCCACAGACAGCTTCTTCCTCAATAATTAAAATAGTGACTATTAAAAAACATTCACTGGTTGCGAATCAATCCCACAGGAGGATTCACCTCTATAATGTATTCATTATTTTAGAAGTGAGATCCATTAAGCAATTCTATATCATATTCTAAACCTTCCGTGGCTAATTTTAATTAATATATTCAATATATGTCCAGTTTTAAATAATTTTCAATATTTATGGCAATTTTTAAATTGTAAAGTATTTTCTGAATAACATCTTTAACTTCAGTATTCTATAATTGTTGTTTTATATTCTGAACATTAAGTGGCTAATTTAATAAAATATGTAGCTGACCAAAAAAAATAAAAAATCTGAATTAACATTCTATGACCCTTTTTCAAAAAATACGTATTCTCCGAGTAATGTCTTCTACATCGTATAGACATTTCCATAGAATTCTGACAATTCTGTATATAATATCCTAAGGATTCTTTTTAGCTAATTCAGCATAGTATCCTCAATATTCCTCAATATATCCTTATATATAATGCTAAATATTTTTGCAGTCTCTGGTGTTCTCTATAATATTATCAGAACAGTGAGACCAGATCTCTAAAATCCTCGCTAATTAATTGGGAAGTTCTGTACAATTAAATTATTTAGCCAGTTTTGTATAATATTCTCTGTACATTATATACAGTCTTCCTTTTTATATACAGAAAATATTATATATCTAACAGAAAATGTTAGATAATATATTCAACATTTTACAGCTTTGTACATAATAGATTCTATAGGGTGTTCTTTTATACGGTCTGTGTTAAATTACACGGCTAGCTGTACAAAGTATAATTTGTTATAACTTTTATACCCCCTAAATGTATTCTTTTATATGGTCTGTGTTTTATAAAAAAAAAAAATGTGTATGTTAAGTCGTGCAAAGTATATTTTTTATCATATTTATACCCCCTAAATGTATTTTTAAATATGGTCTGTGTTTTATAAAAAAAAATACTACATGGCTAGTTGTACAAAGTATCATTTTTATTAGTTCGGCCCACAACTTTCTTTAGCTGTATCTTTTTTAAGAAATATTATATGCTTAGTTATACAAAGTATCTTTTTTTTTTACCAATCCTGTTTCTAAAATAGCTCCAAGATCGTTCTGTTTACAACCTCCTATGACTATTTCTGAGTAATATCCTCCAGGTCCCATGGTCAGGTCTAGGAGGACTCTTCTTGGCAGCTGAGATATGTAGTTCTACATCAGCGGGACATTTGCAGGAAATGATATCTATGGTTATATTAAATAGTGTGCCAGTATTCCATGCCCGCTGTGCCCTGTCAACGAGGCTCTTTTGAGATGAGTGTAGAAATGTAATTCATAGCATGCAATAGCCCTACCAGCTCGGATATGCGGTTCTATACTTTCTGGAGATCGCCAGGAAAACACACACACACACACACACACACACACACACACACACACACACACACATATATATATATTATATATATATATATATATATATATATATATATATATATATATATATATATATATATATATATATATAGTTGCAGTACCATACCAGGTAGGAGATGTGGTTTGTGTCCTGGGGTGCCGTGCCGTTAATGTTAATGGGCGTTTTGCCTTGCCTTGCCAACTAGTAACTCTTGAGTTGGTGTAGAAGTGTAACTACCACCATGCAAGGATAGCCCTACCAGGAACAGCCACCCATGGTAACTTTAATAAGTTGTGCCCTGTGGTGTCAGGGTTCAATATTTCGTGGCCTTTGAGTGGGTATAGAAGTGTAAGTCCCATCATGGCAAGCTAGCCCCACGAACTTCTACACCAGCAGTGGAGATCTCTAGAAAAGGGCGATTGAAGAAGTTGTTCCATGTGCTGTCAGTATCCAGTAGCTTTTTGCCCCCACCGCTATGACTCTTGAGTTGGTGTAGAACTGTAAGTCCCATCATGGCAGTCTAGCCGTACCACCTACACTACACCAGCTGGACATCTGTGCCCTGTGGTGCCAGTATTTAATACCAGTAGTATTTGAATGTGTATTTGAATGTATTTGAATGTGTACCCGTAATTCATAAAATGCCAGGCTAGTCCTACCAACGGGTACATGTCATTCTAAAGCAGCTAAAGTTCTCCAAGAAAACATATCTATAGTTCTGTTATATACACATTGCCCTACCAGCTGGGACATGTGGTTCTAATGGTTATAATTAATAGGTTGTACCCTGGTTACTTCAGTATTCCATGAGCTTTGTGTTTTGATATAGGAGCTTCCTCAATGGAAGACTAACCCTGCCAGCTCTACATAGCTGCAGTTTTGTTTTGGGAAAGGATAGACATGGTGGTCGATTTACTAGAACTGAACAGTGCAAATCTGGTGCAGCTTCTGACTTCAGCTTGTTTAGTTATACTTTGGCAATAAAACCTGGAAGCTGATTGGTTACTATGAAGAGCTGCAAAAGATTTTGCACTCTTTGGTTTTAGTAAATCAACCCCATTGAGTGCTAATGATGGTGGTGGCAAGGATGAGGGGGGCAATGATGGTTGTGACAACGATGGGGGGTGCCAATGATGACTGTAAAAATGATGGGTGCCAAAGATAGTTGTGGGGAGGATGGGGATGCCAATAATGATCATGCCAACGATGGTTGTGGCAATATGGGGGGTGCTAATTATTGTTTTACCAATAATGGTTGTGACAACCATGGGGATGTCAATTATGGGGGGGGGGGTGCCAATGATTGTCGTGGCAACCAGGGGGGTGTCAATGATGGTTGTGCTAATGATTGTTGTGCCAATAATGGTTGTGGCAACCATGGGGTTGTCAATGATGGTTGTGCTAATGATGAGGGTGATATTTATTGTTGTGCCAATAATGGTTGAGGCAACCATAGGGGTGTCAATGATTGTTGTGCCAATAATGTTTGAGACAACCATCAGGGGTCAGTGATGGTTGTGCTAATGGTTAGGGTGCTATTGATTGTTGTGCCATTAATAGTTGTGGCAAACATGGGTGTGCCAATGATGGTTGTGCGATTGAATGTTGCGCCAACAATGGTTGTGGCAACCATGGGGGTGTCAGTGATGGTTGTACTAATGGTTAGAGTGCTAGTGATTGTTGTGCCAGTAATGGATAAGTCAACCATGGGACTGTCAATGATGGTTGTGCCAATGATGGGGATGCTAATGACTGTTGTGCCAATAATGGTTGTGGCAACCATGGGGGTGTCAATGATGCTTGTGTCAATTATGGGGGTGCCAATAATCGTTAAGCCAATGATAGGGATGCCAATAATGGTTGTGCCAAAGATGAACATGACAACGATGATTGTGCCAATGATGGGGATGTTAATGATGGTTGTGCCAATGATGGGGATGCCAATGATGGTTGTGCCAATATTGGGGGTGCCAAAGATGGGCATGACAACGATGAGTGTGCCAATGATGGGGGTGTTAATAATGGTTGTGCCAATGATTGGGTGTGCCAATGATCGTTAAGCCGATGATGGGGGTGCTAATGCTGGGGGTGCCAATGATGGGGATACCAAAGATGGCTGTGCCAACAATGTGCCAGCTGCTACCAGTAGAATGCCAGAAGTACTTACTCGTACCTTTCCTTGGCCTCGGCCGCCCGGTCCCTCTGCCTCCTGTTTTTGAACCAGTTGCTGACCTGGGTGGTGGTGAGTCCAGTGGCCTCGGCCAGCTCCCTCTTTTCCCTGGGGGAAGGGTAGGGATTGTGGGCATACCATTCCCTTAGCACACTCCTGCTCTTCTCCTTGAAGCAATAGCTGGTCTCCTCTCCGTCCCAGATGGAGCGGGGCAGGGGGAACTTTCTGCGCACCCTGTACTTGCCCACCGCCCCCAGGGGGCGCCCCCGCAGCTTCTCCGCCTCGATGTAGTGAGCCTTGAGCCACAGTTGCTGGAGCTTGGGGTGGTTGTGCGGGGAGAACTGGTGGCCCTCCAGGATCTTGTAGAGCTCTCGGAAGTTGCCCCGGTGGAAGGCCACCACCGCCTTGGCCTTCAGGACACTCTCGTTCTTATGGAGGTGCTCACAGGCGGGCAGGGACCAGAGGAAGCGCCCCAGGCGCTCAATGTTCCCCCCTTGCTGGAGCACCTCGCACACGCAGGCCACTTGCTCCTGGGTGAAGCCAAAGGTGGGCAGCATCGACATGGTCCTGTGCAGCCGCCGATCTCCACCACCATCCAGGGGAAGCCGCCGATCTCCACCACCATCCGCTCAGTCCCATCCACCAGCCATGGAGCTCCAAAAGAAACTTTCCTTCAAAAACTTTTCTTCTTCTGAGCCAGGCTGCGATCCTTCCTCCCCTCCTATCCCCTGCACATAGTCCACACAAGTCTGCCTGCCTGGCTGCCCTCCTCCTCCTCCTCCTCTCCTTCCTCTTCTTCTTCTTCTCCTTCTTTTTTTTTTTTTTTTTTTTTTAATAATATTATTCTAAACTGGCATGAAAAATGATTGTGCGCGCTGTGATTGGTCGGTTATCTGACCCGGGGGCTGCGAGGATAAGACAACAGTTTTAGGCAAATTATTCGCCATGGTTACCTTGTCAATCATAGGAAACTCGATCCGCATGGAGGAGGCTCCCTGGCTGCATTGACAGATTGCTCTCCTCCACTGAGAGGCAGACTTGCAGCTGGAAATACAGGAATACAGAGATACAGAAATATAGGGATCAGGAGTTTGCCTTTTTTTTTTGCTCTGATTGATGCAGGGAGGAGGAGGAGGAGGAGGAGGAGGAGGAGAGGGATCTGTAATATTGTAATGTCATCCTTGCCATAATCCCCTGCCCTAGTGCAGCCCAACAGTCTGCTTCCCTTACTGCAAGAGGCACTTCTGTGCTGCTCAGAGCTTGCAAGTTACATAGTCAGGTTGGAAAAAGACACAAGTCCATCTAGTTCAACTAATAAAAGAAAAAAAGAAATACATCCTACAATCTCATATATCCAATCCTATACCCACCATAGCAAAGCATAATCTGATTTGCTACAGCAGGGGAAAAATGTATTCTTGATCCCAAGAGGCAATCAGATGTCCCCCCCGGATCTACTTTACCTATAAATATCAGTATCCAGTTATATTATGTACATTTAGGAAAGAATCCAGCATATATTTTATTTTTATTATAGGTCATGGTCCGCAGAACTTTTTTTTGGGGGGGGGGGGGCATCATTTTAGGGTCACCCATGCACCGCCTCTTTTCGACAATGTCATTATCACATTATTATGGTCAGAGACTGCAGACATAGTACAGTTCCTAAGATAAATAATGGATAATGACCAACAGGCCCTTTTACCAGACCCAGCAAAACTAGAGCAGTGATGCCTCCGGCTGGATGATCGATCACTCTGGGTCCCCCGGGGTGACACTGGTCAGTAGTGTAGCATGTCTGTACCCTGGTCTGTCTGGCTTCCGCCCGGCACACTCCTCATTTTTTTTGTCCTGTAGCACTCTCTCAGCTTTTTTCCAGGCTGCAGTCTCTCAGTCTTTCTGTCTCTCTCTTGATCAAGCTGTAGCCTCCTCCCTGTAGAAAATGGGGCTGCCAATCTTTGGGACTACATGTCCCATGATGCTCTCCTCTCCTAGTCTCCTTTGATTGGCCCTCAGTTATGGGCAATAGGGAAGGAACAGAGTGGGCAGGAAGCCCCGATAGCGACGCAACTGTGCTGTATTTAAGATCTGATCCCCAAGTCCAGGGGGGGGGGGGCACTTGACCCCCCTTGCCCCTACCTGCAGATGCCCATGTTACAGGTACTTATATAGCGCTGTCAATTTACGCAGCGCTTTACATATACGTTGTACGTTTACATCAGTCCCTACCCTCAAGGAGCTTACAACCTAACCTAAGGTCTCTACACACATTTATACATATACTAGGGCCAATTTTAGACAGAATCCGATTAAAGTAGTTGTAAACCCACTTTTTGGACTTCTACCTATAGGTAAGCCTAGAAAAAGGCTTGCCTATAGGTAGTGGAAATATCTCCTAAACGTGCACTGTTTAGGAGATATTTCACTTGTAGTCCCCCGAAAATTCCAGCGGCGCATGTGCGAGGAAGAAACAAAACGAAGCTCCGTTTCTTCCCTAGCCTGTGCTGTTAATCACGGCTCCCGTGCGCATGTGTGGGAGTGACATCGCACAGCTCCGGCGAATCACAGAACAGGAGTCCGCCGCCCAGAAGAAGAAGGGGCCAGAAGATGGATGCTGCCTACACAGGGGACATCGCTGGATTCTTTTGCTGGAAAGTGGAACATAATGGGCTAGTATGCGATGCATACTAGCCCGTTATGCTTTTCATTTGCAGGCTTTGCAGCGATCAAAAGAGGAAGTAAAACCCATCAGGGTTTACTTCCTCTTTAACCTACCAGCATGTCTTTAGAGTGTTGGAGGAAACCAAAGTACCAGGAGGAAACCCACACAGGGACAGGGAGGACATGCAAACTCCAGGCAGATGGTGTCATGGTCAGGAGTCAAACCAGCAACGCTTTTTCCTGCTAGGTGAAGGTGCTAGCCACTACACCACTGTGCTGCCCATATTATGTACATTTGGGGGGGATCAGCAAACAGTGCACCCACAGGCTTCCCCCCGGTCGGTCAGGTCACCTGCACCACCCCCCCCCCCCCGATCAGTCAGTCGGTTACTAGCCGTGCACTTACCCCATCTAGGTTGCAGGCAACGCTTCCTCCGGGTGGCATGCTGCGGCTCCCCCTGCATCCTCAGCATCACGGCGGCTTCCAACATATGTCTACTCCCTCCTCCTCCTAGGCAACCAATAGGATCGCTTCTCCTCTCAGCCAATTGGGTTACGGGTCTCGGGACCTGCTTCCTGATTGGCCAGGAGGAGAATCAGGTTGACAATAGTAAATATTAAAGAGGGTTTACTTCCTCTTTGTCTCCCTGCAAAGGTAAAGCATAATGGGCATCGCATAGTAGTCCATTATGTGTCACTTACCTGACACAGGAGCCAGCGATGTCACCGCTGTCCCCTGTAGTCCGGAGCATCCATCTTCTTCTGGGTATCGCTGCTCTGGCCACTCACAGCCCCGGAGCAGCGATGACGTCACTCCTGCGCATGCTCACGGCAGCCGCCCCTAACGGCATATCGCCGTTAGCAGCTGCATGCTGCTAACGGCGATAGTGCGTCTGCGTGCCGCTGTCACTGTCTTTTAGTAAATATCTCCTAAACCGTGTAGGTTTAGGAGATATTTCTTGGACCTACAGGTCAGCCTTAATCTAGGCTTACCTGTAGGTCAAAGTGGTTTGTAAGGGTTTACAACCACTTTAATGTCACACAGTTTTTTTTAAGCCTATTATAGCTTTGGGCTCTAATCATGTGCTACTACAAAAGAAAAAAAACCCATTGGAATCCATTAGTTCCAGCACCCTACATGTAGATTAGAGGCCAAGTGCATGGATTAAGGGTGCAGCGCCCCTGTGCCCCGTATGGACGGGCCGACCACTGGAATACAGCCCTTTTGTAAACAATCTACTGAGCTGGACAGAACAAGCTCTTGAGGGAGTCTATTTTCAAATTTTCACAGCTTACTGTGAAGAAACCTTTCTGTATTTGGAGATGAAATCTCTTTTCCTCTAAACGAAAAAAAAGAGTGCTCCCTTTTCCTCTATGATGACTGTAAAATTAATAACTCAACACCAAGTTCACTATATGGCCCCTTTATGTATTTATACCTTATTGATCATATTACTCCTTAACCACTAAAGGACCAGCCGCCAAAGTTATACAGCGGCAGGTTGGATCCCCTGGGCAAATCGCTGTAGCTGTACGTCGGCTGCTTTAAGACCACTAGGGGGCGCAAGTGGCGACAGAGCCAATGAGCGTGCCCCGCGGCCGCAATGTCCGCAAGGCACCTGTGGTCGCTCCTGAGAGAGACGGAACAGAGATCTGTCAATGTAAACAGACAGATCTCTGTTCTGGCAGGGGAGACAGATCTGTTGTTCATACTGATTATGAACAGTGATCTCTCTCCTCCTCCAGGCAGTCACATCCCCCCACAGTTAGAATCACTCCCTAGGACACACACTTAACCCCTTGATAGCCCCCTAGTGTTAACCCCTTCCCTGCCAATGACATTTATACAGTAAGCAGTGGCTATTTTTAGCACCGATCACTGTATACATGTCAGTGTTCCCCAAAAAAGTGTCAAAAGTGTCCGATCTGTCCAGCGCAATGTAGCAGTCCTGCTAAAAATCGCAGATCACTGCCATTACTAGTAAAAAAAAAATTATAAAAAAATGCCATAAATCGATCCCCTATATTGTAGATGCTTTAACGTTTGCGCAAACCAATCAATATACACGTATTGCATTTTGTTTTTTGTTTTTTTACCAAAAATATGTAGAAGAATACATATTGGCCTAAACTGAGGAATAAATAAAAAAGTTAAAAATATTTAAAAATATTGCTTTTTTTTTGCCACTTAGTTGCCCAATTAGACAGAGTATTGAGGTCGGCTTGTAACTTGGAGACATCCTGTAAGGACGTTATTCCACTGCATAGATTGGTGTCATCTGCTGCACACCGAATTGGCACTTTTAATCCCAAATCCTATATCGTTATATAGTATTAAAATGTAACAGTCCCAACCAGTGGCAGCCATTCCATTAGGGGCAAAAGGCCACTCCCCTTCCCCCCAATCCTTGCACGCGGCCCCTAATCTACATGCAAGGCACCGAACGCGTGTATTTTTTTTTTAAATAAGCACACGATTAGAGCCTGAAACTCTAAGTGGCTACAAAAAGGGTTGGCCCTGCGCTGATCACATGCACCCTCCCAAGAAAAAAAAAAAAACTCTCTAGCAACACACACCAAACTGAGCATGTGCAGCCTGACTCCAAAGGGTCCGTCTTATACAGACATGTTCTGGAGTCAGTGGAAAAAGAGGAGGATCTGTGCATACAGGATCAAACAGCCTTTTTACACAATGCAGAGGATTAACCCCTTAGGTTCCTGTGAGTATAAAGCCCCATACACACTATCAGTTTTTCTGCTGAGTTTTTCCTTCAGGTTTACCAAAACCATGTAGTGCAAGGGCCTGCCTGATTGCATACACATTGAAACTCCTAAGGTTTGACCTCATATTATATGGTTTTGGTAAATCTGAAGGAAAAACTCAGCAGAAAAACTGATAGTGTGTACGGGGCTTAACAAGCATGCTTTACTGCATATACAGACTGATTTTACTGTTGTGGGTTTAGTAACACGTTAACCTTTACATATGGAAATGATTCTTCACAGTAAGAGCTGTGAAAATGTGGAATAGACTCCCTCAAGAACTGTCCAGTAGTGATGGCCGAACGGTTCGCCCGGCGGTCGTTTCGCGGCGAATTTCCGACATTCGCGGTCCGCACGTTCGAACGCCTTTTTCCGTCGTTCGCCGCGGCGGACTTACGTGTTTAATGTATACAAGAGCTTTAACCTTTGGTGACACGTTTATCATGTGATACAGGACAGCCAATTGAGACATGACAGCACATGGACACTTGTACATTCCCCCTAACCTATAAATACACCCGATCCGGTGGCCATTTTACATTCTTTCTTCTGTTAAGATAGGGACAGGTTCCTGTGTGGAGTAGGGAGAGATAAACCACTAGCTATTTGGTACACAAAAGTTCTTTTCAGGACTGGTATAGGTGTTAGGTGTTGATAGGTTTGCTGTGCTGCTGATTCTTGCAGCAGCCTGAGTGTCTTTTGTTAGTTTAGAGAAAGGGAAAGGACGGTGTATGCTACAGGGACAGCCAGATTAGTCTTTCATCATCATCATCATCATCATCATCATTAGCTGTTACTATCAAGGTCCACAAAAGAGCTGTTCCAGTAACCACTAATCGTTCTCTTTTTTTGCCAATTTGTATAGGGACAGGAAGGAAGCAGTGTTGTCAGGCAGTGAGGGTAATTTTAAAGACTTGCTGTTATTATTAGTTCCACAAAGGTTCTTTTCAGGACTGGTATCAGTGGTACAGTAATAGGCTTGTACATGTATAATATTCTTTCTTCCAAATATAGAAAGGATATTATACTTGACTGCTGCCCTTCTGCTGCAGTCTGCTAAACATTCACAACTCACTTGTTCCACAAAAGTTCTTATAAGGACTGGTAACTTGGTATAGGGTGCTACGGTACATAGGCTTGAGTGCGGTACAGTCTGCTGTTCTGTAAGGACCGCTATCGGTCCACAATAGATAGGGTTGACGTGCACCACTGCTGACCGCTGCCCTATACTGCAGCAGTCCTTCAGCGGTATAGGGACTGACGTACAGTCTGCTAATCACTAACACACAACCTGCTTGTTCCACAAAAGTTCTTATAAGGACTGGTAACTTGGTATAGGGTGCTACGGTACATAGGCTTGAGTGCGGTACAGTCTGCTGTTCTGTAAGGACCGCTATCGGTCCACAATAGATAGGGTTGACGTGCACCACTGCTGACCGCTGCCCTATACTGCAGCAGTCCTTCAGCGGTATAGGGACTGACGTACAGTCTGCTAAACACTAATACACAACCTGCTTGGTCCACAAAAGTTCTTATAAGGACTGGTAACTTGGTATAGGGTGCTACGGTACATAGGCTTGAGTGCGGTACAGTCTGCTGTTCTGTAAGGACCGCTATCGGTCCACAATAGATAGGGTTGACGTGCACCACTGCTGACCGCTGCCCTATACTGCAGCAGTCCTTCAGCGGTATAGGGACTGACGTACAGTCTGCTAAACACTAATACACAACCTGCTTGGTCCACAAAAGTTCTTATAAGGACTAGTAACTTGGTATAGGGTGCTACGGTACATAGGCTTGAGTGCGGTACAGTCTGCTGTTCTGTAAGGACCGCTATCGGTCCACAATAGATAGGGTTGACGTGCACCACTGCTGACCGCTCACCTATACTGCAGCAGTCCTTCAGCGGTATAGGGACTGACGTACAGTCTGCTAATCACTAACACACAACCTGCTTGTTCCACAAAAGTTCTTATAAGGACTGGTAACTTGGTATAGGGTGCTACGGTACATAGGCTTGAGTGCGGTACAGTCTGCTGTTCTGTAAGGACCGCTATCGGTCCACAATAGATAGGGTTGACGTGCACCACTGCTGACCGCTGCCCTATACTGCAGCAGTCCTTCAGCGGTATAGGGACTGACGTACAGTCTGCTAAACACTAATACACAACCTGCTTGGTCCACAAAAGTTCTTATAAGGACTGGTAACTTGGTATAGGGTGCTACGGTACATAGGCTTGAGTGCGGTACAGTCTGCTGTTCTGTAAGGACCGCTATCGGTCCACAATAGATAGGGTTGACGTGCACCACTGCTGACCGCTGCCCTATACTGCAGCAGTCCTTCAGCGGTATAGGGACTGACGTACAGTCTGCTAAACACTAATACACAACCTGCTTGGTCCACAAAAGTTCTTATAAGGACTGGTAACTTGGTATAGGGTGCTACGGTACATAGGCTTGAGTGCGATACAGTCTGCTGTTCTGTAAGGACCGCTATCGGTCCACAATAGATAGGGTTGACGTGCACCACTGCTGACCGCTCACCTATACTGCAGCAGTCCTTCAGCGGTATAGGGACTGACGTACAGTCTGCTAAACACTAATACACAACCTGCTTGGTCCACAAAAGTTCTTATAAGGACTGGTAACTTGGTATAGGGTGCTACGGTACATAGGCTTGAGTGCGGTACAGTCTGCTGTTCTGTAAGGACCGCTATAGGTCCACAATAGATAGGGTTGACGTGCACCACTGCTGACCGCTCACCTATACTGCAGCAGTCCTTCAGCGGTATAGGGACTAAGAGTTTTGTCACAGGGTCATTTAAAAAATGACATGCAGAGGAAGAGGCAGGCCCTTCCGCAGGGGTGGTAGGGGTAGGGCAGGAGCAACAGGCTTGAGCCAAAGTGGGAAGTTGCAGAAGGTGCGTTCAATTACTTTAAAGGATGCACCAGACTTGGTTGAGTGGCTCGCTCAGCCTTACTCTTCTGCACCCTCCTCATCCTCTCGATCTGCACCCTCTTCTTCACTCTCTGCTATGTGCACCCCCAAAGACACTACCACCAACAACACGACCACCACCACCACCACCACATACCTTCCGCTTGAGTCACTGGAATTATATTCCGATCCATATCAAGAGGACATTTCTGATGCGCAGCCACTCTTGGTATTGGATCAGGAAGAGGAGGTAGCAACAAGCGCTACTCAGCAGTCTGACGCCAGTACCCAGATCAGCCCAAGGAGGAGGTTGGTCCCCGGTGTTGCTGCCTACTCCGAGATCTCTACTTATAGCGGTGGGGAAGGTGACGTTGATGATGACGTGTCTAGTGATGTCACGTGGGTGCCCACAAGAGAGGAAGAGGAGGGGAGTTCAGAGGGAGATATGGACCAGCAGATAGGGAGGAGAAGCAGCAATGACTTACATTGCACAGCAGGGACAAAGCAGACTGCAAATGTATCAGGAGCGAGTCATCGACCATGTACGGTCACATCTGGCGCTCCCAGGACACCGGCACATGGCTCCGCAGTGTGGGCTTTTTTTAACGTGTCCGCTGCTGACAATAGCGTTGCCATCTGCAATCTTTGCAGTCAACGCGTTAGTCGCGGTAAGCCCAATACTCACCTAGGGACGACCGCCTTAAGAAGGCACATGAGCAGCCATCACCGAGCCCAGTGGGAGCAACGGAACACACAAAGCCACACTGCAGGCTCTCACCGTCCAGCCTCGTCTTCTACTTCTCCTTCTCCTCTCTCCTCACAATTGTCCTCCACTCCACCTTCCATCACGCCAAGCTCACATTTTTCTGCAAAAAGGCAGGCTTCCGTGGGCCTAATGTTTGAGCGTAAAAAAATGATGATGCCGGATAACCCTCTTGCCCAACGGTTGGCGGCTGGCTTGTCAGAACTCATAGCCCGCCAACTACTGCCATATAAACTGGTGGACTCGGAGGCCTTTCGCAAATTTGTGGCCATTGGAACACCACAATGGAAGGTCCCAGGAAGGAAGTATTTCTCAGAGAAGGGCATCCCAGAGCTATATGGCCATGTTCAGCGGCAAGTGAATGTATCTCTGGCACACAGTGTCGGTGCCAAGATACATCTGACCACAGACACGTGGTCTAGCAAACACGGGCAGGGAAGGTATATCAGTTTTACTGCCCACTGGGTGAACCTTCTGACGGCCGTCAAGCATGTAACCCGTGGCACCCGTGTAGATTTGGTTTTACCGCCACGGATTGCATGCAGGCCTGACTCTTCTTCTCCTCCTCCTACTCCATCCTCCTCCCTCTCCTCCTCAGCTGCCTCCTCCTTTTCCGCTGCTAGCGTCTCTTCCACTGCACCGCCCAAGCTCCCCAGAACCTATTCCACATGCCAGGTGAGACGTTGCCATGCCGTGCTGCGTCTGTTGTGCCTGGAAGCAAAGAGCCACACTGGCCCGGCACTCCTTTCAGCTTTGCGTTCACAGGCAGATGAGTGGCTAACACCGCTCAATTTGACAGTTGGTAAAGTGGTGTGTGACAACGGTGCCAATCTGCTTAGCGCATTGAAACAGGGCAAAATCACGCACGTGCCGTGCATGGCACACGTCTTAAACTTGGTCGTGCAGCGATTCCTTGTCAAATACCCTGGGGTCCAGGACATCTTGCGGCAGGCAAGGAAAATCTCGGCCCATTTCAGAAGATCTTACACGGCCATGGCTCGCCTTGCTGACATTCAGCGGCGACACCATCTGCCGGTCAGACGTCTTATTTGCGATTGCCCGACGCGATGGAACTCAACCTTCTATATGCTTGATAGGCTGCTCCAGCAGAAACGTGCAGTTAACGTCTACCTGTATGAACTCTGCGAAAGAAACGGTTCTGGGGAGCTGGGTTTTTTTTCACCGCGCCAGTGGCTGCTCATGCGCGACACATGCAGACTTCTGCGGCCATTTGAGGAGATCACCAAACTGGTCAGTCGCAGCCATGGCGCCATCAGTGACATGGTACCTTATGCCTTCTTTCTGGAGCGTGCATTGCGTCGTGTCATTGATCAGGCTGTGGAGGAGCAGGAGCGGGAAGATGAGGAAGTCGCAATGCTGGATGAATTCCCAGGGGGGGCTACTCTATCTGAGACAAGTCAACAACAGGAGTCTGATGAGGAGTCAGAGGAGGATGGTGCCGGGGCGGATGAGCAGGAGCAAGAAGAGCATGCTTTAAACCTTTCTGGGATCCCTGTTGTGCGAGGATGGGGAGAGGAGAATGAAGAGGACGACATTATCCTGGATGATGAGCAGGAGCCAGGCCACCACACCGCTTCCACTTTAGTGCAAATGGGGGCCTTCATGCTCCAGTGTTTTAATAGGGACCCCCGTATAAAAAGCATGAGGGTCAAGGACCAGTACTGGGTGGCAACGTACTTAGACCCCCGGTACAAACACAAAATGGCGGAAATGTTACCGCCGTCGCAGAGGGCTGTCAGAATGCAGCACTTCCAGGCCTTGCTTCGAGAAATGCTGCATTCTGCTTTTGCGTGCGCTGGCAGAGGAGCAATTCCCACTCCCAGAGAAGGATTTGCGGGTACCAATCCAACAGCGCCTGCAAGAAGAGGCCGGTTTGAAGATGTGTTGGTGACTTCGGATATGAGGTCATTCTTTCAGCCGACCCATCGACAGGTGTCATCCGGATCCAGCATCAGGGAACGCCTAGACCGTCAGGTGTCCGACTACATTGGGTTAACGGCCGATGTGGACGCTCTGAGGAGTGATGAACCCCTAGACTACTGGGTGGGCAGGCTTGACCTCTGGCCAGAGCTTGCCCAATTTGCAATCGAACTGTTGGCTTGCCCCTCATCCAGTGTCCTGTCCGAAAGGACGTTCAGCGCAGCAGGGGGGATTGTGACCGATAAGCGTACTCGCCTAGCTCACCACAGTGTTAACTACCTCACATTTCTAAAAATGAATGAGGCATGGATCTCGGAGGAATTCAACACATGTGACCAGTAGACCATGTATATGTCTATAAACTATTTTTTTAATCAAGCACACAGACCTTCTTAATTCATTTGGCTCACTTCCTTGACCCAAAAAAGCACACCGTACTATATGCCCCTACCCTCCTCTTTGAAGAGGTTGAGCGGTGTCATATTTCTACTGGGGCTGCTTATGATATCCCTGTGCTGTGCTGACTTCCTCCTGGGGGTTCTTATTATGAAGGGATCACACTATCCCTGTGCTGTGCTGACTTCCTCCTGGGGGTTCTTATTATGAGGGGATCACACCATCCCTGTGCTGTGCTGACTTCCTCCTGGGGCTGCTTACGGTGCTGCTGTCAGTGCTGTATGTCACGGTGCTGCTGTCAGCGCTGTATGTCACGGTGCTGCTGTCAGCGCTGTATGTCACGGTGCTGCTGTCAGCGCTGTATGTCACGGTGCTGCTGTCAGCGCTGTATGTCACGGTGCTGCTGTCAGCGCTGTATGTCACGGTGCTGCTGTCAGCGCTGTATGTCACGGTGCTGCTGTCAGCGCTGTATGTCACGGTGCTGCTGTCAGCGCTGTATGTCACGGTGCTGCTGTCAGCGCTGTATGTCACGGTGCTGCTGTCAGCGCTGTATGTCACGGTGCTGCTGTCAGTGCTCTGTATTACGGTGCTGCTGTCAGATGCCTCTATCACGGTGCATGTGTCATTCCGGTATGTCACGCTGCTGGTGATCATCTCCTGCACCCTCTTCTTTGCCTACCCTGGTCCCTGACCTTCCCTCTCCTCCATTGCCTTCATTAACTCCATAGTCCTGAATTGTTAGAACAATTTCCCAAATAAAATAAAAATGCTTGTAGTTATCGATCCCAAATTCACCTTATACATGTATTATGTCATTGTCCAGATGGTGGGACTACGTTTTACCCCCTAATAATTACCACGTGGCCGCAAATTCGACATGAAGGTTTGCAAAGTTCGCCTCCCATTGAAGTCAATGGGGCCCGCGGCGAACGGTCGGTTTCGCGAACGTTTGGGTCCGTTCGCATTTCGCGTTCGCGAAACGTCCCGTCGGAAGTTCGTCCATCACTACTGTCCAGCTCAGTAGATTGGTAAATGCCCAAACTATAACTGGATGCTAATATTTGTAGGTAATAACACCAGAGATTATTGATCCAGGGAATATATCAAGTTGCTTACTGGGGGATCATTTTTTTTCCTCCACTGGAGCAAATTGGATCATGCTTTATTGTTTTTTTTGTCTTCCTCTAGATCAACTGTGGGTATTGGATGTATATATGGAGGTTTTCTATTTGTGGAACTAGATCGTTGGTCTGCAAATTGCAGCTCGGGGGGCCAGATGCAGTCCTGTGCTTGTTTTTATCCAGATCTTGGGGCATCATTTTATCCATTGTTGAAACTGACAATCCCCCCCCCCCGTGACCCCAATAATGGGGCACAATTCCTTCTATTGACACCAACATTGAGGCACAATTCATTGTAATGACATCAACAATTGGGCCCAATGACACCGATGATGGGGCATTGTTTTTTTTCCCATTGTCATTGGAACCTTTTCTACCCTCCAATGACCACAGTCTGATCCCTGAAATTCTGAAGGACAGTAAACTGGCCCCCTATTGAGAAGGTTTGGAGACCCCTGAACTAGATAGACATTGGTCTTTTTTTTTTTTTTACCTGATTAGGCAACCATGTAATCAATATGTATTGGTTAACTGCAATGAAGATAAGTTATGTGACTAACCTGTCTGTAAATATTGACCAGTGGCGGCCCACCCATTAGGGGTGAAAAAGCGCCGCCCCCCCCCCCCCCCCCATTCATGAGTCTGTCCCCCTGATCTACATACAGGGCACTAGATGCATGGATTCCAATCAGGGTGTTTTGTTTATTTATTTTAATTTTTTTAAGCACGTGACAGAGGCTCTAATAGGCTTCAAAATAGGGTGGGCTCGGGGCACAGAGCACTGCACCTGAAGAACACCCAGTTGTGTGACAATAGCGAATGAATATTCACTATTGTAACACTGATTCTCCTCCCAGCCAATCAGGGAGCGGGATCGGATTGGACGCCAGGAGGAAGAGGGAGGAGATACAGAGGAAGCTGCTGAGAAAGCAGCCGTCGCCTGCCCGGAGAGAAGCCGCGGCCGCCCGGAGCACTGCTCACGAGATGGGGTAAATGTGGGGCCCCGACTGACTGACCGACCGCGTGGGGGGGGGGGGGGGGGTGGCCCCTCGCCAACTGGCTGACTGGCATGTAAGATGGTTCATGTATAGGCATCTCTACTGTGCTGTATTTCCACTTGACCTTTGGAAGATTTACCCCCCTTCATGACCAGGCCATTATTTGCAATATGGCACTGGGCTACTTTAACTGACAATTGCGCAGTCATGCAACGCTGTACCCAAATAAAATGTAAGTCAGTTTTCCCCACAAATAGAGATTTCTTTTGGTGGTATTTGATCACCTCTTCCTCTGCAAACAAAAAAAATGTAAAAAAAAATTATAATAATTTTTACTTTCTGCTATAAAACATATACAAAACAAAAAATTAAATATCAAATTTCTTCATAGATTTAGGCCAATATGTATTCTGCTACATGCTATTGGTTAAAAAAAATCCCAA
This sequence comes from Lithobates pipiens, assembly GCF_037356315.1. NCBI lineage: Eukaryota > Metazoa > Chordata > Amphibia > Anura > Ranidae > Lithobates > Lithobates pipiens. The sequence continues at coordinate 47,518,607 of NW_027507758.1, read as the reverse complement.
TAATTGATTGGTTTGCACAAAAGTCTAGAGTCTACAAAATATGGGATATTTTTATTTATTTATTCATTTTTTATACTAGTAATGGCGGTGCTCAGCGACTTATAGCGGGACTGGAATATTGCGGCGGACATTGTGACGCTAACTGCCACTTTTGACACTTTTTGGGGACCAGTGATACTAATACGATTCCCTGATGAAGTCACGTGACTAGTGACGATACGCGTCGGAACGAGGATACCGGAAGTGACGTTCGCATACACGAGCGGATTGCTCGTCCGTTTTTAATGCTGTATTTTATCGTATGTTTGTGAGTACCTCTTTTTATATATCGTTACAATAAATTTTACGAACGTACTTCACCATCCGAGTGTACCTCTATCTTTCCTATGAGACCTCTGGGAGCTATACTGAAGCCAAAGATCTATATGGAAACTATCTGAGAGGAAAAATACCTACCTGAGGGGACCAATATCCACCTGCTAGGAATTGGGATAGAATCCCTGGACCTTTGCTTTTGCTGCTTGATTTGCTGTTTACCTTACAGCAGTAAGGTAAGGGGCCATTTCACCTAGTGTGCCGTGTATACTGGAGACACAGAAATTACAACACGATTGCTGGCACCTGTTTTTCTTTTTGAGAAGCACTGAACAAGTCACTGAGCACCTATTTCAGCTTTTATATAGACTGTCTTATATATATATTTAATAACTTTTTTATGTTTAAGAAGATTACGGAACTAACTATCACTGGCACTTTATTTAATTTCACTATAGACTGTATTTTATCATTGTTTCATGCATTATGAATTGCACGTTTTAACATTTGCACTTTATGGAATATTGTTTCCTTTTGCTTAGTTACTTATGTTGATATATAAAACACATGATTCCTGGAATTCAAGTTTTAGAATACACTAGCACAAGACACCTTAATTTTTATTTTAGATAGGCTAGTTGATTTATAGTTAGATTTTAATTTTTCCAGTACTAGGCTCTTTATATTTATATTCATATCTAGTTCAGGTAGCGCAACACCATCTGTTTGATTTTCACTAATACAGTGATCTGTTCTAAAAATATGCACTGTCACTGTACTAATGACACTGGCTAGGAAGGGGTTAACATCAGGGGCAATCAAAGGGTTAACTGTGTGCCTAGCCAGTGTTTATATGTACTGTGGGAGGTTCTTTTACAAGGAGAAGACATGGCTCCGTGTCCCTGCTTTGCAGAGATACATGATCCATTCCTTCCCTCCTGTTAGAAGGCTGATCTGCCTTGTTTACATAGGAAGATCGCCGTTCTGCCTCTCTGCTTGATCATCGGCAGGTGCCAGCGGGCATGCGCATCCCCCTACCCAGAAAAGCCAGAGTTATCTGACGCACAAGCGCCGCACTGTAGCAGTAAAACTGCTATAAGCTAGACCTAAAGTGAATATTTAGCTGTATATCTAGAGGTCAGCTTGAAAGCAATACAACAATCAAATAAAAAATCAAGATATTATTTAATAATGAAGAGCGAAGCAAGAGCACTAGTGGGCAACAGGAACACTGCATTGCCACCCGTTCCTGAACACGGAGCTTCATGGCAGGATCAACAAATATTGTTTTTGTGAAATCTGCAGATTCTAAAATTTGAAAATGTCTATTGAAATGGCATTAGCATTAAAGCTCATATGAGATTTTAGTAATGTTTTTTTTTTGTTTCATATTTTTTATTTATTTAAAGTGTTACTAAACCCACAACAGTAAAATCAGTCTGTATATGCAGTAAAGCATGCTTGTTATACTCACTGTGGAACCTAAGGGGTTAATCCTCCGCATTGTGTAAAAAAGCTGTTTGATCCTGTCTTCTCTGATCCTCCTCTTCTTCCATTGTCCCCAATCCATCTCCTGATAGTACAGAGCCCTGGGGGCACTCTACACATGCTCAGTTTGGTGTATATTGCTAGAGAGTTTTTTTTTTTAGGGAGGGTGCATGTGATCAGCACAGGCCAAACAGCACTGTCTAGACAGAGGGTCAGGGGTCCTGTAGCCTCATAGGACAGACAGAGGAGAATGACTAATCTTCCTACAAGCTTTAACCAGACACTGATAGAAGTCACAAGACTGCTATATACTGTTGATGAGAAAAGGTATTTAGCAGTTTATATTTACTAAAAGAATTTCATTTCCATGTTCTGTGTACTTTGGGAGACCAGATATAGTGAATGCAGGGTCCTGGGTTTTTGTAACACTTTAAAGGCGAACTCCAGAATGACCAAATATAATCCAAATCCATTCATTATATGTATTTTTCATTGAATCTTGGTGTGCTTTGTGTATTTCTGTCAGATCTGTGCAGTAATCCAGTGTGAGACTTTCCCTCTGTTCCGGAGCTCCCTGTAATAAAGACCACTCACTGCTGCTCTCTCTCCTTGTGCAGGAGGACTGGTCATGTCTCCGCCCCCTCCTGTAGTGTTCTGCAGGCAGCCTGTAGTGGGTGGGGCCTGCTCAGTCCCTCCCATAGTTTTTCTGTATGCGCAGGCTAGGTGTGGCACAGTGATGATGTCACTGCTACCTTTACATTGTAATATCTTGGTCATTGCATTTGATGCACGCTAAGTGGACTTATATCCTGTTTGGGTTTTGGGAAACATAATTAAAGATTTTTTTTTGCGCCTGGAGTTCAGCTTTAACCACTTGCTGGACACCTAAACCCCCACATCCCCCCTCCTGCCCAGACCAATTTTCAGGTTTTAGCTCTGTCACTCTTTGAATGACAATTGCGCGTCATACAACACTGGACCCAAATGAATTTTTAGTATTTTTTCCCCCACAAATAGAGCTTTCTTTTGGTGGTATTTGATCACCTCTGGGTTTTTTTATTTTTTGTTAATAAAATTAAAAAATACAGAATTAAAAAAAAACATTTTATATTTTGTTAATAAATTTTGCAAACAGGTAATTTTTCTCCTTCATTAATGTACGCTGACGAGGCTACACTGATGGGCACGGATAGGCTGTACTGATGGGCACTGATAGGCTGCATTGATGGGCACTGATAAGGCGGCACTGATGGGCATTAATAGGCGGCACTGGTGGGCACTGATAGGTGGCATTGGTGGGCACTGAAAGGTGGCACTGATGGGTGGCACTGATAGGCACTAATAGGTGGCACTGATAGCTGGCATAGGTGGGCACTGATGGGTAGCAGTAATGGGCACTGATTGGCACTTGTAGGTGACACTGATAGGCAGCACTGCAAGGTGGCACTGATGAGGCACTGATTGGCACCACTGGTGGGCATTGATAGGTGGCACGGATTGCTGGCACTTATGTACTGGTGGGCACTGATTCGTGGACACTGTGGGCACTGATTCGTTGCACTGGCAGGTGGTACTGGCAGGCGGTACTGGTGGGCACAGATTAGGTACCCCTTCGCCTCTTCTTCTTCGGGACCGATGTCCCTTCAACAGAAGCCGGTGATCAGCTTTTTATTCTCCTCACGTTGTCAACGTGAGAAGAAAAAAAAATGATTACCGATCTTCTATTTACATCATGTGATCAGCTGTTATTTGCTGACAGCTGATCACGTGGTAAGGGGTCAGGATCTCATTGACTCTCATTGACTCGGGTGATCACATCACGTGCCGTGCGCACCCTTCAGGGGGGCGTGGTAAACAGGCTAAGGGGAGGATGTCAATAGACGTACTCCCAGCAAAGCAGATCCACGTTGTAGCCGTCATTTGGCTATAGTGTGGATCTGAAGGGGTTAAATTCTAAATGTGCTCTTTGCATCATTTTTACTTTGTTTTTTTTGTTTTGTGTTTTTATATAGTTCAAGTATAATGCTATTGAGATTACCAAACCAACACAACACAAAGCTCACCAAACAGTATCTGGTGAGACAATCCCTTTAAAATGACCTTTGACATTTTGCTTCCTGAGATGGTCATTAATATGCAAGTTGAGGATTTAATGTTCCAGCAAAGAAATTGTCTTTACTGCTATTGCTTCAGTATGATACAAATTAAAGGGAAACTCCACTTTTGTGGGAAAAAATTAATAAAAAAAAAGCAAATAAAAAAATAAAATAAAAATATTTTTTGAAAAAATAAGATAGTATATACAATTGCTACACAAATCATACTGTAATTGAATGTTATTAAAAATCACATTTCCCTTTCAATCTGCAGCACTCTAATTTTCTGTAAATGCAATATGAAGGCGTTCTGAACGGAATGTCCCCCACATATGTCATTTCCTGCTGTGATTGGCTCACTGATTTCCCCAGAAGTCTGCCCTAAGATACAAGTCAGATTTTAGGCATCCCCTGCAACAAAAAAGTCATATTTGATGAGACACTCCCAAGGGGGTGCAGACCCTGCCACTTTCCTCATTGGAACCCTGCAAGTGCAGCAGCTGATTGATAATTAAAAAATCATTCCCATGAGATTCACTTTGTACATGGACGCAGAAACAAACAGCAGTTTCTTCAAAATAACAAAAGGTAGGAAATCGCAAAACAATTTTTTTTTTAAAAGCCCTGCAATGTACGTGGATCACCCAGAAGGGAATATGCGTCTCAACAAAAGGCACTTTTAACCACTTGGCGACCACCTACCTCACATATACTGCAGCAACGTGGCCCCACTGTGCTGGATCACATACGTGTATATGTGATCCAGCTCTTCTGGGCATCCGTCGCCCCGGCTGTGCTGCCATTTACCCCAGCACATGCAATGAGTTTTGTCCGGGACCCGCTGATCGGCTGAGCGAATGACAGAAGAGAGCTCTGTGTTGGTAAACAATACAGGTCTCTCTACAGACTGCGGTTTGATGTGCCATTTTTTTTTCTCCCTGCAAAGCAGTAAAAGCCAGCCAAAGAGTAACCAAAGAGTAAAAACCAGCACATTGTTTAGTGGAAACACCACACAGTAAACATTGTTAGGCACACACTTAACCCTTTGTTTGCCCCAAATGTTAACCCCTTCCCAGACAGTGTCATTAGTACAACGAAAGTCTGTATAATTAGCACTGATCACTGTATTAGTCTCACTGGAGATGTCTGTGTCATTTAGTCAGTTGCCACCCAGTGTCAGTTAGTATCAGATTGTCCGCCGCACAGTCCCACTATAAGTCACTGATCGCTGCCATTACTAACATTACAAAAAAAACTGTTGCCGGCTCTCTTACCCTATGCTGCTATCCCTGGATGGACCAGCAGGAGATAATAGGGGGCTCTGTGCAGGCTCCCGTCTCGCAGGGTGATGAAGGCAAACAGGAGATTGCCAAGCAGACTGACGCAGGTGATCATGCCCAGGGAGGCCAGCTTGATGAGGCCGGCGGGGAGAAGGGATGTGTTGCTTTTTTTCAGCCCCTGGCCAGTCATGGAGACATCAGCTGCTGCAGAAGCAGGATTCCCCTCCGAGTTGCGGCTGGTGGGTTGGCCATTCGGTCCTCCTCCCTCCTCCTCCTAGGCCAATAGGATCGCTTCTCCTTTTAGGCAATCGGGAAATGGGTCTCAGGCACCCCAAACCCAGAAGCAAGTTTATTTACTGACTGTGATTTTAGTGATTGAGTTTACATCTACCTGAATAATTCCATAATTAAAGTGATACTAAAGGATCTTTTTTAATTTTTTTAAAAATAACAAACATGTCATACTTACCTCCACCGTGCAGCTCGTTCTGCACAGAGTGGCCCTGATCCTCCATTTCTGGGGTCCCCTGGTGGCTCTTGCGGCTCCTCCCTGCATTAGATAAGACCCTTGGAGAAGCGCTCACCCGAGGGGGTTACCTTGCGGCTGCGCTCCCGAGTCCAGCATTCGGCGCCCGTAGAGGCCGAATGTATGACTCGGCCCCACCCCCCCAGTGCGTGTGTCATTGGATTTGATTGACAGCAGCGGGAGCCAATGGCTGTGCTGCTATCAATCTATCCAATCAAGAGCCCAGAACCCGTGGAGAGAGGGGCGGCGGGGACACGCCAACAGAAATTCGGGGCTCAGGTAAGTAAAACGGGTGGGCTAGGGGGCTGGTGACTGCAAGGTGTTTTTTCACCTTAATGCATAGAATTCATTAAGGTGAAAAAAACACGAGCCTTTACAACCCCTTTAAATCCCTCTTTCAGTATTCAACAGATATAAAAGGAAAAGGAATTTCTATTCAGATCTTTATGAGTATAATTGCATGACTACCATAGTGACTAAGCGACAGAGGAATATGACTAATTCTGTGTACACATGATCGGAATTTCGGCCAGCAAAAGACCGATGAGAGCTTTTCATCAGAAAATGCGGCCGTGTGTATGCTCCATCAGAATTTAGCTGGCTGAATTCCCGCCAGCAAAAATTTTTGATAGCATGTTCTCAATTTTTCCGACGGAAAAACTTTCTATCGGAAATTCCGATCGTGTGTATGCAATTCCGACGTGCAAAAAAGTCACGCATGCTCAGATTCAACTATGAGATGGAAGCTATTGGCTACTGGCTATTGAACTTCCTTTTTATAGTCCCGTCGTATGTGTTGTACATTACCGCGTTCTTGACGGTCGGAATTTGGTGTGACCGTGTGTAGGCAAGACAAGCTTCAGCGAAATCCCGTCAGAATTTCCATCGGGAAAACCATTAGAGCTTTTTACATTTATATAGTGTTTTTTTTTTTTACAGCAATGATGCTTTTATTCTGCAGCAGTTCTGGTATTGGGCTGACATTATTTTCAGTTTGTTATTTGATTGTATCTCTAATCAGTGCAGCAAGGCTATTATTGTAAGACCTCTGGTGTAGATTTTTTTTCTTCTTCTCACACTGTGGTGACATCATCCGTTCCTTCACCTGACCTGTGCAGGAAATCCCGGATGAGCCCCCAATGTGTACAGAACATCGAATGGCAGCTGTAATTACCCTACCCTGATTGTATCCATCATATGCCCACACTGCAGCCAAGAGCAGACTAACAGAAACACAGAAGAGTAATGCCCCGTACACACGAGCGCATTTTCCATCCAAGTTATTTCTGACGGAATTCCTCTCAAGCTTGGCTTGCATATACAAGGTCACACAAATGTTCTCTAAACTTTCGACTGTCAAGAACGCGGTGATGTACAACACTACGACAAGCCGAGGAAATGAAGTTCAATGCTTCCGAGCATGTGTCGAATTGTTTCAGAGCATGCGTAGGAATTTTGCGTGTCGGAATTTCCGGTCAGAACTTTTTCCAACCGAAAAATAGAGAATCTGCTCTCAATCTTTTGCTGGCTGGAATTCTACCAGCAATAGTCCGATGGAGCATACACATGGTCGGAATTTCTGACCAAAAGCTCACATCTGACTTTTGCCTGCAGAATTTCTGATCGTGTGTACGGGGCTTGACAGCCATGAAAAGACCAAGTGGTCCATCAAGTCTGACCCCTTTTGTTTATTGAATTATTTTAACATATTAGAACTGTACCAAAAGTAAAGCAAAAGTGGGCATATCATTATTTTATTAAATAGTTGCCGACCAGCCGCCACTGATATACGCTGACAGGTTTGCTCCCCTGTGCGAATTGCCATAGGTGTACGACAGCCGCTTGAAGGGCTATAGGGGGCATGACTGCGGAGCCGATGCGCATGGCCGGCAGCCACAATGTCCACCGGCCACCCGTGGTCACTCCTCAGAGAGCCAGAACAGGGATCTGTCAATGTAAACAGACAGATCCCCTTTCTGACAGGAAAGTGGAGAGAGAGAGAGATGCTGTTCCTAGTGATCAGAAACGATCGGTCTCTATCCTCCAGTCTTTACACTCCCCCCACAGTTAGAAACACCTCCCTAGGGAACGCTTAACCCCTTGATCGCCCCCTAGTGTTAACCCCTTCCCTGCCAGTGACATTTATACAGTAATCAGTGCATATTTTTAGCTCTGACTGCTGTATAAATGTCACTGGTCCCAAAAACGGGTCAAACGTGTCCAATCTGTCCACTGCAATGTCGCAGTACCACTAAAAATCACTGATCACCGCCATTACTAGTAAAAAAAAAAATGAATAATAAAAATGCTATAACTATATCCCCTATTTTGCAGATGGTATAACTTTTGCAATAACCAACCAATATACACATTTATTGTGATTTTTTTTACCAGAAATATGTAGAAGAATACATATTGGCCTAAACTGATGAAGAAAATGTTTTTTTTGGGGGGGATATTTATTATAGCAAAAATGTAAAAAATATAGGTTTTTTTTCCCCTAAAGTGTCACTTTTTTTTGTTTATAGCGCAAAAAAAAAAAAACGTAGAGGTGATCAAATACCACCAAAAGAAAGCTCTGGGGAAAAAAAAAGAACATCAATTTTGTTTGGGTACAACGTCACTCGACCGCGTAATTGTCAGTTAAAGCGATGCAGTGCTGTATCGCAAAAAATGGTCTGGTCATTAAGGGGGAAAATCTTCCAGTCCTTAAGTGGTTACATTACATTACATAGGTCCTTCAAATTTCACATGTTGGTAGAATAAAACCGGCCATTGATGGTTCGAATCTCAGCCGGTTCAGCAGGGTCCGGCTGAGATTAAAACCATGTATTGGGAGGCTGAATGTACCCAAATTGATCGATTGACCAACTTGGGTACAACCAGTTTGCTGGATTGTACATGCAATTATTACTAGTGGCTGTTATAGCAGTTAGCAGTAATTATTGTGTCCTTTCGGTGGGAATGGCTTCCCTGACCCCTGAATGTATTGATGAGGGAAACCCGTGGTTGCAGGAAAGAAAATCGCTCTTTCTATGGCCAGCTTAACTCTTCCTCTCTAAGAACTCTTCTTCTTCTTCCTTTTCATGGCAGGTAAATAATGGAGTTCTTGACAAAGGAGGGGTGCAGACTGTTCTATATCCACAGAAGGCTAGAGAATGTTTACTGGGATGTCACCATTGACAAGAGTCACCAATGACAATGCCAATGAGAGCAATGACGGCACATTGCTTCTGCACATTTTTTACCTGCATGCTATGTCTCATCTGCAATGAAGTGCCCTTACCTGCCTGTCTTCTCTGATGCTGTAAATTGAGCTGCACATGCACCAGGCCGGTCTTTGCATACCAAAATGACAGCCTCTTGCATATGTGCAGGAGTGACATCATTCTACACCAGCCAATGAAGACAGCTAAAGCCTTGCATACAGAAAAAGATGCTGGTGAGGGACCTTTGGAAAGGAGAGAATTAACCCCTTTAGTTCCTCTTTGAAACTGCCCCCTCCCCCTTCCTAATACGTATGCTAACTAACCTGTGTAAGAAAGATGAGCCATTGAAGCCTATGGGTGACATTACCCCTCCAGGCTTTGCTGGCCATTGCCAATGTTCTCTTTCCTCTCCCCTGCCTCCACCACTGGCTGACACAGGAGGCCTGAAAACAGGTACGTATATACATTTTTCTTACTCAGGTTTGTTAGCAAAAGTGTTAGGAAGGGGGGAGGGGCAGTTTTATAGTGGTTGCAAAGCTTTTTCTTTATTATTAAAATAACAAACATATCTATACTTACCTGTCCTGTGCAATGCTTTTGCACAGAGCAGCCCCGATCCTCTTCTTTTGGGGTGCCCTGCCGCTGCTCCAGGCCCCTCCTCTTCATCGGGTGCTCCCACAGAAAGCCACTTACCATGGGGGTACCCATGCGTGCTCACTCCTGAGTCCCGCTGCTGGTTCCATTGACACAGACTGTGGGACTTGCCCCCCCCCCCACTCCTGTGTCACAGGATTTGATTGGCGGCAGTGGGAACCAGTAAGTCCAATCTGTCCAATGAGGAGACAGGCAGCAGTGGGAGCTGCTGCGCTCATGCACATCGCTGGACTAGCTCAGGCTCAGGTAAGAAAAAGGGTGGGGGGGGGGTCTAGGGGGGAGCTGCAGCTCAGTAGGTTTTGCATCTGCAATGCGTAGAATACATTAAGGTGAAAAAACCTAAGCTTTACAACCACTTTAACCGCTTCCGGACCACTTCACGCACATATACTGTGGCAGAAGGGCACATACAGGCAGAATCATGTACATGTACATTGCCCTTTAAGAAGCAGCTTGCGGGCGCGCACATAAGCCGCGAGGTCCGCGAGTGTGATTGTCTCACGGAGAGGAAGAACGGGGAGATGCTAATGCATCAAGCATTTCCCCGTCCTGCCTAGTGACAGTGTCACTGATCAGCTCTCCCTGTAATCGGGAGCGGTGATCAGTGTCCTGTCACACACAGCCCCTCCCCCCCACAGTTAGAATCACTCCCTAGGACACACTTAATCCCTACCACGCCACCTAGTGGTTAACCCCTTTACTGCCAGTCACATTTACACAGGAGTCAGTGTATTTTTAATTGCACTGATCGCTGTATAAATGTGAATGGTCCCAAAATCGCACCAAAAGTGTCCAATTTGTCCGCTATAATGTCGCAGTCATGATAAAAATTGCTGATCGCCGCCATTACTAGTAAAAAAAAGAAATATTAATAAAAATGCCATAAAACTATCCCCTATTTTGTAAACGCTATAACTTTTGCGCAAACCAATCAATAAACGCTTATTGCAATTTTTTTTTACCAAAAATATGTAGAAGAATACGTATCGGCCTAAACTGAGGAAAAAAAATGTTTTTTATATATTTTTTTGGGATATTTATTGTAGCAAAAAGTAAAAAATAATGCTATTTTTTTGTTTATTGCGCAAAAAAAATAAAAGCCGCAGAGGTGATCAAATACCACCAAAAGAAAGCTTTATTTGTAGGAAAAAAAAGGATGCCAATTTTGTTTGGGAACCACAACGCATGGCCGCACAGTCCGCACAATGTCAGTTAAAGCGACGCAGTGCCGAATCGCAAAAAGTGCTCTGGTCTTTGGTCCGGGGCTTAAGTGGTTAAGGTAACCTGGAATTCGACTTTCATTCTCTCAATCAACATGGACTATTTTTAATCCTTATGTTCCTAACATTAGTAAATAGTGGAGCAAAAGTCCAAAATGATGAGCCATGGGCCCAGACCTCTCCTCATGCCATAATCACATAGAAGGAGATTGTGGTGGAGGAAGAAGAGGTGAATAGGAGGAATATGGGAGAAAGGGAAGAAGGGGGAAAAGGCCACTTTAGCAATGCTCAGCACCTACTACCTCCATGTGGCAGAACCACCTCTCTTTTTAGGCTTTAGAACAGTGGTTTCCAAACTGTGACCCAGAGGCCAGGTGTGGCCCTTTGCTTACTTTTATCAGGCCCTTGGGGCACTATCTCATCCACTCAGGGCCGGCATAACCATTAGGCGGAACAGGCAGCCGCCTGGGGCGGCAGGATAGGAGGGGCCTAAACCCTTGCTGACAAAGTGTCTCCGCACTGCTCCCTGCTATTACACACCAGCAGCACTGAGCAGATTGGCGCTCCATTGCGGTTTGCGGGGTGACAAGCCACAGGATGAGCCGGGCAGTGATAAGGATGAACAAGCAAGCAGAGCAAGGCCGGAGTCTATGTGGGCAGCTGCAGGAGGAGCATCTTCCCCAGGCACCATGACTTGTAGTGTGGAGACGGAGAGCAGGTATATCTCTATGTCCGGCGCTTCACAGCCTCTGGCCTCCTGTCATAGTCACACAGTGAGGACGAGGAAAGTCAGCTCACACAGGAGTCCGGATGTGTTCTGTCTCCACTGTCCTCCTAACCCCGCCCTCACTCTGCTGCTCCTCCAATCCAATACAACGCCTCCCATTTGTGCCCACCCAACCCCGCCCACACCCACACTCCATCCACATGCATGCCATGCACTTGCTCTGTGCTGCGAGAGGAATTTTGTGAACAGCTGAGCGGAACTTTTCAAACTAAAGATTCCACAGCCCTGAGGAACACTGGACTGATTGGGGGAGACATAATTGGTGAGTGTGATTCCAATCCCCGGAACAACCCCCCCCCCCCCGTCCCCATCACTTTGTGCTCTGCACCTTCTTCCCCCTCCTCCTTTCTTTTTCTCTCTCTACCCCTCCCCTCCTTCTTTTTCCTTACACCTCTCTTCCTCCCCTCACCCTCTCCCTCATTATCTCCCCCTCTCCCCCCACTAGGCTAGGGCCTAGCCTGTCCATATACCATCCTGGCTATATACCACCCTGGCCTGTCCATATACCACCCTGGCAATATATCACCTTGGCCTGTCCATATACCACCCTGGCTATATACCACCCTGGCCTGTCCATATACCAACCTGGCTATACACCACCTTGGCCTGTCCATGTACCACCCTGGCTATATACCACCCTGGCCTTTCCATATACCACCCTGGCTAGCCCATATACCACCCTGGCTATGTACCATCCTGGCCCTGTCCATATACCACCCTGGCTAGTCCATATACCCCCCTGGCTATATACCACCCTGTCCATATACCACCCTAGCCTGTCCATATACCACCCTGGCTATGTACCACACTGGCCTGTCCATATACCACCCTGGCTAGACCATATACCACCCTGGCATGTCCATATACCACCCTGGCTAGTCCATATACCACCCTGGCTATATACCAGCCTGGCTAGTCCATATAGCACCCTGGCTATATACCACCCTGGCTATTTACCACCCTGGCTTATCCATATACCACCCTGGCTATATACCACCCTAGCTATATACAACCCTGGCCTGTCCATATACCACCCTGGCTATATACCACCCTAGCCGGTCCATATACCACCCTGTCTATATACCACCCTGTCCATATACTACCCTAGCCTATCCATATACTACCCTAGCCTGTCCATTTCTAACCTAGCCTGTCTATGCACCTGTGGACCAAGGCTGGTGTGAGGAAGTGAGCTGGTGTCACTACTATTTGTCTTCAGGCCGGGTCCAGAGGTGCAGGTGCAGGTCTGTAGACCATGGCTGAAAAAAAAACCAGTGGCGAGGCGCCGAAAAAATCTCCACCTGCCACCTCCACTGTATACATGGGCAGGGGACAGTGGATGGAGTCAGGGGCGGAGCCAAGGGGAGGGGGTTGTAAAATGAGGTTTCGCCTAGGGTGTCAAAAATCCTTCCATCAGCCCTGCATCCACTGATACCAATGATGGGTCATAATTCCCCCCCCCCCCCCCCCCCACTGAGACCAGTGAAGGGGCACAATTTCTCCCAATTACACCAACAAATGGGCAAAATTACATGAATGATGGGACACAATTCCTCCCACTGACACCAACAATTGGGCACAAGTCCTCCCAATGACATAACAATTGGGCCCAATGATATCAATGATGGGGCACAATTTCTCCCACTGACACTAAAGATGGGGCATTGTTTATTTCCAATGATGTTGGGGCAGCGGCGCTTTGCTGGCGGTATAGCCATATTTTATTAAAAAAACGTACAATGTCAAATAGTGTTCATGATTTTGTCATCTTCATAAATGCAAAAGGGTACAATGTCAATTGAAGGCAGTCTATATTTGGTCATTTAGTACCATTCCATATCATCAGACCTGGAATTACAGACTTATAATACATAGTGTAAATTCTGAGCAGGCTTCTCATTCCTGTTATGTGTCTTCATGGTCTATAAATGTTATCACGATGTAGTGCACTGTATTATCTCCTGTACTCACATTATAGTTATCTCTGGGAAATTTCAAGTCAGTTTACCTTTTTTGTTATAAGTTTAGTGCATACCCATTTTAACTACTGCTTTTTTATATTTTTATTATGATAAAAGAAAGTTTAATTGCTGGATATTTTATCGTGTATAAATGAATTGCATGCATTTGAATTAATTCATTAATTCAATTTGATATTTTTTTAATATATTTAATTGTATTTAATTTAGATTGTCTATAATATAATTTTATTTCATACTAATGCTGACTTAAAGCTAAACTCTGAATATGGAAAAAATATTTTTAATCAGCCAATTATTCTATTGTTTTTTTGTTATTTCTATGCCTCTGTTTTATATTATGTTCATACATTGTCCAGCATTCCATGAACGTAGCAGCACATTAACATGAACAGACATCTCCTGCAAATGTTTAGGGGAATATGGTGATGTAATCATGGGCACTGGTACTAACTTCCTTCTTAAGCCCTCTTAAGGGAAGTGTATTTGCCTCCCCCCCCCCCCCCCCCGAAGGCTTTGTTTTATTTTTGCTATGATCTGATTTTATTATTACTCTAATGCCACTTACACATGATCAAATTGTCCAGCGAACTCGTTCCGCCGGACCACAGTACGCCGGACAATTTGATCGTGTGTGGGCTCCAGCGGACTTTTTCATCGTAAAGTCCGGCGGACTTAGAAAGTAGTTTTGACTCAAAATTTGTCCGCCAGACTTGGCTTTCAGCCAATCCGTTCGTCAGTGTGCTAGTCTGGCGGACTAAGAATGATGCATGCTCTGAACCAAGTACGAGAAGGAAGCTATTGGCTACTGGCTATTGAACTTCCTTTTTCTAGTACCGTCGTACGTGCTGTACGTCATTGCGTTAGAAATCGCTGGACTTTCAGAGTGTCTGTGTGTGGCCAAGCCCGTTCGTTATAAAGTCCGGCAGGTTGTTTGCCGGATTGTTTGCTGGACCAATTCGATCATGTGTACGCGGCATTTCACATTCGTTTGTCACTCTCATTGGATTGTGTTATGCAGATTCTCAATTCTGGGTTCTTCCCCTGTTGATGAGGGTTTTCCACGTTTTGTGGGGTGAAATGGAGCCAGTGTACACAGGGACAACTTCATTGACCCTTACAAAATTTTAATCCAGCTCCCCATTTGTTCTTGTGCTAGGACTGTATAGATGTCTTTGTCCCCTCTAGACGATCCACTCTATGTATTTGTTTTGGTGACCACTGTCAGGGGGAATGAAAGTGAAAAAAAATTACAAATTTTATTTTGTCACCAGATAAGAATAGGGAAGAAATGTTCCAGTGGAGACACTTGCTCCAAGGACAGCTAAGAGGAGCTTTCTCTAACATTAGAGATAGATATTCTCCATTCTTGTCGTGCCTACGGGACAAAAAGAGAAGGGAAATCTCTTGAATGAGACATAGATGGTAAAAAAACTGACATGGGTTGAACCATTCCTTACTCTCTATTTCCAAATGAAACAGGAAAAAAAGTTTTGCCTTCAGAGGCTGATTCCATAACCATGGTAACACATACACAATGCACTCGAGCATGGGTCTCCAAACTTTCCAATCAAAGGGCCAGTTTATTATCCTAGTGCAAACAACTGGCCACTGCCTCACCTATAACTGGCCTTCAAAGCAAGGAGAACATGGAAAGGCAATGCATGCAAAACAAAACCAAAGCAAATTCCCAGCTCAACTCACCAACCGGCTTGCAACAAACTGAATTATCCTGTCTAAGCCCTTGTACACACGGTCGGAGATTCCGACGGAATGTGTCCTATCGGAACGTTTTGTCGGATATTCCGACTGTGTGTGGTCTCCATCGGACTGTTTCCGTCGGAATATCCGACGGACCAACTTTTCCAACTTGCCGGTAAAATTTTCCGACAAAATGCTCAGATCGGACATACTCTGATCATGTGTAGCCTACTCCGACGGACAAAGTGCCACGCATGCTCAGATCAAATTCCTAGACCAAAGCTATTGGCTACTAGCCTGAATGTAGTCCCGTCCTAATGAAATAACGTCATCACGTTAAGTACAATCGGATTTGGTTGCCAGAATGTCAGACCGTGTGTACAAGGTCTTACAGTTGCCCTTCCATGTGCTCCTTTCTGTAAAGGCCAGTTATCAGTGGGGGGCATTTGTTTTTACTGTTAGAATACTGGTGAATGGACATACTGGACATCTTTGCTGCCATAGTGCTATATTCTGGGTGTCCAGTGCTCCCCTCTGCCTTTAAGGAGAGGTGGGCTCCCTACAGGCTCCCCTGCCCTCTGCCTATCCATTATAATGCATGTGCTTCCACTGTAGAAGCTCTCAAAAATGTATAGAGTTAGGACTACAGAAAATACTGGGGTGCTGTGAAGTGGCTCTGCAGCTTTCGCATGTATTTTCAAATGTGTGCAAACTAAACCACTGCTTTTAATGTAAACTGTTAGACAATTTGGTTGGTTGCAAGCTGGTTGGTGAGTTGAGTGGGCATTTTCTTTGGTTTTGTCTTGCAATTTATTGTCCTGCAGACTGGGGGGGGGGGGGGGGGGGATCAGACTGCGGCCAGTGGGAGTAGAAGCTGCCTCAGGCTTGGCGGTCAGTGGTAGTAATAAAATTACATTGCCCATGGTCAGAAAGAGGAGGAATCGTTCTTCTGTCGTGGTTTGTTTTTTGTTCTTGGTTTTTAATTATTGGTTTCACTACATCTCACCAATTCCCACATTCACACTAGGGGTGCTCGGAGCTCGTCCGGACATCTGCCTGTGATGATCACCGCCCTATACATGCCCTCTTGGCTCCCGACACTGATGCTCTGGGGTGGCTTGAGGTCCTTGGCGCCCTGCCTTCCAGCACACACATATTTGTAAGCCATTTTTGTTTTCTACGGGCTTTTTGGGGGGCTTTATCCATCCCCCCCTACCCTGATTTAGTATACTTACCTACAAATATTTTCCTATTGCAGATATCTTACATGTCTGCTCCTGAAGAGCGGTTTAAAGCCGCGAAACGCGTCGAGCTACTGGTGTATGAACTACACAACCATCATGATATGTGTTTATACTTCTTCTAACATATTTGGGTTTTTGAGCCTATTGACAGTGCAGTTGCTATTATCTCAACATTTGTATCCAACTATGAGTATGGTGGTCCCTTTTATTTTACCTTGAATATCAATGGTTGTAAATATGTTATTATCAATTATTGCCAGGTTGCAGATTGACACCATGTTATGGGTGCATTTTTGTATACATGGAATGAACTGTATGTAAACTTGTTTTTACGTATTATTAAATCCTTATTTTCCACCATTTTACTAATTTTTGTCATCCTGAGCTTCATTTAAAGTCCCACTTTCTTCCTTTTTGCACTACGGCTGCCCCCTGCCACGGTGAAGCTTTTATTTCCAGATGATAGGGATGGAGGCACATGACTTTACCCAGCCATGGCTTCACTCAAAGCCCCAAGTTCCCCAATTCCCCCCTTTTTTAGTATTGAGGAATAATATCCCATCATTAGTGTCAGTGGGAGGAATAGTGACCCATTTTTAGTGTCAGTGGGCGTATTGGTGCCCCAACATTGGTATCAGTGGGAGGAATAGTGCCCCATCATTGGTGTCAGTGGGAGAAATAGTGCCCCAACATTGGAGTGAGTGGGAGGAATAGTGCCCCATCATTAGACTCAGTGGGAGGAACAGTGCCCCGTCATTGGTGTCCGTGGGAAGGATAGTGCCCCATCATTGGTGTCAGTGGGTGGAATAGTGTCCCATCATTGGTGGCAGTGGGAGGAATAGTGCCCTATCATTGGTGTCAGTGGGAGGAATAGTGTCCCATATTTGGTGATAGTGGGAGGAATAGTGCCCCATTGTTGGTGTCAGTGGAAAGAATATTGTCCCTTTGTTGGTGTCAGTAGGAAGAATAGTGCCCCATTGTTTGTGTCAGTGGTAAGAATAGTGCCGCATCATTGGTGTCAGTGTAAGGAATAATGCATCATTGTTGATATCAGTGGAAGAAATCGTTTTCCAACATTTATATCAATGGAAGGAAGTATGTCCCATCGCTGGCATCAATGGAAGGAAAAAGCCACATCGTTGGTGTCAGGGAGAGGAAATATTCCCTACCATTTGTGTCAATGGAAAAAATGGTACCCCATTGTTGATGTCAGTGGGAGGAATAGTGCCCCGGTTATGGTGTCAGTGGAAGGAATAATGCCTCATACCAGTGAGTCAATGACAGGAATAGTGCCCCAAGGGCTAGCTAAAGGTAGGCAAAGGGCTGCATCCAGCCAACCAGCCTCAGTTGGAGACCACTAGACTAGAGGAATATGAGAGTTCAAAGATATATTAAACCCATCTTCATGGGAAAAAACAATTATAGCATCTACCAGCCCTACTGTGCTACTGAGAACATGATGTTTATTACCATGATACAGTAGAGTAGTAGTAGTAGTAGTGCTCCTTACTGGCTAAGCCTACTTATTGTGGCTAAAAAAGCTGAATGCTTTAGTTACATAATGTAAGTTAGATTTAAGTTATGTCCCTTGTGCTGATTTTTATGTTCGGAATTTAGGCAAAACCAATGCCGCGTACACACGAGCGGAATGTCTGGCAGAAAAAATCAGGCGGAAGCTTTTCATCGTATATTTCGATCGTGTGACTTTTTTTTCTGAAGGACCTAGAAAGAGAACATGTTCCAAATATTTTCGACTGAAAACCGCTCGTCTGTATGCTGTTCCGACAGACCAAAAACGACGCATGCTCTGAAGCAAATACGAGACGGACGCTACTGGCTACTGGCTATTGAACTTCGTTTTTCTAGTCCCGTCTTACGTGTTGTACGACACCGCGTTCCTGGCGGTCAGACTTCGGTGTGATCGTGTGTACGCAAGACAGGTATAGCGGAATTCCGTTGGAACTCAGTCGGAAAAACCTTCAGAGTTTATTCCGACGAGAAAACCGGTCGTGTGTACAGGGCATTAGGTTTAACCAAAAGCTAATTATTACTCATGTGTGTCAATTTCATTACAAAATATACAAAAAAATGTACTGTACTGCCAACAGAAGGAAGAGGGTTATAGCATGTCTTTATGAAAAGTGTGGCCTAGAAGGTATTTTTTTCATAACTGTCCTATTGTAAATATTTTTTCTCTTTCCTCCAACACCTCTCTTCTTTCAATCCCTATGTGCCACACAATCATGTGCTATCCTTCTTCCTATGACTACGACTTGTCACCTAGAAGCATTCACTTGAAGTAATACTATCCTCATTATACCCAGGGAAAGTCCATATACTTTGAATGACCTGACACAAGGGCTTTATATGGTGACTGACAGTTGTACACTTAACCCCAGTAAGAGCCCTCTGGAAACCCCCTGCCCATTATATGTGCGAGTGAGCGATATTTAATAATATCATGCTTTTATGAACACATTGCCAGCTTAGCAACTGGTGACCTATTTGAATCTGTTAAAACATCACCATTTTTCCAGTTTCCAGGATTAAATTGACTATTTATATAAAAGGACATTCTAATCTAACTATCAGCAAATTCAGGGGATATGGTCTATCTGCCTAGGAGAACGTCAAGCTATCCTACAAGGAAAAATCTTTTAGTGTTATCTAATTTGTGTAGCAGGAACAGCAATTCTAACCTTTCATTTCTACAGGTCAAGGTACCCAACTCCACCCATATGACTCCATGGGCTAAATATATACTATGATATTAATTATTAAAGCAGAGTTCCACCCAAAAGTGAAAGCTCGGCTTATCTGTCCCCCCCCCCCCTGGGGCGGTTTAAGGAAAGAAAATTGCGTCATGTATGGCCTGCCTTAAACCATAACACCTCTAGTGTTTTTTTTAAGGCAAGTTCTAAGTAAGTTCTAATATAAAAATTACAGACAGTATACAGTTACCTACCTTGTCCTTAGAACGACTTTTAGCTCCCATTTCTCCTGAAGTCAACCACATGTTGCCATTTGGTCACATGATCTTTTGCCACATTATGGCCACTTGACAGAGCTGAGGACCATAGGAAATATTTATTTACAATCATCATCACTCCATCTAGTGGCTATAATGCAGTATTTTCCTGACTTACGCTATTCTTATGAATGAAGGAAATCTGACCTGCAGAGAAAATAGCCTAATAACATATGATTTGCTGACATTTGCACAGAACAAATGTATATGCAGTTTTGCAGAACAAAGAGCAAGTTTTTAATAAATTCTCCCCTAAGCCCTTGTACACACGGTCGGACATTCCGACCGAAAATGTCCGATCGGACCGTGTTGTCGGATAATCCGACCATGTGTGGGCTCCATCGGACTGTTTCCGTCGGAATATCCGACCGACAAAGTTTGAGAGCTGGGCTATAGAGTTTTCCGACAACATGATCCAATAGGACTTTGTCCGATCGTTTGTAGAGAATTCCAATCGGACAAAGTGCCATGCATGCCCAGATCAAATTCCTTGACCAAAGCTATTGGCTACTAGCCTGAACGTAGTCCCGTCGTAACTACATACCATCATCACGTTCCCGAACAATCTGATTTTCCGACAACTTTGTCCGACCGTGTGTATGCAACACCAGTTTCTGACAAAATCCGACGGATTTTGTTGTCGGAATGTCCGACCGTGTGTACAAGGGCTAAGGGTTACCAGAAAAAGTAAAGTAACAGTGACACATTTCACAGTTGGAATATTATTATTTTTATTATTATACTGGATTTATATAGTGCCAACAGTCTGCGCAGTACAGTTACAATACAATTCAATACAGGAGGAATCAGAGGGCTCTGCTCACTAGAGCTTACAATCTAGGAAGGAAAATAAAGGGAAATAGGGCACCATAGGTCCTCTATTAGGGTATATTCATCAGGTTCCTGTGCTCATACATTTGGTATACTGTATAATACATATTGTTGACCCTACTTCAGCTTTGCACATCAGGGCCCCATTGAAGCTTTGTTACATATTTGTTGGCAGTCTATCGAACACATAACTACAAGTGCGGTCCTATAGATGGGAAGATAAACAGCGGCTGGCCTTTGAGCTTCTGTTTACTTCTCGATCATTTCCATACAGGGAGTACTCCATTAACTGATCCCAGTGGGAGGGAGACTAGCAAGAGCAGGTCCCCTGGATATCCTAAACCTCTTCCTCCGCATATGTGTTTTATTTGTAGCACCATCAAGGTTTCCAGCCTGCAGATATTGTTCTTGTTCTGATTATGTCAAATAGGATTGATTTCAGCTGAAGCCACACACCAACCGTCTGAAAAACCAACGCAATTAGAGGTTCATGCTGGTGATCATTCAGTAGAACATGACTTTGGGTGGAAATCTGGATGCATTTCTCTGCCTTTAAATCAAGAACATGTGAAAAAGTCAACAGCTAGCAAGAATGATCCCGGTCAGGGTACCACTAATCTGAAAGGAACATGTTGGCGATGTTGAACTCTTCTGATCGTAAAGGCAAGATGCATAAAATAAAGGATTCTTCCACTTCAAATCTTTAAAGAAGAATTCCAGGCATGTCATTTTTTCATAGTTACATTGGTCCAAGCTGGGCCAAGCTTTGACCAATGTAACTATGCATATACCATACCTGGGGGATACCAATAAATGTTGGAAGTAACTGTAGTAGACATACTTTGTATTCACTGAGAAAATGCAAAGCCTTCTCTGAATGGCCCCCATAACCAGAAGCTAGTGGAGATCACTGGAGTAGCTGTGTATACTAAACTAATTTGCAGCTTCTAGAGGGATCTCACAGGTATGGTTTATGCATAGTTACATTGGTTCGAACTGGACCAATATAACTATGTAAAAAATGGCATATCTGGAGTTTTTCTATAATGACTGTAGTAGCCAGGTGTGATAGCTTTGTTGTTCCATGAAAATCTAAACTGGAGAGGTAGCTTAAGAGTCATTGTTGTCACTATTCCTCAATGCCCAATATATGCTTACCTTCATACTTGCATTACTTGCCTTGTATTTATGACAGAAGCCATGGTTGCATTGTCATCGATCTGAGTTTAGTGACATTGGGTAGGGTTAAAGTTTATAAAAATACCTTTTTTCATTTTGGAATAGGGAAAGGTTGAAACCACTGTTAAGATTTTTTTCTTTTTTGCCATCTGTTCACCACTTTTGGCCCTGTAGACACAACACCCAAATGAGGGGAAAATTCTCCAAAGTAAGAGAAATGCCCGCTTTGTTATGATTATTAGAATATTTCCACTGTATTCCTGCTCCATTAACAATAAAACATTTCAGTTCCAGAGACAGTGGTCAACAGGACAAATAAAGAGAATAAATCTACCTAATAGATGTTATTTAAAAATCATTAAACTAATCCATAACCTGCTGCTGTTGAAGCCCCATCCTTCTAATTGTCAACTCCAGGGGTCTCCAAACTTTCTAAAAAGGGGACCAGTTTACTTTCCCTTAGAGGGGCTGGACTGTGATAATTGGGGGGTAGAAAAGGTCCTAACATCAGTGGGAAAAGACAATGCCCCATATTTGGTGTCAGTGGGAGGAATTCTGCCCCATCATTGGTGTCATTGGGGCCAATTGTTGGTGTCATTGAGAGGAATTGTGCCCTGTTGTTGGTGTCATTGGAGGGAATTGTGCCCCATTGTTGGTGTCATTGGAGGAAATTGTACCCCATTGTTGGTGTCATTGGAGGGAATTGTGCCCCGTTGTTGGTGTCATTGGAGGGAACTGTGCCCCTTCATTGGGGTTCCAAGAGCCAGGATTTTGCCTCATTGTTGGTTTCAGTGGATGAAATAGTGCCCAAAGAGCCAGATAAAAGCAAGCATCTGGCTCCTGGGCTGCAGTTTTGAGACCACTGGCCTATTCAATTCCAATGGGAAGGTGCAGGAATAAAATAATATCCAGTTGTCACAGTCCACCATTATTGGGCTGCATTATAAGAAACGATAAAAATATTTTTGCTTGGCTCTTGGCAATTACCAGTGTTCAAACGGAATTAACAATGTATAGATGTCATCAACAGAACCTATGAATTCTTAGAACTTTCTTACACATGCTTATTGATCATGGGCTCTTCTTATATATCCAGGTTGGCCCACTTCCTGCATTTGGAATACTGGGTCAATCTCATTCTCCTTATGATGCTGCTTGAAATTGTAATTTTCTCATGTCCTCCTTAAAAAGCAAAGTTTAAAACATGTTGAGAAAAGGCTGCTCCCCTTTCCACCCTAAAAATACATGCTAATGGTCTTTAATAAGATTCCAAGATTACCCTCCATACTGATATGTTATAAAGAGGTTAGGCGAGAGTAATGTTTGGGCATATTAGATCCATGGATTCAGTACAATGAGGAACTTTTTGTGAGTTCGTCAGCAAGTATGGTAGTGAGTTTTTTTTATTTTTTATAAAGAACTTCTGTAAAATGTACACATTGTTTCTTCAAAGCTTTGGTAGTATTTTATTTAGCTGTCAGTAATACAAAAGTATCCAACCTAAATTGTGATTTAGTGGGGAAATGAGGTTTTAAAAGGAGGAGCCCAAACAAAGGGTCTTTCGGGAGGGAGCAGGTGAATAAATTGTGTATTAAGCTGAGCCCTGGTCCAAAATGTGTTTAACATAGGGCAGGCCCACCACATGTGCATAACATCTCCAATGCTTTTGCTGCCTCTAAAGATTTTAAAGACCAGATTTTAAACTTTCCAATTTTAGTAAATTAACACCATTATGTTTATGGAGGTAGTAGTAATCATGGGCCAAATTTGGCAGCTCCAAGATTGCTCTTAAACTTGGAAACATAAGAGTGAGGTGTGGGTAGAAAGTTGAGTTTGGAATAAATGACGGTAATTTGTTTAGGGGAGAGAGCTATATGGTAGCAAATGTGATTTAAAAAAAGTAATACTTTCATCCCAGTGAAGTGGGAAGGGGATTTGGACAAGAACCAAGATCTCTCAGAATGGCACGACCTGTTTCAGAAGGTCTCAAAGTCTTTCATAAATACCACCATGATTGAAGCTAACTATAAAGTACTGTTACATTGGTACATGGTACCTACAAAATTAGCATCCCATGTCCCAGGCGCTTCCCATAGGAGATGCAGACAGGAGGGCGCAGACTACTATATTTGGTAAACATGCCCGAGGGTTTCATTTCCTTTATATTCTTTGCTGCCAGGATAGAAATTGCTAGATCATGGAGGATTCCGTCTATCCCGTTCCCACTATTACATTGGAAGCTATCATGGAAAATGATAAATTAAAAAATGTTGGCTACATTACAAGACACAATTCCCTTTTTTGGAAAAATATGGGACCCTTGGATATAAGTTATCTTTCAGTAAAATATTGAACAGAATAACTGACTGGCCTCATGGGGTGGAGACATCATTTATTGCATTTTCTATTCTAATTATCTTTTCTTGTCTTTCCCCTTGTTCAACACGGAAGCATGAAACCCAGCAGCTGAATGATAAAATTCAGCTGCTTAGCTTCACACTTCCCATGGTGCACACAGGAGTAGAGGGCAGAGGAAAAAGAGCAGATTGTCTCTCTCCTCTCCCATCCGTGTGAGCAAGGAGGGGGAGGGAACTGTCAGTGCAGGCTCTGAGCTGTGTGAAAGAGATGCTCTCAGCTCAGAGCCCTGCAGCTAACAACCCAGCTGGGGCCCCCCGACAGTGGCGGAACATCAGGGCCCCGTCACAAGTGCGACCTTTGCTACCCTGGTAGTTCTGCCATTGGTTCTCTCATAGATAAAATGGAGCAGTGAGCATAGCCACCGTAAGACAGGAAGTGTGTTATTAAATGAAAATAAGGGGAAAAAAGCCTTGAAAAATAAAACTAACACAATACAGCCACCACATCTAGGTGATGGTAAGCTGCAATATAATATATTTTTGTATTTGGGTTTAGAAATGGTGTAAAGGGATACAGCAGTCCCTGTCCCCAGCCTGCTGATTGGATAGTGGAGAAGCAATAGCACATTAATTATTCATATGCTGTACTTACTAGTTGTGGGATAGACAAGGATGTTTTGATTATTTCTATTAAACCAGGTTGTTAATTGTTTTATCTGTACCCTATGTTTTTTTATTGTGTTATGAAATGTTGTAATAAACTTGTATTTTGTATTGCTTGTTATGTCTGGGCACCTTTAAAATCTCTTACTGGTATAATTTTCCAAATGATCAGCTCCTTTCCCCAGTCAGTGTTTTGCAGTCAAATTGGGATAACTCTTCCTACTTTATGTATTTGTTAAATTTTCTTATTCAGATGGCAAAACTGAGATGGCAGAAAATATAAAAAAATTGCTGCTTACCATTTTACTTTTTTTTTTTATTATTCTACTATCTTGCTTTCCCATTCTATGTAATATTGAGAAAGGAGCTGGGGAGTTATGTTTACCATAATTAACCCTGGCTGTACTGTGCTGGCAGATCTCATTAGCAGTTGTAAACCAAATGTGCATGCTGTCTGTCCTAATAAGGGTGAAAGATCTTAAAGCGTTTGTTAATCCAAAGAAGAAAAAAAAAACTGATCCTGTTCCCTTAACCACTTAAGGACCGAGCCTATTTCTGAGATTTGTTGTTTACATTTTTGTTTGTTTTTTTTGCTAGAAAATTACTTAGAACCGCCAAACATTATACATTTTCTTTCCTAACACCCTAGAGAAAAAAATGGCGGTCATTGCAATACTTTCTGTCACACCGTATTTGAGCAGTGGTTTTACAAGTGCATTTTTTGGGGAAAAAATACACTTTTTTGAATTAAAAAATAAGACAACAGTAAAGTTAGCCCATTTTTTTTATATTGTGAAAGATAATGTTATTCCGAGTAAATTGAACATGTCACGCTTCAAAATTGCACCTGCTTGTGGAATGGCGACAAACTTTTACCCTTAAAAATCTCCATAGGCAATGTTTAAAAAATTCTACAGGTTGCAAGTTTTGAGTTACAGAGGGGGTCGAGGGCTAGAATTATTGCTCTCGCTCTACTGATCATGTACATACCTCACATGTGTGGTTTGAATACCATTTTCATATGGGGCGCTACTCGAGTATGTGTTTGCTTCTGCACACGAGCTCAGCGGGATGAGGCACGTTTAAAAATTTGGGGGTTTTTTTCTTATTTATTTTACCTTTTATTTTTTATTAATACACTGTTCTTTTTAAAAAAATCTATTGTGTCACTTTTATTCCTATTACAAGGAATGTAAACATCCCTTGTAATAGAAAAAAAGCATGACAGGACCTCTTAACCTCCCTGGCGGTACGATTATTTCGGATTTTAGGTGCTAAAAGCGGTACCATTATTTTGCATGAAAATTTGGCGTTTTATATTGTAGTCCTGCAATTCTTAGGAATAACTCTCTTAAATCTGTCCAAACCAGAGTCTAGCAGACATCCCGTGTATGATAAAGTTTGAAAAATTAAATCATAAATTATAATATAATAAATAATTATAAATAATTGTACCAAATAATAATATAACAATAATAAAAATTATTCAATAATGTAATCAAATCAAAAACACTGAAATTTGTTCAGTTGTAGAATTGTCACTGTCATTACTTTTCAGTATTTGATGACGGATCTCCCCACAAATCGCTATCGCTCAATTCTGCGAGTGATTCCAATTTATTATCGCTGTTTTCTAGCTGGTCTAAAATCATTTTTGATGTACAGTGACAGTTTTGGTTGCTATGGGCAATCTCCAGTTTCCAGGCATAAAGAACAGTTTTTATTATATAAAACTGCATGCAGGACACTGGGCAGACCACTAGGGACAACGGGGATGTGAAATATTTACATACAGCAATGTAATCTGTAAGATTACATTATACTGTATGTTTACTGTTTGTTTCACTTTTTGAATTTGGCGCCGATCTCCGTGCCCGTGCGTCGCAACGCTCGCAGGGCACGGAGATCGGCGATGTAATGCATCGAGCGAGACACGGCTCGCTCGTACAGCGGGGAGACAACGCTGGATCCGAGGGAGAAGGTAAGTAAACCTCCTCCTGGATCCAGCGATGCAGTCCCGAGTCTGACTCGGGGATACCGCTCTTGGTATAAAAAATCCACCCCGAGTCAGACTCGGGAATACCGTCAGGGGGGTTAAATATGAGATCTGGGGTCAAAAAGACCTCACATTTCATATTTACACTGTGAAACTATATTTCAAAAAAATGTATGGAACTGGATGGGACTTTGATTGAGAAGTGTAAACGAATGAAATACAATAATACATTTACGAAAAAATAACCAATTTTATTAACTATAAAACAGTTAAGAAAATACAATACAGTTTGTACGACTGCGTTTGAATTCAGGGTGTGCAAATTCCCAACAGTTAATGGAAATGTGGCCTACGCGTTTCGTGGACAGTGCCACTTCGTCATGGCCTTGAAGATAGCACAATATGACGTTGTATGAGTTCTACAGATGAAGCATCAATTAGTGCTGCATAAATTATATAATTACATAAATAAAAATTGAATACACACACATGTATACAAACATTAATGCATAAACTTTTTTTTACATAGGTATATATTAATAGCATAAATGTTTATCAGTAAAATTAAAATATTTATAACATATTATAAATATATTATATTGAACAAACAAATACAGTTACATTTTCAACCCATTGGGGATATGACATGGGGAGTTAGAGCAAGAGAAGTCAATTGCATGCTGTTAATTGTCCATAACTTGTGAATTGTATAGAAAAAAAAAAAAAAATATATATATATATATATATATATATATATATATATATATATATATATATATATATATATATATATATATATATATATATATATATATATATATATATATATATATAGACCATAATGTTTCATGAAGGCATATCTCTCACTCACCCAGAAACTGTAATTGGAGGACACCGGCTCGGTGGGACAACATAAGGCCTGGGAGCCCGCGGGAATACTCCACCCCACCAACTGTGAGGAATGGGTAGGCCCCTATGCATGCAGATAAAAACGTATGATAAGCCAAATGGTCAAATAGTGGCCTCAAAAGGATAAAGATAGTCCAAGTGACTGAAACACAAGAAGAAAAAGGAACAGAATAAATATGATAGGGAGTAGCAAGGGAGAGGAACCAAAAGGAAAGGAAGGTAAAGAAGAAGGGAAGGGGAGAGAGTGAAATAGGAGAGGGGAGAGAGCTCCTTTTCTCAGCTCTTCTTACTCTTCTATTCCTCCTTTTAAGTCCAGTCTTCCCGGCATTTTCTCTTTTTTCCCCTCCCCTCCCCTCTCTTATTTCACTCTCTCCCCCAGCTGTAAGAGTAGTAAGTTGTCCTAGAGTTCCACTTTAAGGTCTGGATGGTGCATTGGGGTTGATTTACTAAATTCAAATAGACCGTGAACTTTGCAAGAGCAGTTGCACCAGAGCTCAGTAAATGAGGGAGAACTCTGCTGACTTCCGTCATCCAATCATGTGCAAGCAAAAACTTTTTTTTTTTTAATTTTCCCTTGCATTTTATTGGGTATTCTTGGCAAAGTGAAGCTTCATCTCATTTACTAACTCTGGAGCAACTGTACTTTACAAAGTGTACAGTCTATTTTCATTTAGTTAATCAACCCGTTGTATGTCAATGCACTTAAAAAAAATGTCCCTCCCTCTGTTCTTTAATTGCAGCTTTCCTGAACAATTGAAGCTGCCTTTAAAGCTACCCTAAAGTAGAACTTCCGCTCAGTGGATTCCTTCCCCTCCCCTCCGGTACCACAATTGGCACCTTTCGGGGGAGGGGGTGCAGATACCTGTATAATACAGGTATCTGCACCCACTTCCAGGCATAGCTGCAGGTGCCCACCCCCCAGTTGTGTTCTGGGAAACACACAGTTCCCAGAACAAACGGGGACCAGTGAAGACGCATAGCGTGGCTCACGCATGCGCAGTAGGGAACTGGGCAGTGAAGCCGCAATGCTTCACTTCCTGATTCCCTGACAGAGGATGGCGGCGGGGGCAGCCGAGAGACGAGCGATTGCTCATCATCTTCTGCCAACATCACGGGCAACCTGGACAGGTAAGTGTCCATTTATTAAAAGTCAGCAGCTGCAGTATTTGTAGCTGCTGGCTTTTAATATGTTTTTTTTTACGGTAGAGCTCCGCTTTAAAAGTATGACTTAAAGAAATAAATAAATAACTTATATATAGATAGATAGATAGATAGATAGATAGATAGATAGATAGATAGATATAAATACACTCTAAGGGTTTGATTTATTAAAGGTAAATAAACTGCACACTTTTCAAAGTGCTGTTGCAGAGCTTAGTAAATGAGGTAAAGTTTCACAAAGAATACCCAATCATGTGCAAAAAAAAAAAAACAGCAATTTTGCTTGCACATGATTGGATGCTAAAAGCTTCTGCTCATTTACTATGCTCTGAAGCAACTGCTTTTGCTGAGTGCAACTGCTGCTCCTTGCAAAGTGCACAATCTATTTGCCTTTAGTAAATCAAACCCTAAGAGCATATGTGATTGCGGTAGAGTCATACACTCCCTGTGTTACCCCCTCCCTCTCCCAGTCTAAGCACTGCAGTGCAAATGATTATAAAAGACTGATATTAAGACAGATTCGGATACAGTTTCATGTACAAATAAATGTATATATTTGTAAAGGAACACACAGACCAATTAAATGGGGTGTTGCATCTGGCTGGAGGTCAGCTTTAATAATAGTCCTGGGGAATAAAGACTGACACTGTGTTTTCAGAGTATTGCAGTGCTCTGGCTGTGCAAAAATGCTGTCTGGGCTGGGAAAAGGCTGACGTGTAGGAATAAACCTGATCCTCAGTCTGTAGAGGCCAGGAGAGAGCTGAGCTCAGCCACAGAGAGCTGCACATGTATACACGCTGGCACTGCCTGTACCCTGCACTCCATTCAGACAGCACACAGGCTGGCACTGCCTGCACCCTGCAATCCATTCAGACAGCACACACGCTGGCACTGCCTGCACCCTGCACTCCACTCAGACAGCACACAGGCTGGCACTGCCTGCACCCTGCACTCCACTCAGACAGCACACAGGCTGGCACTGCCTGCACCCTGCACTATACTCAGACAGAATACAGGCTGGCACTGCCTGCACCCTGCACAGCACCCAGACAGCACACAGGCTGGCACTGCCTGCACCCTGCACTCCACTCAGACAGCACACAGGCTGGCACTGCCTGCACCCTGCACTCCACTCAGACAGCACACAGGCTGGCACTGCCTGCACCCTGCACTCCACTCAGACAGCACATAGGCTGGCACTGCCTGCACCCTGCACTCCACTCAGACAGCACACATGCTGGCACTGCCTGCACCCTGTACATTATTCTCGTCTCAACTCTCTGACAGCACCCACTCTGGTACTGCACCCTCTCTGTACAGTGCACACACTTCCAAGCAACTGATCCATCTCTGCCACACATTTCCATGGCACTGCACACTCTCTGTAAACAAATATATTACACTGCACCCTTTGCACAATCCGTCATGGCACTGCACCCTTTCTGAATTCCCTTCCAAGGCACTGCACCCTCTCTTCACACATTTTATGCCATTCCACCATTTGCACATTTTTATGCCTCTGCACACTCTCTGGCTCTGCCCACATTTTCTGCACTCGCTTCCATGGCACTGCACCCTCAGACTGGCACTATACCCTCAAACTGGCATGGCAGTGCACATTAGGCTGGGACAACTCAGTATAGTAGACACACATCCCCACACAGTACAACTGCCTATAGACTGCAGCCTGGCAATTCACTTCATATGTGCCCAGACATGTGGCATCTACAGCCAAGGGACAACTGAGTGCCCATCTCAGTGCCCGGAGTACAAACTCAGCTGGTGAGATCTCTTCTCCTGTGTCTTATTATTACATTGTTACACATAAGCTTTTCTAGCCTGCTACAGCCACATCGCTTTACAATATGTCATACCAGAGGGAATGTTACAGGAAAGATCTGGATACAATGTAGAAACACTGGAGCGATGCTGTGCTGCACACATCGGATGGATTTTGTTTATTATTTGTCACTTTTATTATTCCCCAGTACTTGTCCTACCTGGAATGCTGGGATCTGTAGTTCAGATTGTTGTATTATATGTAATGCGATGTTGTAAAATCCCTGCATAGTCTATTTCTGTATGCAGACATGTTACAGGATTTGTTTTATATAATGTCTAAAATGTTGTAAATAATATAGAATAACCCAATACTATAAAACCCTGCATGGATATGGATTTTATAATAAGTACTCAGAATGTATTAAACTAATTTCTAATCGCAATCGACTTGATCGCATATATTAGTGCCGATAATACTACTAATAATAATCTTATAGGATAGAACACAGACAGCCTTGTATTGAAAGACAGAATATAGCTCACCAGTCCATCCATGGCAAGGAGACATTACAAATAAATCATATACATAAAGACTTGCTTGCTTATTGTAGCTTCGTGTGTTTTTTGGTATTGTGGCAGCAATATAATTGTCAATAGTTATTTTTATAGGAATTTACTTTTATCATGAATTAGTAATAACATACTTTATGATTTGATGTGTCATTCAATCCTTGGAAGGTGTCAGATATTGGGGAGATGTCCTAATAAAATTAGGAATATTTAGATATTTCAGAAAAGAGTTGATAAGTGGGTAGCATAATTGATTACAATATTTTTTTTTTTGAATCGATTAGTTCATATTATCATAGACAAATAAAACTAGGCTAAAATAAATGGTCTGCAAACTATATATATAATATATGTATGTGTGTGTTCTAAAGATAAATTAATACCTATGATTTATATATTTTTTCAGATCATTTTTAAATTATAAAAACATTATATATATATATATATATATATATATATATATATATATATATATATATATATATATATATACAGGCATACCCCACTTTTAAGTATACAATGGGGTTTATTTATTAAAGCTGGAAAGTGCAAAATCAGGCTCCCTTCTGCATAGAAACCAATGAGCTTCCAGGTTTTATTACCAAAACTTAATTGAACAAGCTGGGGTTAGAAGCTCATTGGTTTCTATGCAGAAGGGAGCCTGATTTTGCACTTTCCAGCTTTAGTAAATAAACCCCATTGTGTACTTAAAAGTGTGGTATGCCTGTATATATATATATATATATATATATATATATATATATATATATATATATATATATATATATATATAGATGGCTAGATAGATAGATATCTATATATAGATATACATAGATAGCTATATATATATATATATATATATAGATAGATAGATAGATAGATATGTATCTATCTATCTTTATATATATATATATATATATATATATATATATATATATATATATATATATATATATATATATATATATATATATATATATATATATATGTGTGTGTGTGTGTGTGTTTTATAAAATAATTGTTAATATATTTATATAAACATATAAACATTGACTATATAAAGATATATGTATGAATGTGTGTGTTATAAATATAAATTAATACCTATGATTTATATATATATTTTAAACGCTACATTCACTTTCATGTTACTATGCTCAAAAAGAATAACTGAACATTTAACGCAATAAAGAAAATAAACAAATTATAGCATATTGCGTGTTATTTTACTGACTCTTACACCTTTCCTAAGCCTATACCTTTTTGATTGCATGTATTTAGAAGCAATTTTCTTGCAGTCGTAGGAAGTTGTGTACATTGTATAAAAGAAGGAAATCTTCAGATTATACAGAAAATCCACCCATAGACTTCTGTGCACAGAAGGAGCTGAGTAGAAGGAGCTGCAGATGTAATTAGTTCCATTAGCGATCTGTTTGCAGAGCCAAAGGTCAGCCGAAATTCAAGGGCACTATATACCGATCTCTGAAAATCAGGTATTTATTTCAAACAGGGCTTAATGCAATAAAGCTGAACTGAAACATAACACAGTCTGCCCGTGTGAATGGGGCTTTAAAAAGTTACCCCCCCAACATTACAGTTATTTGCCCTGGGTGACATAATTGAGGGGGATTGAGTTAAAAACAATAATCGTCACAAAATAAGTAATGATTGGAAGAAAATGGACTAGGCAGAGGCTTCCCTGTCCAAACTGTGCCATGGCAAAGTCTGTTCTGACCAGCAGAGGAGTTTGGGAATTAGCTGAGACCTTTACCCCATTTTTCCTGCAAAAATGCAATGAGGGCAACATGATCCATATCAATGTAGGACACACATACACACACATGTATCTATTTCTGTTTGTTTTACTCATTTACAGTGCTTTTAGACACAATACACATATAGGGACCACACCAATCAATTTAACACTTTACGTCTATATATATATATATATATATATATATATATATATATATATATATATATATATATATATATATAGTGTTACAAAGAATGCTGCTGCATTAGCAAATAAGTAAGTAATATGTATACAATGTGTTTACAATAAAGAATATCACTGAATGCTGCTGTGCTTGTGCTGCTTCTCTAGTAAATAGTGCGTTTAAAATAAATTAAAAAATAAATAAACAAATATATATATATATATATATATATATATATATATATATTTATCAAAATAAATATCAATTAAAAAAACAAACAAACATTTTTCTTCTAGATATTTCAGTAACCTCAGCTTTGCCTTAATTACTAAGTTCAGTGAATATTCACTTTGCAAAGTGATCTTTAGTCAATCATATTGGCATCAGTTGTCATATCAGTTGTCACTGTTATTGCTCAATAAACTTTTTTTTATCACTTGAGTTTATCTCCAGAGTTTAGAAAATTAAATGAAGCTGTATCTACTTTAAATACCCCCCCCCCCCCCCAAAAAAAAAAAAATCAAGACATTTTTATTGCAAAGGTTTGGATGAAGTGAAGTGATCACAATTACCTTATTTACTAAGTTTATTAAAAGGAATTCACAAAGGCTGGAGCAGGCAGAACCTGAAGCAGCTGTGCATGGTAACCAATCAGCTTCTAGCTTTCATTCTCAAAGCCTAACATAACAAGCTGTAATTAGAAGGGGATTGGTTGTCATCCACAGCTGCTCCAGATTTTGCCTGCTCCACATTTGATAAATTACTTACAGTGAACATTCCCTTTGCAAAGTGATCTTTAATAAAAATCATATTTTTACTATTGTCACATTTCTTTTGTTTTATCTCCAAAATGTATTTCTAGAGTTTAGAAAATAAGGTAAAGCTATTTAGTTTGAGTACCCAATCATGTACAAAAATAGTTTTTTTAATTTCCAATTACTTGGGTGATGAAGTAATCACAGTTTTACCTTATTTACTAAGTTTAGTGAACATTCACTTTGCAAAGTGATCTTTAGTAAATCATATGTGCACTTTTGTTATTTATCAGTTGTCATATCAGCTGTCACTGTTATTGCTTACTAAACTTTTTTTCTCTCTCTCCAATGTGTATCTCAAAACTTTAGAAGAATAGAGTAATCTGTATCTACATTCAATGCCTTGTTATGTGCAAAAAAGAAAAAGATATTTTCCTTCCAGATGTAGGTGATGAAGTGATCACTGCTTTACCTTATTTACTATGTTCAGGGATTATTTGATTATTTACTTTTTCAAAGTGATCTTTAGTATATCAGCCCCAGTTGTCATTGTTATTGTTCAAAAAAAATTTTTTTTTTAGTGCTCCAACACAAAATGAATGAGACCTGAACACACAAATAAGGCTGTTTATTTTACAGATATCATCAACTTTCATGTTACACAAACTATGTCCATGGATTGGCAGTGTTTGTGCCATGCAGCAATTCTTCATAGTCTCTATCATGTGTGCACTCCATTAACCATGAGTGTCCTGTGACTTTAGAGTTGAAGTTATATGACGAATGATGACTGTTGTCTGTTTATTCTGAATGTTGTAACACACAAATAAATCGTTGTATGTCTTTTGACTTTCTTGAAGCAATGAAAACATGTATGGCAGTTTGCAACAGTGTTCCAGTGTTGCTAGCTCTGAATAAAAATATATAGTATATGTACAGTCCATATATACAGTGTGTGTGTATATATATATATATATATATATATATATATATATATATATATATGTATATATTATATCCATTATATAAAGTAAATATATACTTAAAAGTCATTACTTTATTCTTGTGCCTTTTTTTAAGCAGTAAAGCAAACTGTTGTACTGGTAAATCTTTGGGCAAATATATATTTCTGTCACCATGTTGGTCATTTGGCAAGCTTCAAGGTTTTATTAGGTCACTCAGTCTCCCTAA
Organism: Lithobates pipiens; assembly: GCF_037356315.1. Lineage (NCBI taxonomy): Eukaryota > Metazoa > Chordata > Amphibia > Anura > Ranidae > Lithobates > Lithobates pipiens. Next base: position 47,483,746 of record NW_027507758.1, on the reverse strand, counting down.
ATCTTCCATCAAGTAAAAACAAAAACAAAACCATAAAGTAGAACAAAAGCTTTTTTTTCCCATTTTGGATAGAATAAGGGAGGGTTATAACCCCTGTCAGTTTTTTGCCATTGGGGAGATATTCTTTCACTTCCTGTGCCCACAGTCATAACAGGAAGTAAGAGGAAATCCCTCCAAAGTGAGGGATATCCCTGGTTGTCATCAAATCCGGTATCCCTGTTGGAAGATTCTCCCTCTATTCCTGTTCTTGTGAAAACATAAAATTTTGAATTTTCCTTCACTCTCACTCCTGCTGACAGGGCCGAGGCAAGGGCTGGGCAGGAGGGGCAGCTGCCCTTGGCACTGTGGTATCATGTGAGGTGGGGGGGAACCACAAGGAGATTGGGGGGAGGGTATTTGTGTTAAAAAGAGGAATTTGGGGGCAGCACCGGGCAAGAATTGTTCTAGGAGCGCAAGTTTGGGGAGGTGTGCTAGGAGTGGTGATTTGGGGGGATCTGTGCTGGGAAGGAGATAGGGGAAGTGGATTTGTGCTTGGAAGGGGGATTTGGGGGGTTTGTGTTATAAAAGTAATATGGTAGAGGGGGGGGGGTGGGCTAGTAGGGATGACTGGTGGGTATTTGTGCTAGTAGGGGAAATTTGTGGGGAGATTTGTGCTAGGATGGGGTGGAATCCCTTACACATGATGCTCATGCATCTTTTTTTTTTGGGGGGGGGGGCAATTTGGCATGTTCACCCTGGGCTCTAGATGACCTTGTCCCAGCATTTCCTTCTGACGATAGTCACAGGACACATACAGAGGGTGATACAGACAGCAATACAATCCTGACAGGTGTTCTAATCCCTCTCCACCCCATAAGAAAAATTCAAATAAATGTTTCCTCCAATTATAATTTAAGTATTACATTTCTGTCATGTTTCAGGTAGTTGTACAGTAGTAATAAAATTAAAGAGTTTCTAACCTTTCCAATTTTTCCAAAATACAAGTTCTGACAGGAAATAAGGAAAACTCTCCAATGGGGCCACAGACCATAGTAAAAAGCCAAAGGAGATTTTATCACTTTTCCATTTTGTCCAGAAGTAAAAAAGTTTTGAAAGGGGTTTGGCTTCAATCTGACTATACATACAGCAATTTTCCTGTAATGTCAATCATTTTCAAGCAAATTTTAATTACATCAAATAGATCAAGTCAACCTTCTACCAGCACGTTTGTTTGTTTCAATAAAAACTATTGTAGGTTGCATTGGTCTGTTTGGTTGTTGAAAATTTGTTGAAATTGCCTGAAAATTGCTGTGTGCAAAGCCAGCCATAGCCCTTGTACACACGGTCGGAGATTCCGTCGGAATGTGTCCTATCGGACCGTGTCGTCGGATAATCCGGCTGTGTGTGGTATGCATCGGACTGATTCCGTCGGAATATCCGTCGGACCAAATTTTCCAACATGTTGGAAATATTTCCCGACCAACTGGTTCGATCGGACATACTCCGATCATGTGTAGAGAATTTTGATCGGACCAAGTGCCACGCATGCTCAGATCAAATTCCTACATCAAAGCTATTGGCTACTAGCCTGAACGTAGCGCCATCATAACGAAATTACGTCATCACGTTCTGAATGATCGGATTTTTCGACAACTTAGTCCGACCGTGTGTATGCAACAGTTTCGGACAAGATCCGACGGACAAAATCCGATGGACAAAATCCGACGGACAAAATCCGACGGATTTGGTTGTCGAAATCTCTGACCGTGTGTACAGGGGCTTAGACTAGAAGAGGAATACAATGAGAGAGAAGAGAGCACTGAAGTCAGATAGTCATCAAAGCTTTTGGTAGTCATGGCTTCCATGATAAGTCAAGGCTCTCTGGATACCACACCTTATTTTATTTACATTACTTGTACTATTTATAAAGGTACCCAACTCATAATGGTGTATAGGACATGGGAACCAGTTTAGGGGGCTGTCAGAGGTGGGGGATCTTACAGAAGAAGGGTCACAGAAGCAGAGCCTCTGAATTTCCAAATTCCCATTCCAGGTAGGGTGATAGCTTCACACTGAAGGCTCTGGTTTAGGGATTTTGTACATGATGCAAGAGAATTTGCAGATTTTGAGGAATTCATGCCATTATTGCAGACTGCTGCTGGGCCAAGACTTCAACATTGGTGAGATGTTGTCAGAACTTCCTTCCTGGATTTGCCAAGACATACATGCACATTCTGCTTCTAAACTGAACATTTTTTATTATTACAAAACCTATAGGACAAGGGGATTGAGTATCAAAGGTTCTTCAAGGGCAATTTTCTTTCTCCGGCACTGTACAGTACCTTACCATATATCTTTTCTCAGAGCTGGCAGATTGTAATACAAGTTGTAGTGCAGTGCCTGGGGTGTTGGAAGGTAGATAGATTTAGAGCCATGAAGGCAGAAGTAGGGGTGCAGGGAGTGGAGTGGTAGTGGTGCAGTATCTGTATCTGGGGTGTTGGGGTACAGTGTCATGGGTTCGGAGAGATTTATAGCCAAGGGTGCAGTGGTAGGGTGCTAGGTGAAAGAAAGGTGCAGTGTCTAGGACATGGGTGTCAAACTCAATTTCATTACGAGATGCATCAGCATTATGGTTGCCTCAAAGGGTCAGTTGTATCTATAGGACTATGTAGCTACTCTTTATCAAATAATTGCCTCTGCATTCGATTATTACTGTGTGCTGTGTACAGAGTGAAGGGTTTAGGAGTGAATTACGTGCGGAGTGCAGGGTTCAGGAGTGCGTTAAGTATAGAGTTCTGGAGTGTGCTAATGTCTCGCACCTGGTGGAGACTGAGCTGTAGAGAGGGCTTCTCTTGCACCTCCTGTCTAGCAACCATGATAGAGATGACAGGGAGTGAAAGACACAGAGTGGCACAAGGGCCGATGTAGCAGATGGCTCAGGACGGGTCTTGGCAGGAACCCGATAGCTGCAGATCACCGGATGGGCACCGAAGACTGGAACTCCATGTTGCTGGATCAGCAGGCAGAGTTGTGGTTGGAACATAAGCAAGGAGGTCATCAACAGCCGAGCAGAGCAGGTACTGGAACGTGAGGCAGAATCAAAGACAGGATACAGGCCGGGTTCGGTACACAGTCGGGCAGTGCAGTACAGGAGCATGAAGCAGGAATGTCTGTGAGCGCCCATGTATGCGCCGATACACACTGGTGTGCCCTTGCTTGTGTGCAGGTGCACGTCTGTTAGCCAAACTTCCCTTACAGCTACGTAGACAGTGTCACTTGCCACGTCAGGAAGGTGCTGGTAGATGACATATTTACTAGCCCCTTCCCACACTCTCCATCCTGACACATCCCCTGCAGCAGCTGGAGAGGAGAGAGGCCAGCAGCACTGCGGGGCAACACAGGGGAAGTCCAGGCTGTATGGAGAATGGGCACTGCATGTAATGATTAGGGTATGCCCAGGCACACCTGGCACATCCCCTATACACACCCATGGTGCAATGTAATTTACTCCTACTGACCGCCAAGCTTAAAACACTGTCTATTCGCAGTGACACCAGGGCTAAAGTCTAAAGGGCAGTAAACTGGTCCTTTGTTTGGGAGGTTTGGAGACTTCTGCTCTAGAGTAATACCAACCATTGCTATTTTTCCGAGTGTCGGTGATCTTGGGGGTTTGTACTAGGGTTGCCACCTGTCTGGGATTCACCTGGACAGTTCAGGTTTGGAATCATGTGTCCGGGTTTCAAACTGCCTGAAATCTGGACACATTATTCAGACTGGGCTGTGGCCTCCCAGCATGGTTGCTGGCTCACGTTGTCTAAATTGAGAGTGCCTGTTACACTCTCTTTCACACTGCCCAAAGCCAGCACTAAAAAATCCCCCCACACAGATGGGAGAGGAGAGAGGGCTCGATCTGCTCCTCTTCCTCCCACCCCTAACCCTCTGTGTCTGCCCACACTTCAATCCCTGGAACTGTGCCTCAGGAAAGGAAAGTGGAGGGCTGGAAACTGCCAAGGGGTGAGTGATCCATCCATCCCTATCTGCGACTGAAGTCTCCCCTCTTCTCTCTCCTGCCTCTGACTGAGTACACTAAGGTAAATCAAGGTCGTCAGAGCCCCCCTTATATCACAACTCTCCTTTACACCAGAGGTCACAGTGTTCCCCTCTACATCAGAGTCCTCACTGTGCATCAGAGTTGTCAGTGTTCCCTCTTAAATCAGGGTTCCCAGAGCATCCCTTATGTTAGAGGCCCCAGAGTTGTCCTTTACATCAGAGTCTGCAGAGTTCCCCCTTACAATGTACTTCAGATGTAAAAGGGGAACTCTGTGGACTCTGATGTTAAAGGGGGACTCTTGTGATTAACTTCATATGATTAGAAATGTTATTTATTGCAAAATATATGTATAGTTTATACCAGGCTTTCTCAACCTTTTCAACTCGGAGGAACCCGTGAAATAGTTTTCTAGTTTCGGGGGAACCCCTGCTAAAAATTAGAAATCTACAACTCACGATACATTAGTGTGATGGTCAGTGGGAAGAATGGTCCTTACACTTGTGGTCAGTGTGAAGAATGGTCCTTACACTTGTGGTCATTGGGAAGAATGGCCCTGATACTTGTGGTCATTGGGAAGAATGGTCCTTACACTTGTGGTCAGTGGGAAAAATGGTCCTTACACTTGTGGTCAGTGGGAAGAATGGTCCTTACACTTGTGGTCATTGGGAAGAATGGTCCTTACACTTGTGGTCATTGGGAAGAACGGTCCTTACACTTGTGGTCATTGGAAAGAACGGTCCTTACACTTGTGGTCAGTGGGAAGAACGGTCCTTACACTTGTGGTCAGTGGGAAGAATGGTCCTTACACTTGTGGTCAGTGGGAAGAATGGTCCTGACACTTGTGGTCAGTGGGAAGAACGGTCCTTACACTTGTGGTCATTGGGAAGAATGGTCCTTACACTTGTGGTCAGTGGGAAGAATGGTCCTTACACATGTGGTCAGTGGGAAGAATGGTCCTTACACTTGTGGTCATTGGGAAGAACGGTCCTTACACTTGTGGTCAGTGGGAAGAATGGTCCTTACACTTGTGGTCATTGGGAAGAATGGTCCTTACACTTGTGGTCATTGGGAAAAACGGTCCTTACACTTGTGGTCATTGGGAAAAACGGTCCTTACACTTGTGGTCAGTGGGAAGAATGGTCCTTACACTTGTGGTCAGTGGGAAGAATGGTCCTTACACTTGTGGTCAGTGGGAAGAATGGTCCTTACACTTTTGGTCGTTGGGAAGAACGGTCCTTACACTTGTGGTCAGTGGGAAGAATGGTCCTTACACTTGTGGTCAGTGGGAAGAATGGTCCTTACACTTGTGGTCAGTGGGAAGAATGGTCCTTACACTTGTGGTCAGTGGGAAGAATGGTCCTTACACTTGTGGTCAGTGGGAAGAATGGTCCTTACAATTGTGGTCGTTGGGAAGAATTACCCCCTTACAGATAGCTAAAAAGATCAATGGTGTCGGTGGGAACTTATGTGAGAGGCAGAAATTGCCCAATGCTGAAGGAACCCCTAGCAACCTCTGGAGGAACCCTGGTTGAGAATCACTGGTTTATACAATTAAAAAAATTGCTGTGTGCCGCTAAAGTGTTTGGGTTTGACTTGAAGAAGAGGTGGCAACCCTAGTTTGTACAGACAATGAAGTCCTCCCGATAACATCTCCCACACTTGAGGAGGACTTGCTGCTTTGTTCCAGTAGTAAGTTTAGACAGGTAGGACAGGGAGGATAATCAGCCAGGAGGATCCCGGGGCAGATTGCACGGTGACATTAGAGGTCAGCCAACATTGAGCAATCTGACAATATTTGTAAACATTCTCTTCCCCGAGATCCTCCTAATCAGCAACTGACCAACTTAGTGGAAGTCTGAGTAAAGGTTACATCTTTCCATGGACCATGATTGAAGATTGAGTTACATCTAATGGCTGCCTAGTATTTGTGCTGCCTCCCGCACATTAATCCACCGGCGTGCCGAGCAAGACTGATTGTTCCAGCATGATGCGGATCAGTGAGGTCCTGGCTGCCTGTCAGTCGCTGTCACTGCCGTACAAATGGGATCAGTTAAAGCTGAACTCAGATATAAAAGACGCAGATTAATGCAGCTTGTATTTATTAATACGTTATTGCGTTTTTGTTTTATTTTAATGCAGGAAGTGTGTGCAGCTGAATTTGACTTGGCATCAGCCTCTTGCAGACCCCTGTACAGCAGAGTTTAGACTGGGAAAGGAGCAAGAGCTTATGCTAAGCCATACACCTGTCAAAAATGTAATGACCAAATTTGGATTGATAAATCGTTCAAAGGACATAAACAAATCTTTTTTTTCCCCTTTGTTTTGTCACATATTGGAAGGAAACGCCGTGGGGTTTTGTGTTGCAGACACAAATTCAGATTGGAATTGAGATTGAGATTAGATTTTTTTTGTCTGCAACACAAAACCCCACGGGGACATTTCCTTCCAATTTATATTGAGGCGTGCAGCAACCCTTATCTCACTATTTGTATCGCTTCCCTTTATTCCCTTTGTTTTGTCACGTATGTCTACAGTAGTGAAAACTGATTGCGTGAGAAGCATTAACCTTTCAATTTATCGTCCTTTCCGCAGAAGTTTTTCAAACTTTTCCTTAGACTTTTTTTGGCTAAAAAACGTCACAACCAATTTTTAATCTGGATCCATTACCTGGACGATAAACGAACAAACTGTCCAAATTACAGATTTTCAATCGATTTTTCATCTAGTGTTTAGCCACCATTAGACCGGCAGAGCAAGGAGCCAGGTGTGTGACAGTTCTTTTATAGAAAGAAGGAACATCGGGGAGCTTTACTAATGCCGCGTACACACGAACGGACTTTGCGGCAGAAAAGGTCAGACGGAATCAATTTCTATTGGGAAAACCGTTCGTCTGTGTGCTGGTCCGACGGACCAAATACGACGCAAGGGCAGGTATTGGCTACTAGCTATTGAACTTCCTTTTCTAGTCCCGTCGTACGTCATCATGTTCAAAATGAATGGACTTTGGTCCATTCGTGTGTGGGCAAGTCCATTCAGTCAGAACTCCATTGGGAAGACCGTCGGACCTTTTCTGCCAGAAAGTCGAGTCTTAAGGCTACTTTGTCACTGTAAGCGCCGGTGTTAGCGCTAAAGCGCCAATCATTTTGGCGGCACTTAAGGGCTGTTTAAGTGGCACTTTTGTGTCGCTTTTCAGTCGCTAGCCAGGCACTTTTTACCCCCCAAAAAAGTGAAAAGTCCAGTTTTGCGGCGCTTTTAAGGCGCTTTTAAAGCACTGTCCATTCACTCCAATGGGCAGGGTGTTTTGGGAGCCCTAAATTCAGAGCCCCCAAACTGCCACAAAGATGCTGCTTGCAGGACTTTTCGGAACGTCCCGCAAGTGCACCGCCCCAGTGTGAAAAGTGTGCTTTGCAGCAGGGGCGGAATTACCAGGGTCACACCAGTCGCATTTGCGACTGGGCCCTTGAGTTCTGCCACTGTAGGGGGGCCCGCCATCGCCCGGGAGATAGTACAATGGTCATTCATGAGGAGTCCCCATCCGTTCCACTCATCCTCTCCGGCTGCTCCACCCATCCTCCCCACCCGCACTCACGGGCACAGTTCCCATCCATCTTCTCTGTCCCCACAACACCACTACTGCCACTGATACCCCCCACACCAACACCAGTACTACTGCCACTGATACCCTGATACTCCCCCACACCACCACCACCACCACTACTGCCACTGATACCCTGATACCCCCTCACACCACCACTATTGCCACTGATTCCCCCCTCCCCCCACACCACCACCACTGATACCCCCACATCACCACAACCACTGCTGCCACTGATCCATCCCCACTATGACCACTAGTGCCACTGATCCCATCTCGCAACCACCATCCTTGCCACTGATCCCATTCCCCTTCCCACCACTCATCCCATCCCACCCTCCCCAACCACCACCCTCTTCTCTGTCCCCACACCACCACTACTGCCACTGATACCCCCCACACCAGTACTACTGCCACTGATACCCTGATACTCCCCCACACCACCACCACTATTGCCACTGATACCCTGATACCCCCCCACACTACCACTACTGCCACTGATTCCCCCCTCCCCCTACACCACCACAACCACTGCTGCCACTGATCCATCCCCACTATGACCACTACTGCCATTGATCCCATCTTGCAACCACCATCCTTGCCACTGACCCCATTCCCCTTCCCACCACTCATCCCATCCCACCCTCCCCAACCACCACCCTCGCCATTTCATCCAATTCCCCCCACCAGTGCCACTCATCCCATCCAATCCCCCCTTCCACTACCACCCAACCACCACTACTGCCACTGATCCTGTCACCCCCACCGCTGCCACTCATCCCATCTCTCCCTTAGCGCTGCCTCTCATCACCCACCACCACCACTGATGCCACTGATTCACAGGGGTCACAATTGCAATAGCGCACATGTTGCCCCTGAACACCTGGATGGGGGGGGGGGGGTTATAGGAACAAATCTCCTCAATTTTTCTCCTGCAACCACTAAAAGTCTGCTTCTCCTCCTCTCGCTCTGATAGGGATTCAGTGGCTACAGGAGGAAAATGGAGGGGATTTGTTCCCCCTCCTATCCAGGTCCCGGGATCAATGGATCAATGAAGGGCCCTGGCCGGAGGTCTTGCATGCGGGCCCTGAAGGTTCTAGTTATGCCTCTGAGGCAATTTTTAGCACTAAAACGCCTGAAAACTGCCCCAATGTGAAAGAACGGGTCTAGAACGGGTGCAGTCAGAATCTGGTGCATGGTAGCCAATCAGCTTGTAACTTCAGCTTGTTCAAATAAGCTTTGACAATAAGCACTAGTTCACATTGGGATGATTTGGGATGCGATTTGACACATCAAATCGCATGCCAAATCGGTGGCTATTGCTGGCAAAGGCGACGCCAGAATTGGTGCGGCGCCGACTTTGTGGCCGCCACCAATTTCCAAAAGTAGTTCTTGTACTACTTTTGGTGGCTCCAGGGGGGATTTGAATAGACATCTGTGCATGAACCCGCACAGATGTCTCTGAAATCGCCCCTGAAGTCGGACTATATTGCCAGTTTGAAACCTGGAAGATGATTGGTTTAATGCACAGTTTCACCAGATTTTGCACTCTCCAATTTTAGTAAATAACCCTCACACTAATAGAGGAAAGAGGAGTTTGCAGCAGTGGCGGCCGTCCATAGAGGGCACATGGGAGTCGCCTCCCCTATCCATGTGTTCGGCCCCCTAATCTACATATCAGTGGCGCTGGACCATGGATTCCAATGTGGATGTTTTTTTGAAGCACCTGTTCAGAGCCAGAGACCTTAATAGGCTTCAAAAAAGGGTGGGCTCAGAGCGCAGAGCATTGCTTTCTGAGCCCACTTAGTTGTATGATGATAAGTAAATAAATTTTCGCTATTATTGCACTAAAGTTCCTCAATTGGCCAAAGCATCCTATTGGATGCCTAGAACTTTGGCGGAAGAGGATACACACAGCAGAGGAAGCTGGAGGGACGGACACCGGAGCCGCTGCGGCCACTGCCCGCAGTCCAGGAGAGGACACCACAGCCGCGATACATGAGCAGGTAAGTGCCGGACCACCCACGACGGGGGGTGTCCTTTTAATTGCCGCCATTTCATAGTCTGCTGTATCTGCTTTAGCCCTGGTTTATACCAGTGCGACTTGTCCTGCGACTTTATAGCTCAAAGTCGTATAACAAGTCACTATTTGAGGCAATGGAACCGTTTAAAAGCAAAGGTTCCTGTGTTATTTCTGTGCAATTTCAATTAAGTTACATTGACATCTGTTAAATGAAGTCACACAGATGTCAGCAAGCAGCACATGAAACAGGGGAATGTCAGCGCAAGTCTGATCATTGAGTTCCTAGTACAGCTAGAGAACTGACCACAAAGCACTCTCATGCCCGGTGTGGTCAGTTTTTAATAGGAAAGCAGAGGGACTGGCAAGAACACCAGGGACTTCACACAAAGGAAGCAATACAAAGACAACAGGATACTGTTTAGCATAAGTACATGGCACAGCAATCTTCTTCATCCATTCTAACCTGTAGCCATGCACCGTGGGAACTGCAGCCCTATGGAGAGACTCTACTCTGTGTAATCAAGAGCTTTTGAACTACTGTAGCAAGGTCCCCGGCCTCCTTTGGTCTATTCTATTGAGAACCTTCAAGACCAGAGATAGCTGACATCCTTCTGTATATGGTGGGTTGTGAAGCATAGTGGCTTCAAAGGTGTTAGATTCATTGGGTGTCAGACACTTCTTGAATGGAAAAGAGATTTTATTTGTCTTAACAGAACTGTGGGAGAGAGGGTTAGGGCCAGGCCACCCTTTGGTAGTTGCAAGATTAATTGTCGGACTCCGAGACTTTAACAAGAGGACAGCCATGCAGGGAAAGGCATCCAGCAAGACACCTTCTGCATGTGCAGGAATGCTGTCTCCTAGTCTCCTATGGCAACAGTCTTTAACAGTTCCTAACTTAAGTTGTAAAAGTTCCTTCACTTCCACTACAATCACGCATTGTAGTTCTTCAGATTACTGAGCTCCCAGTCTCTCTCACTCGACGAAATGATTCACTGCCACTGAATCCCTACACTAACAGTACAACTGGACCCCAACCATGGCCGGCTAAAGAGTTAGGATGACTGTCCATTTACACCTGCTAAACAGATACATTTACCTACTGCTTATGCTAAGAGTTACCTCTCAGGGGACATTGCACCATATCCTAGCCATTCTCCTAGGGTGCACTCTAAACTACTTATAGTATTATCGTTCACATTGCAGTTATTGTTTATATGCACTGTTTATTGTTGACTTTGCCGATTTATGAGTCGATTCAGCTCTAGTGGTACAGAACTCTATTCTAAGGAATATTGATTATACTGTCTAGATGACTGTGTCAGATTCTACCATCTGTGTGCTCATTTATGTTCAAACCACCATTTATTCTAACCCGTACCTATACTCTGATTTTCTCCCACAAAAAAACAAAACATACAGGAAGATTAATTTATTTTAAGGGCATACAGTTCAGAGGTCCTCAAATAATATAAATACCCATATTACTTATATGGTGAAATATTCATATTCTAATATTTTTTCCCTGAAGACAGGTGGAATAAATGTGGAAGAAAGGGGCATTTTGTGGCCACCCATCTCTTAAAGTTTGTTGAAGTAGCACCAAGCCTTCCAGTGTGTGTAGCTAGTCAGATCTACCGCTTCGTTGACCTCCTCCGTCAATCAGCAGGCAGTTCACATAATCCCCCTATGAATCTGGTTTGAAATTTCAACTGGAATGCAAAAACAATAGTCACTGGATATAAGACCTCATATACATGAGCGCTTTTTAGACATGTATTAATCACAGCAATTAAATCGATGGAAATGCAGGGTAATCTCATTTGTTTTCTATGAAGACTTTTGCATCGTTTTTTTAAATTAATTTTTTTCAATTTTCTTTATTTTGTGAAATCTTCTACAACTCATGGTGACTCTATACTTGGCCTTCCATGCTGCACTGCCTAGTGAAAGGACTAATACATACACATCAGTACAATTAGAAAAATATTGTCACATACAAATGTGGCTGCTGGGCTAAAAGGGAAATTATAATGGTTTGTGCTCATAAGTTTACACACCCTGGCAGAATGTATTATTTCTTAGCCATTTTTCAGAGAATATGAATGATAACACAAAAAAATTTGTTTCACTCATGATTAGTGTTTGGATGAAGCCATTTATTATCAATTAACCGTATTCACTCTTTTTAAATCATAATGGCATCAGAAACTACCCAAATAACCCTGATCAAAAGTTTACATACCCTGGTATTTTGGCCTGATAACATGTGCACAAGTTGAGACAAAGGGGTTTGAATGGCTATTAAAGGTAACCATCCTCATCTGTGATCTGTTTGCTTGTAATTACAGTGTGTGTATAAAAGGTCAATGAGTTTGTGGACTCCTGACAGACCCTTACATCTTTTATCCTGTGCTGCACTGACGTTTATGGATTCCGAGTCATAGGGAAAGCAAAAGAATTGTCAAAAGATCTTCAGGAAAAGGTAGTTTAACTGTATAAAACAGGAAAGGGATATAAAAGATATCCAAATAATAATTGAGAATGCCAATCAACAGTGTTCAAACTCTAATCAAGAAGTGAAAAATGAGGGGCTCTGTTGAAACCAAACCACGGTCAGGTAGACCAACTAAAATTTCAGCCACAACTACCAGGAAAACTGTTTGGGATGCAAAGAAAAACCCACAAATAAGTTCAGGTGAAATACAGGACTCTCTGAAAACATGTAGTGTGGCTGTTTCAAGATGCACAATAAGGAGGCACTTGAAGAAAGATGGGCTGCATGGTCGAGACGCCAGAAGAAAGCCACTACTACACAAATGCCACAAAGTACCCAGCTTATAATACGCCAGACAGCACAGAGACAAGCCTCAAACCTTCTGGCACAAAGTCATTTGGAGTGATGAGACTAAAATTTAGCTTTTTGGCCACAACCATAAATGCTACATTTGGAGAGGAGTCAACAAGGCCTATGATGAAAGATACAGAGGTGGATCATTGATATTTTGGGGATGTGTGAGCTACAAAGGCACAGGAAATTTGGTCAAAATTGTTGGCAAGATGAATGCAGTATGTTATCAAAAAATACTGGAGGAACATTTGCATTCATCAGCCAGGACACTGCGCATAGGATGTACTTGGACATGCCAACATGACAATGATCCAAAACACAAGGTGAAGTTGACCTCTCATTGGCTACAGTAGAATAAAGTGAAGGTTCTGGAGTGGCCATCTCAGTCTCCTGACCTCAATATCATTGAGCTACTCTGGGGAGATCTCAAACATGCAGTTCATGCAAGACAGCCCAAGAATTTACAGGAGCTGAAGGCTTTTTGCTAAGAGGAATGGGCAGCTTTACCACCTGAGAAGATAAAGAGCCTCATCCACAGATACCACGAAAGACTTCAAGCTGTCATTGATGTTAAAGGGGGCAATAGACGGCATTGAGAATTGGGGTATGTAAACTTTTAATCAGGGTCATTTGGATAGTTTCTGTTGCCATTATGATTTAAAAAGAGTAAACACAGTTGATTTATAATAAATGGCTTCAGCCAAACACTAACCATGAGTGAAAGAAATATTTTTGTGTTATTATTCATATTCTCTGGATTTTCTTTAACAATTTATATTAAATCTTGCCTTTACAAATAAACTAAAAGGACTGTTTTCTTTGCCCATGCAGTTCAAAGCAAAGAATCATGGAACTCACAGCAACATATACAACCCTTCTTTTGTTCTTCTCGCTCTGTTCAGCAATACCTGGGCAAAGATAGCCTTGTGTAAGGTTCTAATTGGCTTTTCAGTGCTTGCCGTGCTCTATAAATGCTTTTCCTAACCTCATGTGACATTGCTGTGCCAATCATGAGGCACCTAGCATTGTCACACTAAAGAGGTGGACTGAATCACATGCTTACCCATATCAGGAAGTTCTGAATATTTCACTTCGACCCTAGTGGCCAACTGGAATGGAGGGGGAGCAAGAAAAAGTGGTAATGGGGAGATTGTCGTTAAATTACCATTTATTGGGTTCATTTTAATAAGGAAGAAAAAGGTGCACCCATCACACTAATGTCAAAGAGCATTCTAAATTTTCTAAACAGAGATCAGATCAGAAGCTGTTTGCCTTCGGATTTATTCTCTGCATGAAACTCCAAAGGGCCCTGTCTGAATCAAACTGATAGAGAGGGGGAAAGAAGGGAAGGGAGGGGGAGGAATGAGTCCCTTGTGAAAAGAAAGAAAGAAAGAAAGAAAGCATGAGAGAAAGAAAGAAAGCATGAGAGAAAGAAAGAAAGAATGAGAGAAAGAAAGAAAGAATGAGAGAAAGAAAGAAAGAAAAAAAAAAAAGAGAAAGAAAGAGAGAAAGAAAGAAAGAGAGAAAGAAAGAAAGAGAGAAAGAAAGAAAGAGAGAAAGAGAGAAAGAGAGAAAGAGAGAAAGAAAGAAAGAAAGAAAGAAAGAAAGAAAGAAAGAAAGAAAGAAAGAAAGAAAGAAAGAAAGAAAGAGAGAGACAAAGAAAGAAAGAAAGAGAGAGACAAAGAAAGAAAGAAAGAGAGAGACAAAGAAAGAAAGAAAGAAAGAGACAAAGAAAGAAAGAAAGAATGAGAGAAAGAGAGAAAGAAATAGAGAGAGAGAGAAAGAGAGAGAGAGAAAGAATGAAAGAGAGAGAGAGAAAGAAAGAATGAATAAAAGAAAGAAAGAAAGAAAGAAAGAAAGAAAGAAAGAAAGAAAGAAAGAAAGAAAGAAAGAAAAAATTATCTCCCTCTTAATCCAGTGGTTCTCAACTCCTGTCTTCAGGACCCACTAGCAGGCCAGGTTTGCAAGATAGCTGAAATACATCACAGGTAATATACTTTGCTGCTCATTGATTGCAGTATTCTAGTCTGCATCTCACCAAGGTAATACTTGAAATCTGACCTGTTAGTGGGTCCTGAGGACCGGAGTTGAGAACCACTGCTCTAATCCATATGCTGCACATCTTTTTCCCCATTATATTATTTTAAGTAGGACTCCGGGCTAGCTAATAAAAAAGATGCAGTCCATATGTGTTTAACTGTACCATAAACTGCAAAGAAAAGAAAAGTGTCTCTTAATATATTTTTTCCATATTTTGAGGCCATTCTTATGCTCTGCAGCTCCATTCAAAGTTTAAATCTCATTTTAAATAGTAACTCTACTTTAGTTGAGAAAAAAAAAAGAATTCCCCTCTGGGTGATCAGTGTACATTGCAGGGATATTAACAAACTTTATTGCAGATTCCTATATTTTGTTCTTCTGAAGAAATAGCTGTTTGTTTCTCCATGTCAATGTGTTCAGTGAATCTGTATGGGAGTGATTTTATAATTATCAGTCAGCTGTTGCTGCAAGGTCTGCATCCCTTTAGTTGTGATTTCCCTTTGGGAGTATCTCACCAAAAATGACATTTTTGAAGCAGGAGATGCTCAAAATCTGATTTTTATCTTAGCGCAGAAAATCAGAGAGCCAATCACATTAGCAGGAAATTACATTTTCAGGTTTACAGAGCGGACCATTTTGCTGGTCGAAGACCAGACCCCTTTTTGCGATTCGGCACTGCGTCGCTTTAACTGACAATTGCGCGGTCGTGCGACGTGGCTCCCAAACAAAATTGACGTCCTTTTTTTCCCACAAATAGAGCTTTCTTTTGGTGGTATTTGATCACCTCGGCAGTTTTTATTTTTTGCGCTATAAACAAAAATAGAGCGACAATTTTGAAAAAAACGCATTATTTTTTACTTTTTGTTATAATAAATATCCCCCAAAAATATATAAAAAAACATTTTTTTCCCTCAGTTTAGGCCGATACGTATTCTTCTACATATTTTTGGTAAAAAAAATCGCAATAAGCGATTATTGATTGGTTTGCGCAAAAGCTATAGCGTTTACAAAATAGGGATAGTTTTATGGCATTTTTATTAATAATTTTTTATTATTTTTTTTTTTACTAGTAATGGCGGCGATCAGCGATTTTTATTGTGACTGCGACATTGTGGCGGACACAGCGGACATTTTTGACACATTTTTGGGACCATTGTCATTTCTACAGTAATCACTGCTATATAAATGCAGTGATTCCTGTGTAAATGACACTGGCAGTGAAGGGGTTAACCAGTGGGTGGCGGTGTAGGGGTTAAGTGTTCCTAGGGGTGTGTTGCTAACTGTGGGGGGAGTTGGGCTTTCATTTAGTGAACACTGATCTCTGCTCCAATCACATGGAGCAGAGATCAGCATCACTAGTTGCTAGGCAGAATGGAGAAATGCTGTTTACACGGCATTTCCTCCATTCAGCCGTCCCGTGAGACGATCGCGGGGATGTCCGCGGAGATCGAGTCCGCGGGACCCGCGACCGGACTCACGGGGGTCCCGACCGGCACGAGCGCCAGCGGCACGCTCGCGATGGCAGGGCGGCATTGAAGATTGGATGTACCTGTACGCCAATATGCCTGCCCGTGCCATTCTGCCGACGTACATCGGCGTGCGCTGGTCGGGAACCGGTTAAACTTCTCTCCTAAAAGTTTTTTTCCTTAAAATTCCCTCCTAAACTTGGGGTGCGTGTTATACGCCAATAAATCCGGTAATGTATAGAAGGTAGGGCCCGAAAGTGACTCAAGCCCAGGGGCCCCCACCGCCCTAAGTCCTGCCCTGCATATATGGGAACCAATGTCCCTCTAGCAAAACCAATTGGCAAAAGGGAAAAAACAGCAACCATCATCGTTAGTTCAGAACATATCACACTATTGAGAGACTTTAATATTTAAGTTCCTGGGAATATGACCACACCAACAGTCAGGTACTAGACTAGACTAGAGTACATCAAGAAAGAAAAGTGAGGTTAAGAAATAAAAAGGAAGAAACAAGAGGAGAAAAGAGAAATTAAAATGTAGAGGCCCTACTAGGACTCTGATAAGTATTGAATCCAAGGGTCCCACGTTTTATCAGATTTCATTGTATTGTCATGAAGCATGCAGCTAAATTTGTCATTAACCATGATCCAATTCAATTTACTTTAATGTAGTCAAGTGTCACCACCGATGGTTTCCAACGTTTAGCAATATTGATCCTCGCTGCCAGAAACATATAGAGGATCAGTTTTGATGATTTTTTTTTATTGGGACCTCCGTATTCTCCTCTCTTTGAAGAGACGTCTTCTCACTTCCTGTTGTGTTATAGAAACAAGATGTGAAGAGAAATCTCATCAATGGGAAACCGACAGCATAAAAAAGGCAACCTGATCTAAAACTAAAATTTTTGACTAACAAGTTAAGGGAAGAGACACTTTAATCACTTGCCGATCAATAGAGATAGGATGGCAAGGTGGCGCTGCTGTGCCAGATTACGTACCAGGTAGGGCGTGCGCCGCCACCGGCTCGCTTCCGCTGTCTTTACACACAGGGTACTTGATGTCCGCCGACACCCACCGATCATCAGGCAGAGAGGCAGAACTGCGATCTAAAGAAGGCAGATCGCTGTTTTGACAGGGGAGAAGGGATGAAGTTCGTGTTCCTGCAAAGCAGGGAATAAATTCCATTTCTTCCCCTAGTAAAAGCACCACATGCCGTATAGTAAAACTCTGTCTAGGCACATATTTAACCCTTTGACCGACCCTGAATTTAACCCCTTCCCAGCCAGTGTCATTAGTACAGTGACAGTGTATATTTGTAGCACTGATCACTGTATTAGTGTCACTGGTCACCAAAAAATGTCAAAAGTGTCAGTTACCCAGATAGCAAGGATAACTTACCACACATTTGTGGCAGTATTGAATTGTAAGTCTTGTGAACTTGCTGCACATCTTCCCTGGCAAGTTGTACACTTGCCGAGCACTTGAAGCACAAGTTCTAGTTGACACTTTTGCAATTTGTAGAAAATTTACGTGGCAAGTCTCTCGCAAGAGCAAATTTGCAGGGTTAAGTTTCAGCAAAACTATAGCAAGAGCCCCGCAAGTCTCAGCAAGTCTCAGCAAGAGCCCCACAAGTGTCAGTAAGAGCCCCGCAAGTCTATAGCAAGAGTCCCCGCAAGTCTCAGCAAGAGCCCAGCAAGTCTCAGAAACAGCCCCGCAAGTCTCAGCAAGAGCCCAGCAAGTCTCAGAAACAGCCCCGCAAGTCTCAGCAAGAGCTCCGCAAGTCTCAGCAAGAGCCTCGCAAGTCTATAGCAAGAGTCCCGCAAGTCTCAGCAAGAGCCCCGCAAGTCTCAGTAAGAGCCCAGCAAGTCTATAGCAAGAGTCTCGCAAGTCTATAGCAAGAGTCTCGCAAGTCTATAGCAAGAGCCCCGCAAGTCTCAGCTAGAGCCCAGCAAGTCTACAGCAAGAGCTCCACAAGTCTATAGCAAGAGCCCCCCAAGTCTCAGCAAGAGCTCCGCAAGTCTCAGTAAGAGCCCCGCAAGTCTCAGCAAGAGCCCAGCAAGTCTCAGCAAGAGCCTCACAAGTCTATAGCAAGAGCCCAGAAAGTCTCAGCAAGTCTCAGCAAGAGCCTCGCAAGTCTATAGCAAGGGTCCCACAAGTCTCAGTAAGAGTCCCGCAAGTTTATAGCAAGAGCCCCGCAAGTCTCAGTAAGAGCCCCGCAAGTCTCAGCAAGAGCCTAGCAAGTCACAGCAAGACCCCTGCAAGTCTCAGTAAGAGTCCCGCAAGTCGCAGCAAGAGCCCAGCAAGAGCCCAGCAAGTCCCAGTAAGAGTCCCGCAAGTCTCAGCAAGAGCCCAGCAAGAGCCCGCAAGTCTCAGCAAGAGCCCAGCAAGTCACAGCAAGAGCCCCGCAAGTCTATAGCAAGAGCCCCCCAAGTCTCAGCAAGAGCTCCGCAAGTCTATAGCAAGAGCCCAGAAAGTCTCAGTAAGAGCCCCGCAAATCTCAACAAGAGCCCAGAAAGTCTCAGCAAGAGCCCCACAAGTGTATAGCAAGAGCTCCGCAAGTCTACAGCATCTCTCCTGCAAGAGTGTGTTTGTATGTGTATGTATATGTAATATATATATATATGTATATATCACACACACATATACACACACACATATGCATTTGATCTTTGGGGTGCGCTCCCTCATGCAATAGGCTACACACACCTATTATGGTGATTCACCGGTACTTAGAGGGCAGCTATCTTATCTAATCCCTCAATCTTCCATTAATATCTTTGGCACTAGTTTTTCTTGTTGTTTGTCCAAGTGTCCGTTTTTATCGGGTCTATTCACTAATAAGTAAAGAGAGGTGAATTATCAGAAAAATCTAAGCCAAAGTGGCTGAAATAGAAAAAAAAAAAAGCTCTCATTGAAATATTTTTAGTTCAGCTTTTTTGGCCTATAATTTTACCATTTCCCTAAAAAATGTACCTCCTGAAACAGCTCCTTTGAAAGAAAGCACACTTGTCCAATACCAGGACATGTGCTGTCTATCATAGGTGGGAGCCGATCCAGAAGGGGGCACTTGTGTGATGGTGGAACATGGCGATTCAAATTAAAGCTGAGACAGTGGGTGACGCCGGTCTGACACCCCACCAGTGTGTGATGATCCAGCCGACTCTTTCTCTTCTCTCTGATCCTGGGCACTGGTGAGGCTGCATAGATGGGCACTGGTGAGGCTGCATAGATGGGCACTGGTGAAGCTGCATTCCTAGGCACTGGTGAGGCTGCATTCCTGGGCACAGGTGAGGCTGCATAGATGGGCACAGGTGAGGCTGCATTGCTGGGCACTGGTGAGGCTGCATAGATGGGCACTGGTGAGGCTGCATTGGATGGGCACTGGTGAGGTCGCATAGATGGGTACTGGCGAGGCCACACTGAATGGGCACTGGTGAGGTTGCATAGATGGGCACTGTTGAGGCTGCATAGATGGGCACTGGTGAGGCCGCATAGATGGGCACTGGTGAGGCTGTATAGATGGGCATTAGTGAGGCTGCATTGCTGGGCACTGGTGAGGCTGCATTGCTGGGCACTGGTGAGCCCAGCATTCTTTATGTAGCACGCTCCTGAGTCCTGCATTCTTTATGTAGCGCACTCCTGAGTCCTGCATTCTTTATGTAGAGCGTGCCTTAGCCCTGCAATCCTTATGTAGCGCACTCCTGAGCGTTACTTAGCCCTTCAATCTTTATGAAGGGCATTCCTGGGCCCTGCCTTCGGTACTAGCAAGGTTTACCTAATAAAGTGGCCAATGAGTTGTATGTAAATCATAAAAAAAAAAGTTAGGGCCACTTTTGAATTACTTTTGGTAAAGCCCTTGTAGTAACATCAAAAAACGCAGATAAACACAGATAAACGCTCAAAAAGACAGCTTACCAGAGTTTAACGTTTTTGATCCATTCGAATAAAACATTTTGAAAAAAATAAAAAGTATTTTTTTTTTGTTCAACAAAAAAATATATTTCCCCCCCCAAATTTTTTTAAAAAATGCTTACGTCTATAAACGTTTCAAAACATGTTTTTTAACATTTTTGATCCATTGAAATAAAAAAAATTAAAAAAAATTTAAAAAAACGCAGAAAAAAGCTAAAACACACTATTGCAAAAACTTTAACAACCATTGAAAAACTCACTGCAAAGCTACTGGCGTTTTTATAACTTTATTTTAACGTCCAGTGTGCATGAGGCCTCATACTTCCCCCAGGATTGTTTTCTTTTAGTGCAAAGTAAAATGTAGATAAATTAGATATAAAGTTACTTGTAAAAAAAAAAATCTTCTTAAATGAAAAAGTGGAGTTACAGCCCAGTCCAGCACCGGTCATTATTCTTATTTTGTCCTTTTTCTTTAAGACGGAGCGTCCACTGCAGCGTATTCCCACCACTCTGAGTGTATGGAAGAGAAAGCACAAAGTGTTCAAAGAACAGAAATGTAAGATCCCTGAAAATGATCTGCACTGGGGGCAGGAGCTCAGTCCCTGGGAGACATAAGAGCACACACTCTACATACTGATAATGAGGTTATTAGGAATCCCATATAACAACTCTCTTTCATATAGCTTTATTTAAAAATAGATTATTTATTGTAGCTTATATACACATTTATTTTTCTTTGCTTGGGGTTCTGCTACCCGTTTCCTAACAAAAACACAAGCAGTAAGAGGTGATGACTACCTGTCAGCGTGGTGCCTCTACCAAGGACGCTGCGCGCGGAGAAGAGAAGGAAGAGAATGGGCCTTTTCACTCTTGTGTACACTCCATCGAAAACAGTGAGAGCAAAGTGCTGGACTGCTGGAAAGGATACATGAAATGAAGGCAAAAATGGTTTTGGGATGGTGGATCTATTAGTCATATATGGGGCGAGAGGCAGATATACTCAGACATCTCAAGTCTCCCGCGACTCGAGGGGTAATTCCGCATTTGACAGCGGGCTCACGGACACCCGCGAGTGTGGCATGATCTCCCAGCTGAGCTTGAACTGTATCTCAGCCTGGAGCAGGGCTGGACTGGCCTACCGGTATACCAGGAAATTTCCCGGTAGGCTGCCTGCCCTGGGGCCGTCAAGGCCAATCTAAATGGCGGGTGTCTCCCTCTGTGTCATGCAGCTGCGGTCTTAACTGTTTGGCGGCCGTCCACTGTAACAAAGCTCCGCCTCCTCCTCATCCATGATAGACGGAACACTGATTCAATTCCCCAGCATTTTATAAGTGTTAAGTTGACCGTCTATTAGGGACGAGGAGGCTGGGCTTTGTTACAGTGGAGACTGTAGCTGTATGACACAGCGGGAGACACCTGCTGTGTGTAATCAAGGTACTGGCGAGGCTGCAGATGGGCACTGATGAGGCTGCATTGTTGGCACAGTGAGGTTGCAGAGGGGCACAGTGAGGCTGCAGATGGGCACTGTTGAGGATACAGATGGGCACAGTGAGGCTACATTATTGGCACAGTGAGGCTGCAGATGGGCACTGATGAGGATTCAGATGGGCACAGTGAAGCTGGGGATGGGCACTGATGAGGATACAGATGGGCACAGTGAGGCTGCATTGTTGGCACAGTAAGGCTGCAGATGGGCACAGTGAGGCTGGGGATGGGCACTGATGAGGAAACAGATGGGCACAGTGAGGCTTCATTGTTGGCACAGTGAGGCTGCAGATGGGAACAATGAGGCTGCAGATGGGCACTGTTGAGGATACAGATGGGCACAGTGAGGCTGCATTGTTGGCACACTGAGGCTGCAGATTGGCACAGTGAGGCTGCAGATGGGCACTGATGAGGATACAGATGGGCACAGTGAGGCTGGGGATGGGCACTGATGAGGATACAGATGGGCACAGTGAGGCTGCATTGTTGGCACAGTGAGGCTGCAGATGGGCACAGTGAGGCTGGGGATGGGCATTGATGAAGATACAGATGAACACAGTGAGGCTGCATTGTTGGCACCGTGAGGCTGCATTGTTGATACTAATGAGGCTGCAGATTGGCACAGTGAGGCTGCTTTGATGGCTCAGTGAGGCTGCATTGATGAGCACTGACGAGGCTGCAATGTTGGCACAGTATTATGCACTGCGCTACTCTAAATGGTAATTGCACTGTCATGCAATACTGTACCCAAATGAAAAACAATATTTTTTTACTTTTTGCTATAAAACCTATCCAATAAAAAAAGTTTAAAAAAAATCAAATTTCTTTATAAATTTAGGTTTAAAATGTATTCTTCTACATATATTTGGTAAAAAAAAAAAATCCAATTAGTGTACATTGATTGGTTTGTGTGGAAGTTATAGTGTCTACAAACTATGATATATAGACTGTAATTTGTATTTATTTTTTATACTAGTAATGGTGGTGATCAGCGACTTATAGTGGGACTGTGATAGTGCGGCGGGATCTGACACTGACAGTGGGTGGGAACTGACTAACTGACACCAGTTATTAATACAGTTATCGGTGTTAATACTATAAAAAAGCATTTACCATGGGAATAAATAAAAGTAAATAGTATCGCTAGTAACTAAAACCCTATAACACTCAGTGACGAGTGTTGGTAACTGACAAACTGATGATACATAAATATAAATGTGACCATAATCCGTGGCTAAATAGTCGACATGATGTCTCAAACAATCTAATGCAAAATTGTAATTGTGAATTCTTCCACCACACCACGTGCATTTGGTGATTCCACTCCCCTCTGGATATGCACTCACCAGATGGCGATGCCTTCCACTCTCATGCTCAGCAAATCAGCATCAGCCCTCACAGGGTTAAACATCCACTGATATCAAATCGTGAACCCAATTTCATAGACTCTCCACACATAATAAAAGTGTTCCAATAGTGCAGTAACGTTGTGGTAAATTTATTAAATTAAAAAAACTTCAAACATTGCACTCACATGAGAACAAGTAAAAGCATGTATGTATCCACTTGCAGCAGAAAGTACTGGCAAGGTATTGTCACAGAGGACCCAGCGTGTGTGATCTGTATCTCACCCACCCGAGATCGTGAACCTCGGAACGTCACTTCACCGAATTGTGTCAAACGTCACAACTGGTTGCCTTACAGCCACGTTCCGATGCGTTTCATCATCACAACCTATTAATGGGATCTGACACTAACTGACGCTGGGTGGGAACTGACTAACTGACAACGGCATCGCCAGTGGTGCTAATACAGTTATCAGGGGCAATATTATACATTGCCACTGTACTAATGACACTGGCTAGGAAGGGGTTAACATCTTAGATAATCAAGGGGTTAGGTGCGTGCCTAACATGTGTTAATATGTGTATTATGTGCTGCTTTTTTTTTTACTAAAAATGTATTTGTTACTTCTCCCTTCTCTCTTCTGCAGGGAAAAGAAACAAATAGATTGTTCCCCCTGTACAGAGCACTGTGTTGTTTGTCAACACAAGGCTCTACGCTGTGGATGGGTTACCGAAAGACACAGCCAATGATTCATGGCTGGGACCTACTGACAAAATCCTATTGTTTCTAATTACAGCGAGAGTTGGTGGGGGGTGGGGGGTGTGCTGTGTCCCCATCCGCAGTACAATGCGGGCAGGCGTTCTTGAGGACGTTAAAGCTGAACTCTGGCATAAGCAAATATAAATATAAGAGTAATATATTCTTACTTAAATATTGGTGTGCTGTTAAGGTACTCTCAGAATCCATGTCAGGACTTTCAATGGTTCTCACGGAATCTCTGCCAGATTTTCCAGCGATAATCACAGAATCTTGGCAGGACCTCAGGTGGTACTCGCATAATCCTTGCTAGGATTTCTAATGGTACTCGTAGAATCCCAGTAAGGACTTCCAGTGGTACTCGCAAAATCCTTGCCAGGAATTCCAATGATACTTGCAGAATTCCCCGAAGCACTTCCAGATTCCCCAGTAATGATGTTGAGCATGTCCTCTGACTGGGAGGGTATTTAAGCTACAGCCTATGATGTGGCTGTTGCTGTGGCTTATCACCAGCTACTGTATCTGGGAGCTAAAGAGATATAATACTTGTCTCCACACTGGTCCATCCCACAGCTCTGCTCTTTGTATGGGTTATGTACAGCACAGTGGTGATGCCATTGATACTTTTACATGACAATATCTGGGTTCAGAAAAGAGATTGGTGCATACAATTTGGATTTATATCTTCTCTGGCTATGGAGGAATCTATTTTAAAGAGTATTTTGTACCCAGAAGTTCAGCTTTAAAGTGACCCTGACACCACAGGGTCATTTTTAGCCTGTTAACATTAGAAGAGGATTTCTTCTGGAATGACAGCCATACAGACCAATTTGATGCAGTGTGTGGTGTATAGTCCGAGCACTGACAGGCTGACCCCCCCACTCCTGCATCCTCTGCAGTAATGCTGGCAGCACTCATATGTCTATTTCCCAAAGACAACCTCTGGATATGACGCTGATCACGTGCACTCAACTTCTTTGGTCGACCATGGAGAGGCCTGTTCTGAGTGGAGCCTGTCCTGTTAAACCACTGTATTGTCTTCGCCACCATGCTGCAGCTTTGTTTCAGGGTCTTGGCAATCTTCTTATACCCTAGGCCAGTGAAGGCAAACCTTGGCACCCCAGATGTTTTGGAACTACATTTCCCATGATGCTCAGCAACACTGCAGAGAGCATCAGCATCATGGGAAATGTAGTTTCAAAACATCTGGGGTGCCAAGGTTCGCCATCACTGCCCTAGGCCATCTTTATGTAGAGCAACTGTTCTTTTTTTCAGATACTCAGAGAGTTCTTTGCCATGAGGTGCCATGTTGCACTTCCAGTGACCAGTATGAGAGAGTGAGAGCGATAACACCAAATTTAACACACCTGCTCCCCATTCACACCTGAGACCTTGTATCACTAATGAGTCACATGACACCTGGGAGGGAAAATGGCTAATTTGGCCCAATTTGAACATTTTTACTCAGGGGTGTGCTCATTTTTATTGCCATCGATTTAGACATTAATGGCTGTGTGTTGAGTTATTTTGAGTGGACAGCAAATGTACACTGTTATACAAGCTGTACACTCACTACTTGACATTGTAGCAAAGTGTCATTTCTTCAGTGTTGTCACATGAAAAGATATAATAAAATATTTACAAAAATGTGAGGGGTGTACTAAATTTTTTTGAAATACTGTACAAGCCAACAGAAAAAATGACAGCAGATAATGGTTTTATGTTTCATAGGTAACAACAATGATCTTATTTGTGGATCTTAAAATTTTTATAATAATTAAAATAAAGAATTACAGCAGTCAGATGGGGAGTAAGTATTTATCTCATTCAATGGTGAATACTTACAGTATCCGGAGAGTGGAGAAGCTATGGTTTTTCAGTACAGGGGCCGTCCAAAAGATAAGTCTATAAATGCCTTTTTACAGGTGACCTCTTGGCTAAACATGACCGTATGGTTTTGGGGTCAGTTTAAAGCTTCTTTAAGTATATAAAGAACATTACCGGCATGTCTACAGAGCGTGGGGAGAAACCCACAGAAGAACATGCCAGCTTTATCTAGATATCATTCTGGCTGCAATTTGAACTGAGACCCCAATGGTGCAAGACAGAAGTGCTAACCGCTAAGCCGATGTGTTGATAAGGGTTCTAGCCAAAACGTCATAAAAAAAATGTTTTGCTTATAGATACACATTAAGTGAGTGAACTGAGAATCATTTACAACTTAATAAATAGATTTATATTTGTGTTCACAGTGCAATTATTGCATGGGCTCTGAGTGAATTCTTATACGATTATATATTTATGCAGTTAAATATATCCTTTTAATAATTATTTGTGCGTCTTGGCTTTATATTCTAACATGGGTTTTAGTGACCTTGACCATGGTATATTTAACTGTACAAAGAAAATATACAGTCATTATTAGGTTTTATTATGTCTTAGCAAATTTCTAGAAAAGCAGAGTATAAATATTTCCTCATGGCCAGTGAGGGAATTTATTTTTTATTTTTTAATAAAAAATAGTTCTTAGCTATTTCCAATCTTCTTTGTGAATGTAAATATTGACAAGGAAAAGGGGGAATAAGGGAGAAAAATAAAAAATAAAAATAAAAGAACCTTCACATAAAAGACCTCAAAAGAAAAAATGTGGGTTCAGTTGGACTTTTTAGGCATGAAGAAAGTTGTTCTTTTGAGGTCTTTTATGTGAAGGTTCTTTTATTTTTATTTTTTATTTTTCTCCCTTTTTCCCCCTTTTCCTTGTCAATATTTACATTCACAAAGTGTGTGACACCACCCTGTGATAGATACACACTTTTTCCATTTTAAATATTTCCAATCTTCAATTATTTTCAGGATATGTTAGGATTTTTGAATATCTATCTGTCTGTTTATCTATCATCTTCTTTTCATTAAAAAAAACAAAAACAAAAAAAAACATTATTATACAGGATTTATATTTATATTTATATAGCACCAATAGTTTGTGCATCAATTGAAAAACAAATTCTATAAACATTTTAGTAATTGAATTGTAAAAATCGAAAAATTATGGGCCATTAGGTCATTTTTGGATCTATCTATCTATCTATCTATCTATTTATCTATCTATCTATCTATCTATCTATCTATCTATCTATCTATCTATCTATCTATCTATCTATCTATCTATCTTTATTCATTTTTAGGATTTTTTTTTAATTTAAGAATTGAGTACAGCATTGTTTGTTGTACCAAACATCTAAACATCTTTATAATAATTAACTCAAATTTTATTACATTCTTCAATTTTTTTGGTTCCCTTGCAAATTTTTATTAATGAGTAGAAATGGTAATAATAATGAAGAAAAATAATATATAAAACATTCAGTAAAAAGGAAAACATTATTGTAGAAATGAAAAAATAGGAACAGTATAAAAATAGAGATGTAGTCGATTTTTATTTGTATTATGCATGATATTATTTGGATTATTAATAAAAGAAATACAATTCTTATTACACTCAGTCAAAAAATTACAAGTTTTGATACTATAAAAATTAGGGGTTATGACAAAAACACTGGGAGGAGCAAGGCACAAACAAATCTTAGTTGAACATCTTCTTCCTGCCGCCATTGTGGTGGGGCAAAAAGTCAGACAACACATTTACTACAAATGAATATAGAAAATCAAACTTGATTTACAATTGTATAATAACATTCCATATTAGGTCATAGTAAATTAGAGATCAAGACTTGTTACATCAATATGCCTAGTTTAATTTTATTAATGACTTAGATTTCAATTTCTATATGCTAAAAGAATATACTGAATTAGAATTTATATGTTTCCTATGTGTAGACACAGCAGCTGAGGTCAGATTACATGGTGCATTCCATGAGGCTGAGAGAATATATGGTGTATTCTATGGGGCATTTAATGGCGGTAACATGGCATATTCTATGTTTGTAGAGGTTGTTGAGAGATCAAATTAACCAATTCAACCCCGGAAGAATCTACCCTCTTCCTGACCAGAGCACTTTTTGCGATTCGTCACTGCGTCTCTCTTTAACTGACAATTGCGCGGTCGTGCGACGTTGCACTCAAACAAAATGAAGCTTTCTTTTGGTGGCATTTGATTGCCTCTGCGGTTTTTATTTTTTGCTCTATAAACAAAAGAAGAGGGACAATTTTGAAAAAAACACAATATTTTGTACTTTTTGCTATAATAAATACCCCCATTTTTTTTTATTTTTATAAAAAGCTATTTTTTTCTCAGTTTATGCCAATATGTATTCTTCTACATATTTTTAGTAAAAAAAAAAATCACAATAAGCATATATTGAAAAGTTCTAGCGTCTACAAAATAGGGGCAAGATTTATAACATTTTTATTATTATTATTTTTTTACTAGTAATGGTGGCAATTTGCGATTTTTATCATCAGTGCGACATTATGGCAGACAAATCGGACAATTTTGACACATTTTTGGGACCACTGACATTAATACAGCGATCAGTGCTATAATAATGCACTGATTACGGTTAAACATTTTACTAGCAGTGAAGGGGTTAACACTAGGGGGCGCTCTAGTGGTTAACTGTGTTCTCTGGGAGGTGATTCTAACTGAAGGGGGAGGGGACTGACTAGAGGAAGTGAGGATGTGGTTCCTAGCTAATAGGAACACACAATCTGTCACTCCTCTCAGAACAGAACAGGGAAGTGTGTGTTTACAAAGACTCTTCCCTGTTCTGTGTCTCCTGGTCACGATCGCATCGTGGGCGGCGGTCATCTCAACCATCGACCACAAGCATCGGCACCCCCACTGTGTAGCGGGTGCGCGCGCACGTGCCTGCTATCCTGACCCCGCGAGCCAACGTATAGCTACAATGGCTTGTGCAAGGGAGCCAACCTGCCGCAGTATAACTGCGGCGGCTGGTCGGGAAGCGGTTAAATTCCAGTCCTTGCGTGTGTGCTACACAGTGCAATGGAAGTACACATGGACCCAGGTGAACTATGCAATAGATAATATTATTTTAAAGGACGTTTAATACATTATCGGGGAAGCTTACTAAAAACGAAAACACAAAGAATCTAGTACAGCTGTGCAAAGTAACCAATCAGCTTCTAGGTTTTATTGTCAAAGCTTAAAGTGGAGCTCCATCCAAAAGAGCAAGCCACGATTGGCTGCCTCCTCCTCCCCTCCTCCCCTGCCCCATTTGACACCTTTTGTGGGGGAGCGGGTTTCTGGTTTTGACAGGTACCCGCTCCCACTTCCAGTTCACTTTACCACGGTAAAGTGAGTGGCAAGTTCAGCCCTCCCTCTTCCTTCCCCTCGCAGCCCATTCACAAAGCACAGCGCAATTCGCACATGCGCAGTATGAAACCGGCTGTGAAGCCGCAAAGCTTTAGTGAATGTTTGCCTTAGCCAAGATGGGGGCACCAGCACTCAAGAGACAATTAAAGAATAGGCTTGGGTGAAGACACCGCAGCATGCCTGGACAGGTAAGTGCCCTACTAGTAAGAGTCAGCAGCCACAGTGTTTGTAGCTGCTGACTTTAAATTTTTTCGGAACTCCTCTTTAATTGAAAAAGTGGAAGTTGGAAGCTGATTGGTTATTATGCACAGCTGCATAATGTGTGCTCCATGTTTTGTAAATCGCCTCCCCTCACCCCCCACGGGTAACACTGTGTACAATTACAGTTGGTAGCCTTTTGCAAATATATATTTTATTATATTTTATATATTTATATTATATTATATATATCTTTTATATATATATTTTATTATTTTATAGAGTACCGGCAAACTCTTTAGAGCTTTACAGAGAAACATTAACATCAATAAAAAAATAAAAAATGCTTGTAGTATAAACACAAAAGAAGAAAAATGACATTTGAAAAAACTGATAAAAAATAATACATATGAATAAGTGACAAATGAAAAGAAAAGTGAAGTCCATACACGGATCAAACAGATCGCTGATGGGATGTAAAAATTTAGTCCATGCACAGATCAGAAACAAAAGACTGATGGAAGGAGACAAGTCCAATGAGTAAAGCAAAGCGTTCAAAATTCATCCACCTTCACAGAGAAGGAAAAGAGGGGGAGAGAGGGTGTGGAGGGGATCCCCAGTTGGAAGTGAGTCCCAATAAGTATGTCAATGCCCTTACTAGAGATGGTGGACCCCCTAAACAGCAAGGTCTTAATCGCAAGCAGATACAACCCTCTGAAAGGACAGATGGATCTCCTGTGACTCTGTATTAATAAACCTCCATGATGTTCCAAGACAGACGGGATCGGAATTCCAATCTAAAAGTATTACTCATTGGTCGGGAAGACCGTCAGTGTAAAAAAACAGAAAAACTCCAATAGTGTAGTAGAGTACCGTATATACTTGAGTATAGGTCGATCCGAATATAAGCCGAGGCCCCTAATTTACCACAAAAAAACTGGGAAAACTTATTGACTCGTGTATAAGCTGAAGATGAGACATGCAGCAGCTACTGTTACAGCTTAAAAGAGTGGAAAAGAGGGTCAACAATGCCCATCTGCAGCTGCATACCTCCCTGTTTACCTCCCTGTGTCCATTGCAGCCTACCTGTGTCCTGTGCATGCCTCCGTGTGCCAATCTGCAGCCTCTGTGTCCTTCTGCAGCCTCTGTGTCCTTCTGCAGCTCTGTGTCCTTCTGCAGCTCCGTGTGCCATTGTGTGCCATTTTGCACCTATCAGCATGTCATAAAAACATGCCAGGATTCAAAATCCGCAATTCTCCTCCTCGTCTGTGACAGACGGCGGCCATTCCACTGTTCAAAAGCCGCGCCTCCCTGTCTGTGATAGGCGGAACACTCAATTTCCCAGCAGTCAGTGTTCCGCCTATCAAGGACATCCTCTCATCCTAGTCCGTAGTATGAGGATGAGCGGATGTCCGTGATAGGCGGAACACTGACTGCTGGGAAATTGAGTGTTCCGCCTATCACAGACAGGGAGGCGCGGCTTTTGAACAGTGGAATGGCCGCCGTCTGTCTGCACGACACGCTGATCAGGTAGGCAGACGGCGGTGACTCGAGTATAAGCCGAGGGGGGCACTTTCAGCCTAAAAAAAGGGGCTGAAAATCTCGGCTTATACTCGAGTATATACGGTAAATAAAAAGCCTTTATTGCTCGAAATCAAGCAGGTGGGAACAAACATCCGCCACAAAAAACACATTTAAAAATAGCAATAGCAAGCTTAAAAATAAAGCAAACACTCATGTACCAGAATCACATGGGGTGTAATAGCGTAATGGCATCTGTGCCTTAATATTAACATCAGTCATAATTTTAATGTTCCTGCAACAGACATGCCAGTTGAGGTAAGGGATGATAAACATACCTCAAAGTTTTTACATCATACCTATGTAGCGCCGGCTCCTGAAGAGCATGCGCTATGTCTTTTTCTCATTTAACATTCCTGGAACCACAGTTTGGTTTTGGGTTCAATTATACCAAATTGTGGTCTTGGTACCAGTCTGGCTGGATTGCACTGTGTTCTGCTTGGCTATAGGTAGCGCTGTCATCTCTGGCAGGTGTGAAAACACAGTTCAGCTGGGTGCATTGAGTTCTATCTTTCTCGGAATCAACTCAGTGGGTGGGTCGTTCTGCTGTGCATTCTGGGAGAGGGTACTTAAGGTACTGACATCACATGCTTCGGGGTTCTGGTCCAGAAGTGCTTTCTGTCTGTTTGGTCCTGGTCCTCCTGACCAGCCCCCAGTGCTCTCATGGCCTGGGGTGCGAATCCATCCAATTCTGAGTCTCGGGGATGGCTAGCCCAAGGCAAAATAACTGGAAGGAGGATTCAGAGGTGGTCCAGTGCCGTCTCATTTGTGGAGAGGCCCAGCAACTGAAGGAGCATCCAGGGGAGGACTCTTCGGGAGAAGGCCACGTGGAAGGCTGGCTTCTCAGAAGGAGCTTGGAGGCTTAGTTGAAAGACCCCAAGTAAATCTGCACTCGTACGGTATCGCCGGACCGGCTGCAAGATACTGGTACCGTATGAGGGTTCTCTAAGTTGTCTACATCCTTCAGTTATTCAAGTGTTCTACAACAAGTCTGTGGCAGAGACTTTATTCAAGTGTTTTACAAGTCTGTGGCAGAGACTTTATTCAAGTGTTTTACAACAAGTCTGTGGCAGAGACTTTGCTTTATCTGAGAACTCTAGCGGCTGCTAGGCCTAGTAAGAGGAGGTCTATCCGATAAGGGTGAGGATCCAGTTGTGAATGGCTATTCTCTGGATTTCTAAAGTGAGAGACTTCCTATTTGACCAAGTTCCAAGAGTACCTGAACTTTCTACCTAAAACCCTCTAACCCTCATTGAGAGACTGTGTTTTGTCTACTCTTTTTTTGCAAATAAAAATCCCTTAAGCGGATCTGGTGTCAGCCTCTACAGTTCTTGGGCCATCAACCTCAGGAAACCCCTAGACATACACGAGGTGAAGAAGGTAACGGTAAGCCCAATATAATCAGCAGCTCCTTCGGGGGTCAGTGCTACAGCTAGAATTGGAAACTCACAGAAATGCGTGAAAAACATGCTATCCCTGCTCAGATAGTTTGCCTGATTTACTAATGCTTACGTGGGTGCATTAACCATTCACAAACAAGCAGATTGTATCATTGCAGTATTTACCACAGTGAAGTAGTGGCTGGTGTTTTTTTTTTTATGCCTAACCCCCCACCCGGTCGGTCGGTCGGCCAGTTCGTCATCAATCCCAGCAGGCGGGCAGGGGCACCTGTGTCCTCTCCTCCTCCTAGGTGTCCAATTGGATCACCTGTCCTTTCAACCAATCAGGTGATGGGTCTCAAGACGGGAGGAGGATCAGTGAGGCAACAGTGAATATTCTTTATTACACAACGGGGGGGGGGGGGGGTGCTCGGAGTGCAGTGCTCTGCACCCTGAGCCCATTCTTTTTTGAAGCCTATGGCTCTAATCACGTGCTTAAAAAAACCCACCTCCCCCTATTGGAATCCATGGTCTGGCGCCCTGCGTGTAGGTTGGGGGCCAGACACATGGACGGGGGGGCGGCGCCCGTGCACCCCTAATGGACTTGCTGCCGCTGCCATGGTGTATATACATGAAATGCAATTTTCTGCAATGTTTTTGGGTCTATGTAATCTTTGTTAGCAATTGTATGCAACAGGGCATGGTACTGCATATCCACAGATCCTTCTGCAAAAGTTCAAGCACCAGCCGACATAAAAGATTGCATAAAAGATTGCATGCTTTGATGCTTGGAATGGAAAGTACAACAATAAATGCCCTCACATTTTCATATGCTGGCTTCATAAGATAGCATAGAGTACAGAGTTTTTTGACTTAACTCTTATCTTCGTATATGTGCATTTTGCTTGGCAAGCCAATAGTTTTTTTATAACTTCAGGTAGAACCATAGGCACTTTTTTTTGTATAGCATAAGAGAGAGTTATAACCCATGTCAGTTTTTTTTGTTTAATCAATATCTATTAGAAAAAAGAGGTACCGTACATACAATATTGCAAAGTGGACAGCATCTGATATAAAATACATAATGATTACATACACAAAGGGGGTGTATAGTCTCCAATGTTGATTAATCATAGCCTCCTTGAGTAAGTCAAGGGGGTATCATATAAACGGTATACCAGGACCCACCATGTGATCATTACCATTACTTTAGGCATATACCTATTGACACCGTCTTAACGAAAGTTCCTAAATAAAGTATGCCTCTTTTCCATTATAAAAATAGTTAAGGAAAGGAATGAGCAGAAGAAAGACAGAAGTGGGGGGTAGAGAGGGGGAGGAGAGGGTGTGGAAGAGGAAAGGTGGGTAGGGGGTATATCTGCCTCGGTCCACATACGTTCAGACACGTTTTTTATACCAATGTATTACACAGGCATAATTTCCACATAAATGGTAGTATATTTGAAGGCAACCCAGCAGGACCTTATCTTTTTTGCAAGATCAGATTTGCCTCTAAGAGAGAGGGTCATGTCCTCCATGTGATAGGTATTCCCTACCTTTAGTAGCCAACCAAATGTGTCAGGATGGCCCTTGTCTTCCAAAATTGTGGAATAAGGGTTTTTGCGGCATTAAGAAGATGGGGCGTTACTGATCTTTTGTAAGGTCCTACGGATTTACCTGTAGAATAAAATAAAACAAACCATGGATCATCGGGGACTTCCCAGCCTTGGATTTCTCTAAACCAGAATGGCTGCATCTTTGGGCAATACCACCAGATGTGGGCATGGGTTGCCCTCTCTCCACAGTCCCTCCAGCACAAAGGTGAAATTTGTGGGAAAACTTTGTATAACTGCACGGGAGTATAGTGCCATTTGGTCAGAAGTTTGTAGGTCACCTCCGCCATTTTTGAGGCCCCAGAGAAGGTGTGGGTCAAAGTGAGAATGTTGGTTTTTTGGGTCGGGGTCAGCTCTTTTTGGAGGTCAAGTTCCCAGTTGCGGATAAACATAGGAGTTGTTGTAGAGGATAGTGATAGCAGAGCATGATAGAAATAAGGAATGGGCTTCTCTATTGGTTGAACATTGGAAAATGCGGCTTCCAGAGGTGTTAGCTCCATAAAGGATCGCAAGGGTTTTTTGGGAGTTGACAAAGGCCACTAATTGTCAGTGTTTCCATTGATCCATATGAGAAATAGGAGAGTCATTTATTATGGTGGATAGTGGTAGTACGACTGATGGGCCAGTGACCTGGTGTAAAAGGGTTTTAGTCCCCAAATGCCAAGAGTGAGTCTGGGAGTCCATGTTTCCTGGTGGAAAATAATTATGACCGGTCAAAGGCATCAAAGGTGAATTATATGGCCACCTGTGAGCCTTACACGAGTCTCAAGCCATAAGAGAGAAGTATGTTAGTGGAGAAGTGTCAGGTAATAGGCTTCTGTATTTCCTTGGTATCCACATTTAATTTGGGAGATCCGTTCCACTGAGCTCCGTTTCCAGAGCTACCCAGTTTAGTGCCCTTACAATATTCCCAGTCAGAGAGCCTGGCCAATATTATAGAACGGAAATACATTCTAAAATCCGGTAGTGCCAAGCCTCCTTCTCTTTTGGATCTATGTCAGTTTTTTTTGTCACCTGTGTGCCATTGGTGATATTTACCATCACTTCCTGGTCCACAGCCAAAACAGGAAGTGAGGGGAAATACCTGCAAATTAAAGGAAACCCTTGGGACCCTCTCCTCGGATCACCAGTACTAGTATCCCCATTGGACACCAGAGTCCCCTTTGAGAGATTTCTCCTCTAATATTTGGGATTCAAGATTACTTTAACTTTATCAATGACAATGGTAAACAGGACAAATAGAGAGGGTGAATCTCCCTAACAGAGACAGCAATAAAAACCTGGCAAGTGTACTAACCCCTCTCCACTCTTTCCAAAACTAAAAATAATGTTTTTCCTTTAGTTATACTGTAATTCATTTTTAAAGCTGAGCTCAAAGGGCTGCTGGGGTAGCTGACAATAACTGTAGATGTTGTGTATCGCTGTTCACAGACTGCCTTGTATGTTTTTCAATGAATACAAGGCAATCTCTGCTCAAGATGAAGATCATGATGTCCCCATGCCTCTTCTCCATCATATGCAATCAGACAACATCTTGTATTCATTGAAAAAAATACAAGGCATTCTATGACTGGCAGTAGTGCCAAATGAGCCCTTGTAGTCAGTGCACAGACAAGAAGCCTCTTGAATAGTGTCCAGAAGACTGTGTCTATAACTGTAGTGGCCCCAACTACTACCTTTATTTTAAAGGGGTTGTAAAGGTAAATATTTTTTCACCTTAATGCATTCTATGCATTAAGGGGAAAAAATATCTGACAGTGCCGGCCCCCCAGCCCCCTGTTTTACTTACCTGACCCCTTGAAAGTCCCGCGCTCTCCCCCAACGTCCTCTTCGCCGCTCAGCCTGTCAGCCATCCAATGACGCGGCGAGCCAGGGGCCCATGCCGAGTGATACAGCGAGCGGCTATAGCGCGAGTGCGCCCGCAAGTGCTTCTCACCATGAATGTGAGAAGTACTTGCAGTAGAAAGTCGAGACAGCCACCGAGGGAACCCAGAAGAACAGGTTCAGGGTCACTCTGTGCAAAACGAGCTGCACAGTGGAGGTAAGTATAACATGTTTGTTATTTAAAAAAATAACTTTACAACCCCTTTAAGTTTCCTCAATGGCCCCTCAGATATGAAATATGCATTTTTTACATTGTGCTAAGCTTAGTGTTGCCAACCTACCAGATTGAAATTTACTGACATGACACCCAAAACTTACTGGCACTGTCAAGTTTTTACTGGCATATCTAAAAGTTACATTACAATTTTAAGTGAAAATTTCAGTATTTAGGCTATAAACAAGTACAATATGCAATTAGCAAAGTGATTTAAGGTAGACATTAAGGCAAAACCATATTTCTTACTTTATTTTCGATATAGTAAATAAGAGTAGCTCAGGAACAGGAATCGAGAGGGCAAGAAATTAGAATGGACAGCACACACACATGAAATTGACTCCCATGTACACACGACCGGACTTCCCGGCAGACTAGGTCCCACTGTCTTCCCGTCGGACCTTGAGCGCAATTCCGACTGACTTTCCGAACGAACTGACTTGGCCACACACGAACGGACTAAGTCTGTTCGAAAGTCTGTTCCTTTTCAACGTGATGACGTAACTGGGACTAAACAAGGAAGTTCAATAGCCAGTAGCCAATAGTTGCCCCTGCGTCGTATTTGGTCCATCGGACTAGCACACAGATGAACAGTTTCCCGATTTTAGTTCTATTTCTAGGTCCGTCTAATTTTTTTTTCCGAAAAAATATCAGACTAGCTCACACACAATCGGATTGTCCGACGGACTGATCTCGTCAGACCTAGTCTTCTTTCCCTTCATCTTCTTCTTCTTCTTCTTCCTTCTTCTCTTCTTCCGATGTTGACACAACACTCTCTCCCGCAGTAATGCCGGGGACGCGTTTCGTGGCGACTTATATAGACATAAGGGGCGGAGTCAAGATGTCAATCTCGCTGATGGAGGCAGCGACATTGACTTCCTTCGCTAGTCCCGTCGTACCTGAAGTTACGTTCAAAATGAACAGACTTTGCTCCATGTGTGGGCAAGTCTGTTCATTTGAAAAGTCAGACGGACCTCTGCTGGAAAGTCCACCGGATATTCTGATTGTGTGTAGATGGCATTAGAGGTTTAAACCTCTCCCTGCTTCACAAAAAAAAAAAAACAATTGCACTTCACATACAATGACAGATGGATGGTTTGTCACTGTGAATTTGTGGTAAAGAGGCTAAGAACCGTAACTTAAGCGAGAATTTCAATTAAGGAAAAGTGGATTTGCTGCACGAAGGAGAGAGACTGCTGT
This sequence comes from Lithobates pipiens, assembly GCF_037356315.1. Taxonomy (NCBI): domain Eukaryota; kingdom Metazoa; phylum Chordata; class Amphibia; order Anura; family Ranidae; genus Lithobates; species Lithobates pipiens. The sequence goes on along the minus strand of NW_027507758.1, from coordinate 47,446,883 downwards.
CAGTCAGGGGTCTAGTAAAGGAACCAGTGCTGCTAATGCAGAGATGTCTATGGGTGGGTGTCTAGGCCAGCGCTGTGGTGTGAGCACCTACTGCTGATGCAGCATCACAAGAGAGTTCATATCACGTACCTGGTGACGACGGGAGTGTTGAGGAGGCCTCTCTTGCACCTCCTGCCCAACACTCCTGAAGGTGGAGACAGAGAGTGTGAGGGCACAGAGTGGCTTGAGTGCTGGAATAGCTAGCTGGTGAAGTTTGCACTTAGGTGGAAGGAGCTGTGAGTTGTAGTTCTAGGAACGGGCTGCTGATTCAGCTTGGCCCCAAAGCAGGAGATGGTAACAGAGCCGATATGCAGACAGCGATCAGTGGCCGCCGGGTATCAAGTCAGCAGACAAAGCAAGGCCAGGAAGCAGGCCAAGGTAGCTAACAGCCAGGCAGCACAGTACAGAATCAGCAGGCAAAATAAGTCCAGTAAACAGGCCGAGGTCAAAGAGATCAGGTGAACAAGGTTAATGCAAGAGAAAAGGCAGAGTCCAGGAGAAAGCCATCATCATGGATCAGGTCACAGGAATGCAATTACAAGCTGAAGACCATTCAGCAACTGCTCATGGTGACAGGCCAGTTTAAATAAGCAGCTGGGCACCAAGTATGCACGCTAATTCGTATATGCGAGTGCACGCGCGAATGCGAGCACGTTGAATAGGAATAGTACATCTTTGCCTAGAAGTATTAGAACGTGAACAATGTGCACGCGCACGGATATTAGCATAAACTCGCACTGGTTTTCTTTTGTTGGGAATCTGAATTACCTTACAGTTCCTTTGGGTATGTTTGTCTCCAGGTCATCTGGCCCAACTAGCCAGACCCCAGTCCATCTGAATGAGGAACCTGTAGTCAAAGCTAGGAGGCTGAGTGTGATTTTGTTTCTGTATGAAGCTGGAACTAAAGCTAGCCATAGATGCATTGAAATTGGGCTGGTTCAGCAGGGATCGGCCAAATTTCTATCATCTATGGCTGTTCCCGATTGAGAGAAGTTGGCCTAATGATTGACTTCTCTTGAATGGGACTGTTGGAAGATTTTTTTTGATCAGTGCCTGCAGCCAACCTTGCTTGTAAATGGGGGAATCTGTTTGATGTTTTTCGATCAGCCCACTTCCTGAATGATCTGAATAAATGATGAATGAGCTCAATGAATGATGAAAAAAATGATCCATCCCCTATATAGGTAAATACTATGTGTTTTGCTACTGCATTTGATGAATAAACATGGGCAGGAAACTGTAAAACCGTAAAACCGTAAAAATAAATACACACAGTAAAATGCAGACTCCATTTTCATTTAGGAACAGATAGTACAAAAGCAGGATTCTTTGGTTCTTCAACATGCATGCCAAACTAGGACGATACATGGCAATCATCGATATACAATCAGCTAAGGAGGTTTACGGATTCCATTTTCTATGCATTCATAGAGCTGTAAGCAAGTGCAGCATGCTCGTGTGTATGTGCTTCTCTGATTGGAACCTAAATTCTGAACTCCAACACCTGAAGGTATGAAGATTAGCTAATAAGCCACCATGCTGCTAATTCTGAACACTTTATAGACTTTCACGACATAGTTTGACCTTCTCTATTAAACCCTGGAGAGGAAAGATGGATTTTCTCCCCTCCAGACTTTGCCAATTTTCCACTGAACTTCTTCAGTTCTTTTTATTTATCAGCAAATGAATGGCCCATTTTTTTTTTACTGTGCTCTGTATGACATAACTTTTCTTACAATGCTGAGCTGTAAAGGAAGGCCTGACAGCATCTATATTTATACTAGTTGAAATGATAAGATCCTCCACTTGGCCTCGTAATGAGTAATGATGATGATCATCTGTAGATAGAACATATGGTTATTCTCAGTTTTTATGGCGATGGATGACACATTTACAGTCCAGCTATGCTCAGACATTGTTAAATGCCTTCAAACTTTGTAAAATTTAGCACATTTGAAACGGTTCCAGGCCACTCAGAGGTGTTTATGAGCCAGATCAAAGCTAGATAGCCTCAAGTATTCGAATGCAGCAATTAAAGTTGTGGAGCGATGTAGTAATTCTAACATTCATAAGTCAGAACTTAAAAATATCAGGATGAATTTATTAAATGAAAAGAATTCACACCAAGAACCACAGCCATACACATGGGTGTCTTTGGCACACTTCAGGGTTGGATTATGCCAAAATAATTTGTGGTAACTGCCAACTGCCAACTCATACTGTTGTGGGGTAAAGCTGTGGTCTGTGAGTGGGGTATAGTGATCTCTTCATGGTGAGGCTCTGCAAGTAGTAAGATTCACTAAAGCTCACAAATACTTTTAGCGAGACCGGTCATATATATATATATATATATATATATATATATATATATATATATATATATATATATGCATATATTTCTGTGTTTTGTTTATCCCTCCAGGAAGGTAGCTCAGTAACCAAATGTGCAACAACCTGTCTTCTTTTCTTCTGGGTAGTTAGCTCTAGTATTGTTCTTTTCTGGGTGCATTATGGCTTGAGGAGCCCTTGCTTCCACACAGTACTGGGGTCCTGGTTAGAAAAAACACCAGGTTTTGCTTTTTGTGGACACTTCGCAGTTCTGGCTGCAAATCTTGTAAATCCTTCCCTTTGCTTTCCACCAAATTCCAAAAGGACTGAAATTACACTTAAACTCTTCATTTCCTTAAAACTGTGAGTTCATTTTCCTTCACTATATTCATTGCTTGTGTTGGCATTCATTGTGCATGCAGATTTCCTCTCCAAAGCTGATTATTATAGCAGATTCCACTGACAAAGGAAAACAGGGACATTTCACTAAAATAGCAATTTTTTTATATTTTCTAGCATTAATTATTCATACAATGTATCTAATATAGTAAGGATGTAAAGGTTCAAAATCCATCAATTTCAACCATTTCTAATTCTTAAGCTGGCCATATACTAGCAGGTGGAGATGAGCCGAACACCCCTTGGTTTGGTTCGCAGCAGAACATGCAAACAGGCTAGAAATTTGTTTGAACATGCGAACACTGTTAAAGTCTATGGGACACGAATCTGAAAAAACGTGCAAAATTAAAAGTGCTAATTTTTTTTTTTTTTTTTTTTTAAACATTATTTTTTATTGAGAAATTTTTCAGGATTACAAAGTATAAACAGGTACAAAAATAGAACATTAAATCTGAAGTAGACAATACAATCAGTCAACAATAACATGAGACAATGCAGGCTTGTCGAGGGAAGCTCAAAATGAGATTCATAGGGTTACAACATAAACTGATATCAGAGTATGTGTCTACATAGTTAACTGCATTGCGGCCGGGGTCCGCACCGCACCCCCCCCGGAGGCACCCCTTCCGGGAGCTAGCTGCACCCCCGAGGAAGGACATGCACGGGACCTTTTAGAAGACCCTAAGCCGCAGAAAAATCGGCCACACAAAATCTTATCAGGTGGGTTGTATAGAGTGGCCCATTGAGTACCGCATTGTTGTAAGGTATAAACGTTCATGAATGCGAAAGAGATGTATAAACAATAATAAAACAGAAAAACATAAAACTATAACTAGGGAGGGGGAAGGGAGGGGGGAGAAGGGGGAAGGACCTCAAGTCAGGTCCTGTATAAAGAGATTGTCTTTCAGTTGCCTAAGTGTAACTAGAGCCTTAAACATAGAAAAGAGTGTGGCGTATCAGTCAGTGTTGTATGTTAGTTTTGTACCAATCGCACCAAGGTTGCCAGTTATTCTGGAAGGCAGAGCGTCTCCCCGAGAGCGTCGCCAGCATAAGTTCATAGGTGTAATGGGTAGAAAGGATTCTAATAACCTCCTGGACTTCAGGGGGACGAGGAGCCTTCCAAACTCTGAGAAGGGAAAGCTTGGCTGCTAGGAATAAGTGGGTTACAAACTGCCTAAATGAAGGGGGAATGTCCTCAATTCCTACGTTGAGAAGAGCCAAGGCTGGAGTGGGGGGATCGCTATACCCGTCACCTGTCTAAAGATCAGAAATACGCCCTTCCAGTAGTCAGCTATCTTACTGCATGACCATAAGCTATGGAATATGGTGCCAATTTGGGAGCACTCCCTCCAGCAAAGAGGTGATATTGAGGAATTAAACTTGGCGAGACGGTAGGGAGTCAGATACCACCTTTGTGTGGTTTTGTGAGCTAGCTCCCAAAGAGAGGTACTCTTAGTAGCGGCATAAGTGTAATGGATGGCCCGGTCCCATTGAGCCTCAGGGATCAAAATTTCAAGATCCCTTTCCCATGCCAACATGGGCTCTGTCTTTACCAAAAGTGATTTGTCATTAATAGTTTCATAGAACAGGGAAATACCACCTTTTTTCGTACATTGAGCATTAAGATATTGTTTAACCCGCCAGTGGACCACGCAAGGGGGGATAGGCTTTCTTTTAAGATAGGATTGTATACGATAGTAGGTAAAATATTCTGAATGAGGTAGACCATAGTCCGTCTGCAATTGGGCAAACGATTTGATTCGGGGGCCATCAAAAAGATCCGAGATCCAGTGTAATCCCGAGCCATGCCACCTGTGTAGGGACAGCTCTGGAATTAACCAGGTCAACATTGAGATAGGCCTTGCCAATTGAGAGGTTGGAGTGCTGTGCGGGTGTGTTTAGGTCAATAGTTTCCAGGAGTGCAGTGATGCTACTATGGGGAGTGGGAGGTCTGGCGGGACTCGCTCCAAAAGAGGAAACGCCAGTGCCAGGTTGAGCAAACTGCCACTGGGTGTGCAGTGACGTTCTATGTCCCCCCAGAGTGAGGTCGGCGCAGTAGCGAACCAATCCCTCATTTGCGTTAAAATAGCTGCTCTATAGTAGTCTATTAGCACAGGAAGGCCAAGGCCACCAGCTCTTCTAGTTTTACTCAATCTCTTAAAAGCGCTCCTGGCCTTCCTGCCTTCCCAGAGAAATCGTGAGAGTGAAGATTGAAGGTTGTTAAAGAAGGAATTAGGGACTGGTATGGGTACTGTCCAAAAAATATACAGTAGCTGAGGGAGTAATTGCATTTTAAACGCCGCCAGGCGCCCTGACCAAGAGAGAATATGCTTGCTAAGAGATAAAAGGCCCGACTTCAATCTATCTATAAGAGGAGTGTAGTTGGCTTTAAAAAGTTGTTCAGGGGAGGGAGTTAAAGATATCCCCAGATAAGATATTCTAGAGTCTTTCCAAATATAAGGGTAGCTAGCCTGTAGTAATTTCCTATCATGAAGGGGTAATCCTAGGTCAAGAACGTAAGACTTAGTTGTGTTCACCTTATAGTACGAGACCTTACTAAAATGTTCTAAGGTGCTGGCGACTTGTGCCAGTGAGGTTTTTGGTTTAGTAAGCATAAGGATCACGTCGTCGGCGAATAAGCCTATGACATGCTTGTGGTTGTTCACCTCAAAGCCGCAAATCTTAGGGTCCTGTCTAATGTACGCCGCCAGAGGTTCAATAGTCAAATTGAAAATCAAAGGGGACAGCGGGCACCCCTGGCCGGTACCGTTCGTAATTTAGAAGGGTCTCGACAACATCCCAGAAGAGTAAACTCTAGCCGAAGGGACGGAATACAGAGCCAATATAGCCGATAAAATATAGCCTGTAAAACCAAATGTTTTTAGTGCCTGCTCCATATACCCCCAGTGTACCCGGTCTAACGCCTTCTCCGCATCCAAAGCAAGGAGCAGAGAAGGCGTTCGCCGGGTCCGTGCCAAATGGATAACATCAATCGAGCGTCTAGTGGCATCCGATGCCTGTCTCCCCATGGTAAAACCCGACTGGTCAGCATGAACAAGATTAGGTAGTATCGGCATCAGACGGAGAGCAAGCATTTTGGCATATACCTTTAAGTCATTGTTGAGCAGGGATATAGGTCTAAAGTTTTGAGGTATCTCCGGGGGTTTGCCCGGTTTGGGAATCGTGACAATAACAGCTTCCAGCATTTCATGCGGAAAGAGAGCAGAGGCAGCGGCATTCTCAAAGACCCTGAGAAGATGGTGGCCCAGGATCATTTTGAAAGACTTATAATAGTCCCCAGTTAGCCCGTCAGGCCCCGGTGATTTGTTGAGTGGAAGGGTGTCTATGGCCCTGTATAACTCATCAATCGAAAAAGGCTTATTGAGGTTCTCTACCTGATTATCAGAGAGCTTGGGAAGCTTCATCAAGTCAAGAAAGTTCAATATGTCTTCCTTAGTCGGTTGGGGAGTGGAGTTGTCTAAATGTAAATTATACAGGGAATTATAGTACTCACTAAAAGAGTCGGCGATCTGCTGTGGATCGTATGTCTTTGAGTGGGTTTTGGTGTTCAATAAGTAAGGAATTTTGGATTTAAACCTCTGGCCCTGGAGTCTACGCGCCAAGGCCTTACCGGCCTTGTTGCCTGATGAGTAGAAGGATAATTTAAGCTTTTTCTCAACCTGTTCAAATTTATGGAGTAGTAACAATCTAAGTTCATGTCGCAAAGTGCTCAAGGAAGAATGAAGGGCCGGGGTGAGATTGGACTTATGCAAACTTTCTAGAGTGGTAATTTTGCTCAGGAGGTCGTCTATCTGCCTCTGCCTCTGTCTCCATAGCCGCGCTCCTTGTTGTATAAAAATACCACGGATAAACGCCTTATGCGCATTCCATGTTATAGCAGGAGTGACCTCAGGGGTGGCGTTGAATCGAAAAAACTCGGACAGGTGGTCCTCAAGAAGACGTTTGGTGGTGGTGTCATGGATTACTCTGGAGTTGGCACGCCATAGATAAGCGGCGGTAGAGGGGCTGCCATCTGCGATGGTGACCAGCACGGAAGCATGGTCTGACCAGGTAATAGTGTTGATTTTAGAGTGTGTGATTTTTTGGAGGAGCCACCTGTCCGAGAGAAAGAGATCAATCCTGCTATATGAGCGATGCCTATGAGAGTAAAATGAGTAGTCCCTCTCACCGGCATGTCTACACCGCCAAACATCAAAAATATTATTCTTGCGAAGAAAGTTACCCAGGGCTTGAGATCTTCTAATAGAAGTACATGTTGAGTCAATGGCTGGATCAGGCACAACATTAAAATCTCCGCATATCAACAAAGCTACCTGCCTAATTTTACAAATTTTGATCATAAGTCTGTTCAAAAAAACGAATCTGATGTACATTGGGAACATAGGTATTCACCAGCGTGTAACGCACATTATTGACATCACAAACAAGAATTACAAAATGACCGTTCGGGTCTATCAGTTCCTGATGCAGTTGAAAAGCGACGGTATCTTTAATCGCTATCATGGTCCCACATTTCTTCTTGTGGGCGTTAGAGTAAAAATAGTGTTGAAAACCCTTAGCCGAACACCTTGGGGGGGAGACCTTGCTAAAATGTGTCTCTTGGACGCACAGTATGTCACATTTCGAAGATTCAGACTCCTTCCACAAGGAGAATCTTTTTGCCGGGTGATTTAGACCATGAGCATTAATAGATAAGATGTTTAAAGGCATTGGGACTCAAAGATTGAAAGCTGAATCGAGGTGTATACTGGTACTCACATAACAGTGCGACTTGGTGCTGTCGTGGCAAGCAGGGAGATAGGTGCATTAGGTGGAGCGACTCTTTCAAGTTACCATCAAGTATGAAGCTCGCAGAAAGTTCAAGGTGAATGGCAGCTGGTTCTTGATAAAGCATGGCAATCTCCTGGGAAAAAAACAAAACAGGGGGAAGAAAACTGGAACAAAAACATAAAGTGAATAAAAGGAGGGTCATCATAACCCGTGTGCAGATCTTATCTGCTCAAGTAAATGGGGTCTGCAATGACCAACAAAGCACGGCTCCATCAGGCGGGCCCCAATAGGGACAATCGAAAGAGATACCACAGTCGGCATTTAGCATCAAAATAGGTTGTGGAAAACAGAAGTGAGGGAAGTCATTCAATCAGCAGATGAGCGACTTTTAGGGCTGTGTACATCAGGAGGGGAGGAGGAATCGTCAGGAAGAATCTTCCATTTTCTGAGTAGTTGGAGACCTTTATCCGGCGTGGAAACCACGTAGTTGGACCCATCTCTGTGTATAACCAGTTTGGTGGGGAATCCCCATTTGTAGTTGATATCATGGTTTCGTAGGACTTTGGTAATGTTGTTCAGGTTCCTGCGCAGCATTAAAGTGTGCTGCGAATGGTCAGCATAAAATTGCAGGTTAGAGAATTCTGTGTTGCGGTGTTCCCCTCGCCTGGTCATTTGCATCAGGCGATCTTTAGTTTGGAAAAAATGCATCCGGAACAATACATCTCTAGGGATGTTTTCTGGAATAAAGGACGGTTTAGGGATCCGGTGAATCCTATCTATGGACATCTCAATTTGTGAGAGATCCGGCATGAGAGTGGATAGAAGCTTAGTAACATAGGAACGGAGCTCCGCCGGGGTCACAGATTCAGGGATCCCCCTCAGCTTCACATTATTCCTCCTGGCCCTGTCTTCCAGGTCTGCTAATTTGGCTTTGATCCACTGTTGGTCCTCATCGACCGAATCGTGGGCGTCAATCAGGTCGTTGATGGTAGTGGCATATTCCCCCATCTTATTTTCAATATGGCTCACCCTTTCCCCCACCTCTTTAAGCTCAGTACCAAAGCTACGCATGCAGGACATCATGTCTGTGTGTATAGTGCTGCGTAGTGAGACAAGCATGTCTTTAAGAGTAGTGTCCAACACTGGCTGGTTAGTGATGGAACGAAGTGATGGAATCATGAAATTCCCTCGTGTCTGCTTGTGAGTCAGTGGTCGATCTCACCTCGGCCTGGAGCGGTGTTTCCGAGCACTCCCTTCTGCTTCTGGCCTTAGCTGGGCTCCTACTCAGCGGGGTGGACGCCCGCGAGTCGTCAGGGGAGAGTTCGCCGCTAGCGTGGCTCGGTACCTCTCGATGATCCCAGGGTTTGTGCGGGAGAAGCGGAGTGGAGGCCGCATCGGTGCCATCTTTAGCATGCTGTCTGGGCGGCTGGGCGAAGTACGCTGTCAGCTTTCTGGGCTTCTTCTCCGTTCTTTTGCGACGGGTCATGTTGGCGAGAGGTGCCCAAGTCAGAACGCCAAAGTGGGGCTGAAAAAGGAAGCCGCTGTGGTCCGTGAGCCGCTAGTTTCGCCCGCTGTGCGTCGGAGCTCCAGTGCTAAGCTGCCATCTTGGCTCCGGTCAAGCCACGCCCCCAAAAGTGCTAATTTTAAAGGCTTATATGCAAGTTATTGCCATACAAATTGTTTGGGGACCTGGTTCCTGCCCCAGGGGACATGTATCAATCCAAAAAAAGATTTAAAACTGACATTTTTTCGGGAGCAGTGATTTTAATAATGCTTAAATATCGTGCCTGGGGTGCCTACCTATAGTATGCCTATAAAGTGCCATAGTTTTCCCATGTTTAGAACAATACCACAGCAAAAATGACATTTCTAAAGAAAAAAAAAGGAATTTAAAACTGCTGGTGGCTGTAATGTATCCCGGCAGTATAGATGAAAATCATTGAAAAAAACGGCATGCCCCCTCCCCCCCAGTCTATTACAAGGCCCTTTGGGTCTGGTATAGATATTAAGGGGTACCCCGCACCAAAATTAAAAAAATTGGCGTGGGGCCCCCCAGGCACTATATACTCTGAACAGCAGTATACGACCTGCTCTATATACTGTGCAGAAAATTGGGCCTTAGGTGTTGGTGGTGCCAGAATACTATAAGCCCTCACAGTTACTCTTGGTGAGCACAGGAATGGATCCTGCTGTGAAATACTATATCAAACATTTTAATTACATGCCCTTGTTAAACAGAGGCAGAAAAAATGGGCCTTGGGTGGTGGTGGTGGTGCCCTAAACCAAAAATAATGTTGGAAGCTAGCATCATCAAAAAGGGTTGCCAGCCAGTAATGATCCTTCTCCTCGATACCGCAAATCCTAGGGTCCTTTCGCAGGCTTTGCAGAATCAGGGAGGCCATGCAGCGTATGTTTGCAGAGGCATTTGATTCTGAGTTCTCTGGGTCACTAAGGATCACATGATCCATAACAACCTACTCCCAGCCACGTACAACTCCTTGGGTTTCTGTGGACTGAAAACCATCCCTTGAAGACTGCGGCTGAGTGTTATCATCTACGTCCATTCTGACACAATCCTCTTCCTCCTCTTCTTCCTGTGTGTTTGACAGGCCCACAGGAATACTATTTGGACAAAGGGTGCCTTGAGAGGTAAGGAAATCCTCCTCTTCCTCTCGCTGTTCTGCCTCAAGTGCCCTGTCCATTATTCCATGAAGCGTGTGCTCCAACAGGAAGACAAGAGGGACAGTGTCACTGATGCATACATTGTCGATGCTCATCATCCTCGTGACCTCCTCAAATAGTGGCAGGACAGTGCATGCATCCTTGATAAGTAGCCACTGGCATGGCAAAAAGAAGCCAAGCCCTCCTGACCCTGTCCTGGTGCCATACTCACATCGTAGTAGAAACTGTACTATGGCTGCACTGTATTTTCTACTGTGTACACCACTAGAAGTGTAGTAGACACTGTACACACTGTATTAGATACTGTGTACACCGCCTGAAGTATATTAGAAACAGTACACCATGGAATGCACTGTCGATAAATGCACTGTAGATATAGGCTACACAGCACTAGATGCAGAGTATATGTGTGTATATATATATATATATATATATATATATATATATATATATATATATATATATATATATAAATACACTGTGTATTATACACAGTGTATATATACACGTATTATACGCAGTGTATATATATACATATATATATATATATATATATATATATATATATATTAATATACTGCCTGAAGTATATTAGAAACAGTACACCACAGAATGCACTGTAGCTATAGGCTACACTGGATGCAGAGTACAGTGGTGTGAAAAAGTGTTTGCCCTCTTCCTCATTTCCTGTTCCTCTGCATATTTGTCACACTTAAGTGTTTCGGAACATGTAAATGAAGGTGTTTATTATTAAAGGTGAAAAAAAAATCCAAACCATCATGGCCCTTTGTGAAAAAGTGATTGCCCCCTAAACCTAATAACTGGTTGGGCCACCCTTAGCAGCAACAACTGCAACCAAGCGTTTGCGATAACGTGCAATGAGGCTTTTACAGCGTCCTGGAGGAATTTTGGCCCACTCATCTTTGCAGAATTGTCCTAATTCAGTTACATTAGAGGGTTTTCGAGCATGAACGGCCTTTTTAAGGTCATACCACAACATCTCAATAGGATTCAGGTCAGGACTTTGGCTAGGCCACTCCAAAGTCTTCATTTTGTTTTTCTTCAGCCATTCGGTGGTGGACTTGCTGGTGTGTTTAGGATCATTGTCCTGCTGCAGAACCCAAGTTCGTTTCAGCTTGAGTACACGAACAGATGGTCGGACATTCTCCTTCAGGATCTCTTGGTAGACAGCAGAATTCATAGTTCCTTTTATCATGGCAAGTCTTCCAGGTCCTGAAGCAGCAAAACAGCCCCAGACCATCACACTACCACCACCATATTTTACTGTTGGTATAATGTTCTTTTTATGAAATGCAGTGTTCCTTCTACGCCAGATATACTTGGACACACACCTTCCAAAGAGTTCCACTTTTGTCTCATAGGTCCACAGAATGTTGTCCCAAAAGTCTTGGGGATCATCAAGATGTGTTGTGGAGAAATTGAGAAGAGCTTTGATGTTCTTTTTGCTCAGCAGTGGTTTTCTCCTTGGAACTCTGCCATGCAGGCCATTTTTGCCCAGTCTTTTCCTGATGGTGGAGGCATGAACGCTGACCTTAACTGAGGCAAGTGAGGCCTGCAGTTCCTTGGACGTTGTTGTGGGGTCTTTTGTGACCTCTTGGATGAGTCGTCGCTGCGCTCTTGGGGTAATTTTGGGCGGCCGGCCACTTCTGGGAAGGTTCACCACTGTTCCATGTCTTCGCCATTTGTGGATAATGGCTCTCACTGTGGTTTGCTGGATTCCCAAAGCTTTGGAAATGGCTTTATAACCCTTTCCAGACTGATAGATCTCAATTACTTTCTTTCTCAATTGTTCCTGAATTTCTTTGGGTCTCGGCATGATGTGTAGCTTTTAAGGATCTTCTGGTGGACCTTACTGTGTCAAGCAGCTCCTATTTAAGTGATGCCTTGATTGTGAACAGGTGTGGCAATAATCAGGCCTGGGTGTGGCTAGAGAAATTGAACTCAGGTGTGGACAACCACAGTTATAGTATGTTTTAACAAGGGGGGCAATCACTTTTTCAAACAGGGCCATGATGGTTTGGATTTTTTTTCACCTTTAATAATAAAGACGTTCATTTACAAATTGCATTTTGTGTTTACTTGTGTTGTCCTTGACTATTGTTTAAATTGGTTTGATGTTCCGAAACACTTAAGTGTGACAAACATGCAAAGGAACAGGAAATGAGGAAGGGGGCAAACACTTTTTCACACCACTGTATATATATATATATATATATATATATATATATATATATATATATGCACCCTGCCTTTGGCCAATTGTGTCTCTCTTAGCAGAGGGTGCTAGGATTGGCCAAACCATGCAGGTCAAGTGCATGCTTTGGCCAATCATTATACAGCAATGCACTGCAATCTCACAGTGCATTATGGGGCATTCCGCAGCGCTCGAATTCCAACCTCGATTGTATTTTCGACCTGAACATCAAGCTCATCCCTACTGGTAGGTTTTCAAATGAACACTGGTATAAACATTCATGAGTATTTGTATGAAAATTCCCAGTAAATTTCATTCCTTGACGAATATCGCTTGAAAGTACTTTCTTGCATTTGCTTTCAACATTCAATTTTGGAGCGAATTGATTTTCCCAAATGAAAACCACATTCACTGTTAGAAATTTGTTCAGTTTTGCTCATTGAGCTGCCTAGGTGAAATTTGCTTGGAAGATCTAGTTGTCTTATTTTTTTTTTTCTTTTTTTTGGGGGGGGGGGGGGGTATTTAGAAGATAGTTTAGCTTGTATATTTGCGTTATGGAGTTGGGGGTAGAATTTAAAGCTTAAATCAACATTAAATAAAACTTTTTTTATTTATTTAAACAACAAACATGTCATACTTACATACTGTGTAATGGTTTGCACAGAGCAGCCCTGATCCTCCTTTTCTGGAGTCCCCCACCGGCCCTCCCCCCTCTTCTTTGGTGAGTGCCCCCATGGGGGCGCCTATGCATACTCGCTCCTGGGCCACTCGGCCCCGCCCCCCTGCTCCCTCGTCAGCATTTGATTGACAGCAGTGGGAACCAATGGCTGGTGCTGCTATCAATCTGCCCAATGAGGAGGAAGACAACAGTGAGAGCCGATGCTCTCATGCACGTTGCTGGATTGGATCAGGCTCAGGTTGCTGGGGGGCTCCTGCAGTACAGAAGGTTTTTATATTTTAATGCATAGAATGCATTTAGGTAAAAAAAAATCTTGGGGCTTTAAAACCACTTTAAATAAACTTGATAAAGTGTCCTGAGAATGTAATGAATAACACAACCAATATAAACAAAATGGAACTTTAAATATAGCCCTCAGGAGGCCACAACACTAAATACACAGGTATAGAAAAGTACAAATATTTATTATGCCAACGTATAAACAAATGGAGGTGAAAAACACCCAATATATATAAAAACAAATACAAAAGATTATAATTATAGCGTTTCTATATTTTTTTTAGCATTTACAAAGATAGGCGCCATGTACTGAGCAAGCTATCCCTGCGAAACGCGTAAAAAAACAACCATTTGTTATGGCACTATAATTATAATCTTCTGCGATTGTTTTTATATACAGTGGGTGTGTTTCACCTTCATTTGTTGTTAAATTGGCATAATAATTATTTGTACTTTTCTATACCTCTGTATTACATCTTGTGGGCTATATTTAAAGTCCCTTTATTTTATATTGGTTGGATTGTTTAAATATTTATTTTGTATCTGTGTTTTTTTTTTTCCCCATTTTTTTGTGGGTGCCCTTATCGCCATTTTATTGTGAAATGCAGAAAGGGCATTCGTCAGCATCAATGTTTCTTTAAACTTAAATCTGCCCCCTGGCCTACCTCTCTCTTAAGGAAAAGGAAATTGATCAGCTCCTGGTAACACCTATTCTTCTATGCAAAGGGTAGTGAGATGCGTAAAATATTGAGAGAGTGTAAATCTTTGATTATTCGCAGCACAGAATAAATTGTCAGAAACCTCTTTAGGATAGACACCATGCGTCAGGTGTTCTACAGGGCCCCCTTCATCAGGACCTGAACATTTAATGACCTGTTTAAACCCAGAGATAAGATTAACATTTTATGATTGAAACTGAGTCAGAGGTACAGCGTGTGCTTAGGTCATGATCTAGATCTCAGCGTCCCCAGCAGATTCCGTAGATCCAACATTTCCCCTCTCTAACTATCATATAACATTGATGGCAGGTTTAAAGAGGGAGTCCGCCGGGAGTCCGCGTTTTTTTTTTTTTAAAAGCCAGCAGCTACAAATACTGCAGCTGCTGACTTTTAAAATAGTGACACTTACCTGTCCAGCTCGCCCGCGATGTCGGCACCCGAAGCCGATCTCTCGATCATCTCTCGGGTGCTGCCGCCGCTATCCTGGGTATGGGAATCAGGAAGTGGAGCCTTTCGGCTTCATTTCCGGTTCCCTACTGCGTATGCGCGAGTCGCGCTGCGCAATAAGGATGGACCCGCTGCCTCTGGGATCTGTGTGTTTCCCAGCAAGCAGCAGGGGACCTTCGGAAAGGGGCGTAATCTACGCCCCTTTCCGCAGAGAGCTATCTCGGAAGTGGGTGCAGATACCTGTACTGTACAGGTACCTGCACCCCCCTCCCCCCTGAAAGGTGCCAATTGTGGCGCCGGAGGGGGGGGAGGATTCCAATGAGTGGAAGGTCCACTTTAGGGTGGACCTCCGCTTTAAGTATAATTTATCCAGTACATTTATTCAGTTACTGTCATGAATCAGACTGAGACGAAGTACAGTTAAATCTCACTTGTTTAATAATAATAAAAAAAGGTAAACAGAGTAAACGTAGTCAAAACCAGGAACAAGAACGGATAGTCAGACAAGCCAAAATGTCAGGGAGCCAGAGATGAGTGTAGTAGAACAGCAAGCAGGATCTTGAGCCCGAAGGAATGTCAGCCAAGCAAGTCTTTAAGAGGAACACAGGAGAGTTTCTCTAGAGATGTGACCAAGGCGAAGGCAGAGATCATTTGGGCTGGGCGGCTTAAGTAGGCAGGACTGATGAGCAGGATATCATAAACAGGTGAGTCACTGTGGAGAGATAGGAGCTGGCAATTAGCCGATAGCTGAGTGACCAGTTCAGAGAAGGAAGGGCTGAGCACAGCCCTGACAGTACCCCCTCCTCAATGACCCCTCCCCCTCAGAAGACCACCAGGCTTGAGGGGAAAACATCTATGGAAATTACAGAGGAGGACAGGGGCTTGTACGTCCAAGGATGAGACCCAAGAACGTTATACGCCCACGGAACCTACAGGAGTCAACAATGGACTGAGGTGGTAAAGCAATTGCAGACCAAAGGTTTTAATAAGGATACATGAAATACATTTGAGATACGCATATTAGAAGGATGGTCTAATGCATAAGCCACTGAGTTAATCCTGCAAAGAATATGGAAAGGCCCAATAAACCAAGGTTTGAACTTCAGAGAGGGAACACAGAGTCGGAGGTTGCGAGATGACAGCCAGACCCTGTTCCCAACCTAGTAGGAAGGAGCTGGCAGGTGTCTGCGGTCAGCATGGAGTCTGTATCTGTCATTAGCATGTCGCAAAGCCTCCCAGACTTGTGTCCAAGTGGAACGAAGACTGGAGATGCTCCTCTATCCCTTTAATGCGGGAACAAATGAGTCAGGCAACATGGCAGGTTAGAAACCATAGTTTGCTATAACCGGGGACAATCGGGAAGCAGAATTCAAGGCATTATTGTGTGCAAACTCCACCTGCGATAAGAGGTCTGGCCGGTCATTATGATGGTCAGAAATATAGCAATGTAGGAATTGCTCCAAGGACTGATCGACTCGTTCTGCGGCCCCATTAGACTGCAGGTAATACGCAGAGGAGAGCTGAGCAAGCTGAATTCCCAACTGTGCCCAAAAGACTCACTATAAACAGGACACAAACTGACTACCCCTGTCCAAGACAATCACCTTGGGTAGCCCATGTAAGCAAAAGATCTCCCGAGCAAAAATGGAAGCCAGTTCCTTGAAGGGGGGAACTTCTTAAGTGGAATACAATGAGACATTTTTAAGAACCAGTCAACCACCATATATAACTGTGTTGCGTTACTCCACAATGAAATCCATAGACAGGTGGGTCCTGGGCCTCTCTCCAATGGGTATGGGTTGTAGGAGGCCCACTGGAAGGTGTTGTGGAGCCTTACTCTGAGCACACATGGAACAGGCAGCTACGAAGGCAGTTACATCAGCACATAGACTAGGCAACCAGAATTGTTGGGAAATGGCCCAAAAGAGTTGATTCTTCCCAGGGTGGCCAGCAGCCTTGGGAGAATGGTAAGTCTGGAGCACGGCAGTACGGAAACTCTTTGGGACAAAGCAGCGATCACAAGATTTCTCAGGAGGAGCATGGACCTGAACAGCAAGAATTTTGTCACACAAAGGAGAAATGGGACTGGTGTGAACCGTAGCTAGAATATGATCAGGAGGAATCACAGGAACCGGGAACTGCTCCATCTTGGAAGTGGAGGAAAATTGTCATGACAAAGCGTCAGCCCTTACATTCTTAGTATCGGGTAAGAATGAGACAATGTAATTGAAACAAGACAAGAAAAGAGCCCATTGCGCCCTTCTGGGAGAGAGGTGTTTAGCCTCAGACAAGAATGTGAGATTCTTATGGTCAGTAAGAATGAGAACCGGCACAGTGGTACTTTCGAGGAGATGTCTCCATTCTTTCAGGGCTAAAATGATCGCCAACAGCTCTCTGTCACCAATCTCGTAATTACACAATCCGCAGGTGACAATTTCTTGGAAAAGTAGCCACAAGAATGCATAGCTCTCTCAGAGGTAGGACACTGAGACAGAAGGGTGCCAACTCCAGTCTCAGAAGCATCAACCTCAAGGATAAAAGGTAACGTAAGATCAGGATGTGCCAACACAGGAGCAGAAACAAAGGCAGCCTTGAGAGTCTCAAAGGCCTTAATGGACTTCGGAGACCAACACTGTGGGTGACTGTCCTTTCTGGTCATATCAGTCAGGGGCTTGACCAGAGACGAGAAGTTATGAATAAACTTCTGATAATAGTCGGCAAAGCCAAGAAAATGGTGTAGAGGACATAAACCCATGGATTGTGGCCACTGTAGGACTAATGAAAGTTTCTCTGAGTCCATCGAAAAACCAGCAGTGGAAATGACATAACTCAGGAATTTTACCTGCTCACGATGGAATTCGTGCAAATCACTGCCTCCTCCTAAAGGTTCTCTCATCGGGCGTAAAGCCCAAGTGCATGGGTTCATCTTCACTGACCAATTCGGTGCCAGTGAGGCAAGGGTGGAACTGCAAAGCTCAGAGACAAATATACAGGACAATTAAAAGAGAGTCTTTCTCTGAGTCTGGAGTCAATGGGGATGGCAAACGTGATCAACTTCTCCAGCTCAGTGGGTATATCTCAGGCTGCTCTCTCATCCTTGATGGTATCCGAGAGACCATGAGAAAAAGCAGCCACATGGGCCTCATTGTTCCAAGCAACCTCTGCTGCCAGAGTACGGAATTCAATGGCGTAATCGGCAACAGTTCTCGTACCCTGTTTGATGGACATGAGGCACTTGGCAGCAGAAGCGGAGTGTGCGGGAACGTCAAATACCCTTTTAAAGGAAGCCACAAACTCAGGGTAACTCAAGACAACAGCTTTTTGTGTCTTCCATAGAGGGTTTGCCCAGGCCAAGGCTCTCTCAGAAAGCAAAGATATCATAAAACCTACTTTGCTTCTGGGAAACACCTGGGGCAGCATCTCAAAATATGAATGAATAATTTGTATAGTGCACAATGCAAACTGATTTACCTCAAACCTTGTTGAGAAACCCTCTGCATTGGACTGGATCGCCCCCAAATCACTGGGGAAGCGGAGCGTAACCAGACATACAGTACCTCTTATAGAGGTAATACTTGAGGCAGGTGCCTGCACAGAGACTGGAGCAGCAGCAGGGACGGCCTGTAAAACAGGTTGTACCGGAGTAGCCACAGTGGGAGATTCCAGGTGAGCGGTATGACTCAGGAACGTTTGTAATGCTATGGCGAACTGATCCATGCGGTGATCCTGCTCATCCAATCTGGAAAAAATATTACCATCAAGTGGATTGATTGCATCTTCTGAATTCATGGCCTTTGCCTATTGTCAGAAAGCATGAATTAGACCGAGACAGAAGTACAGTTAAATCTCACTTGTTTAATAATAATAAAAAAAGGTTATAAGAGTAAACATGGTCAAAACATAGCCAGAGTTCAGGAACCAGAACAGATAGTCAGACAAGCCAAAACGCCAGGGGGCCAGAGATGAGCGCAGTAGAACAGCAAGCAGTATCGGGAGATGTGACCAAGGCGAATGCAGAGATCATCTGGGCTGGACGGCTTAAGTAGGTAGGACTGACGAGCAGGATATCATCAACAGGTTAGTCACTGTGGAGAGATAAGAGCTGGCAATTAGCCGACAGCTGAGCAGCCAGCTCAGAGAAGGAAGGGCTGAACCCAGCCCCGACAGTTACTTAAAAAGTGCCCAAGCAAAAGCACTGAAAGGAGTTAATCACATGTAAAACATGTTTATGCTTATAAGTATTTATCATTTTAAATATAAGTATTTTTATTTCAAAAACACTAATACTGATACTAATTTACTGCCAAAATAAGTAGAAGAATGCAGAATATTACAATTAACCCTTGGATTCTTATAATCGATCAATGGATTATTACACGGGTCTGCAAACTTCTCAAGCAAAGCCAGTTTACTGTCCTTTAGATTTTAAGGGGGGGGGGGGGGGGGTTGTACTATGGCCAGTGGTAGTAGAAAATGCTTCAGCATCAGCGGCAGTGAACAATTTCTCAGGCTTGGTGGTAAGTGGGAGTAAAATGACATGACCCCTGGGGTTAATAGAAGGAGTAATAGTGCTTTATCATTGGTATTAGCGGGAAGAATAGTGTCCCATTCTTGGTGCCAGTGGAAGAGATATCAGCCCCATCATTGATATCAGTTGGGAGAATAGTGCCTCATCATTGGGCATCAACCCTCCTATCTGTCTGTGCCCTTGTGCTGTAATGTTTATATCCTGATTTTTTGCGCTTTTCAATAAATGATGTGGCATTTCAATGGAGTGTGCAGCCATTCTACGTTTCATACTTTGCATCATAGAGGCAAGCTAAGTGAGCACCTCTGACTGTGGACAGAATACATGGGTATAACACGTTTACACCTGGAGTGGTGTCTTACCTTTCCAGCCCCATCATTGGTATTAGTGGGAGAAATAGTGCATCATCAATGGATTTAGTTGGAGGAATAGTGCCCCATCATTGGTATTAGTGGGAAGAATAGTGCCTTGTCATTGGTTTTAGTTGAAGGAATAGTGCCCCATCATTGTTATTAGTGGAACGAATAGTGCCCCATAATTGGCATAAGTGGAAGGAATAGTATTCCATCATTTATGTCAGTGGGAGGACAAGTGCCCCATCATTGGAATAAGTGGAAGGAATAGTATTCCATTGTTTATATCAGTGGGAGGAATAGCGCCCCATAATTGGTATCAGTGGGAGGAATAGTGCCCCGTCATTGGTATCAGTGGGAGGAATAGTGCCCCGTCATTGGTATCAGTGGAAGGAATAGTGCCCATCATTGGTATCAGTGGAAGGAATAGTGCCCCATCATTGGTACAATCGGAGGAATAGTGCCCCATTATTGGTATCAATGGGAGGAATAGTACCCCATAATTGGTGTCAGTGGGAGGAATAGTGCCCCACCATTGGTGTCAGTGGGAGGAATTGTGCCCCACCATTGGTGTCAGTGGGAGGAATAGTGCCCCATCATTGATGTCAGTGGGAGGAATAGTGCCCCACCATTGGTGTCAGTGGGAGGAATAGTGCCCCACCATTGGTGTCAGTGGGAGGAATAGTGTCCCACCATTGGTGTCAGTGGGAGGAATAGTGCCCCATCATTGGTGTCAATGGGAGGAATAGTGCCCCATCATTGGTGTCAGTGGGAGGAATAGTGCCCCAGCATTGGTGTCAGTGGGAGGAATAGTGCCCCATCAGTGGTGTCAATGGGAGGATTAGTGCCCCGTCATTGATGTTAGTGGGAGGAAATGTGCCCCATCATTGGTGTCAATGGGAGGAATAGTGCCCCATTATTGGTATCAATGGGAGGAATAGTACCCCATCATTGGTGTCAGTGGGAGGAATAGTGCCCCACCATTGGTGTCAGTGGGAGGAATTGTGCCCCACCATTGGTGTCAGTGGGAGGAATAGTGCCCCATCATTGATGTCAGTGGGAGGAATAGTGCCCCACCATTGGTGTCAGTGGGAGGAATAGTGCCCCACCATTGGTGTCAGTGGGAGGAATAGTGCCCCACCATTGGTGTCAGTGGGAGGAATAGTGCCCCATCATTGGTGTCAATGGGAGGAATAGTGCCCCATCATTGATGTCAGTGGGAGGAATAGTGCCCCATCATTAATGTCAGTGGGAGGAATAGTGTCCCAAGAGCCAGATAAAGGCAAGCAAAGGACTTCAGTTTTGAGACCACTGGATAATTAAATGTATAAAGCACTGCTGCATTTTGTACTGCTGCATTTTGGAGATAAGCAATGCATTTATGTAAATAACTTATTTAAAAACAACAGATCAAAGTTTTCCGCAAGGAAGGAATGCCAACTAATGTCATTTGATCAAATCCTTTTAAATTAGTGCTAAGGAAAGCAAAATATAAAAGCTGCACATAACTTGAAGCTGATCTTCTAGCAGATAAATAAACACCAATTAATGCAGTTTTGTGTTCCATAAAAAGATAATAGACGCAGCTCATATACGTGTCTTAGGCTGTCTTGCTTTTCAACTTTTTGTAAGCCTCAGACTGCAAGAGGGAAGATTAGCAACAGGAGCCAACTGGGCTCAGCAGCAATACACATGTGCTGGCAGTGAACCCACAGCATCTTGCAGCAGGCTCAAGTGGCCTCTTAAACAACCTGGACTTTTTGTACAAAAGATCTTTCACAGCAGAAGATACTCTGAATTGCAGGTTTCTTCGGGTGACTTATATATGATCTCCAGGCAAATATCTAAATACAGAGCTGTAATATATGTAGCTGTGTAGCCAGGTGCTGGGCTACAGCAAAATGCAAGGCCCCTTTCACACTGGGGCGGTGCGGGCGTTGGCGGTAAAGTGTTGGCGTCATTTTAACGGCGGTCTGCGGGCGCTAGCGGGGTGGTTTTAACCACCGCTAGCAGCCGGAAAAGGGTTAAAACCGCCTGCAAAGCCTGCCGCAATACGCCGCTGCTTTCACCGCTCCAAAGATGCGGATAGCAGGACTTTTTTCAACGTCCTGCTAGTGCACCGCTCCAATGTGAAAGCCCTACGGCTTTCACACTGGAGTGAAAGGTGGCCATTTTTTTTAGGCGCTATTTTTAGCGGTGTAGCGCCTGAAAACCGCCCCAGTGTCAAAGGGGCCTAAAAGGAGACGTTGCCTTTTATTCTTCTCTCCCTCTAATGAGATGCTGATATTATGCTATACCATTCTTCTCCATTCAGCAGGGGGAGAGCTAAAGCTAAGCAAGACCATACAATTTTATGCAGAGTGCTGAGAATCCTGGGAGTTGTAGTTTGAGACACCAGCCATGTAATGGGATGAATAGACCCCTTACATTACAGAAAGTTCTTACTCTTGGCATCAAAAGTTAGAGGGAGAGCACCTCTGTCTGGATATTCGCCTGCCAGCGGAAGACCATACTATTGGAGATCCGAGCCTGAGACTGGGAGTGAGGAAACCTGGGGACAGCACACCTCCTCACACATAACAGCACATGCACCACTTCCATGGGGAGACTGGAGCATCCACTCCTCCTCTCCTTCCCACTGCTTCCGGGGAAAGACCACAAGGGCTCGCCTTCTACAGCGAGAGCTCCCCGCGATCCTGGAGACTGGTGAAAGAACTATTAGCCCATTGCTGCTAGCAGGGACTGAGCCATTGACAGCAGAACACCCAGTGTATCCAATCCATTCACATACTGTTTCCAATCCCATGCTGCACTATATACCGCACATATACCAACCCTATACTGCATAATACTGAACCTTTACTCTTTCTGAACCACAACTACCTTGCACCTGTCCTGAGACTATATCTTACCTATACTGTACCTATACTGCATGCAGGTTAACTGGGACTGGCATTAAGTTCACTGATGCTCTTAAAGCGCCTCAACAATACCCGACAGAAGAATAGCTCAAAGCCCTGCCCCTCTCGTAATAATTATTCTGCAAGCCCCCTTTGCTCCCCTGGCAACCTGGTTAACCACTTAAGGACCTCCTCACGCCGATATACGTCGGCAGAATGGCTGGGCACAAGCACGTACCTGTACGTTGCTTTTTAAGTGGCCAGCCGTGGGTCGGGAGCGTGCTGGTCCTGTGCTCCGTGACCGCCTATAAAAGGGAACAGACGATCGGTGACAGCCACACAGGGAAGCACGGGGAGAGGTTTGTTTACACAGACCTCTCCTCGTTCTTCAGCTCTGTGACCCAATCGCGGGACACCATCGACGATCAGGTCACAGAGCTGAAGAACGAGGAGAGGTCTGTGTAAACAAACCTCTCCCCGTGCTTCCCTGTGTGGCTGTCACCGATCGTCTGTTCCCTTTTACAGGGAAGGACGATCAGTGATGTCACATGCCAGGCCACGCCCCCCCCCCTACAATAAAAAAACACATGGAATCAGTGCATTTAAATAGCACTGATTGCTGTATAAATGACAATGGTTCCAAAAATGTGTCAAAAATGTCCGATGTGTCTGCCATAATGTCACAGTCACAATAAAAATCGCTGATCACTGCCATTACTAGTAAAAAAAAAAATAATAAAAATGCTATAAAACTATGCCTTATTTTGTAAACGCTATAACTTTTGCGCAAACCAATCAATAATCGCTCATTTCGATTTTTTTTTACTAAAAATATGTAGAAGAATACGTATCAGCCTAAAGTGAGGAAAAACATTTTTTTATATATTTTTTGGGGATATTTATTATAGCAAAGAGTAAAAAATATTGAATTTTTTTCAAAATTGTCGCTCTATTTTTGTTTATAGTGCAAAAAATAAAAACCGCAGCAGTGATCAAATACCACCAAAAGAAAGCTCTATTTGTGGAAAAAAAAGGATGCCAATTTTGTTTGGGAGCCATGTCGCACGACCGCGCAATTGTCAGTTAAAACGACGCAGTGCCGAATCGCAAAAAGGGGCTTGGTCCTTTGGCTGCAAATTGGTCCAGGGCTTAAGTGGTTAATGAAGGTGTTTTTGTGCTTTACATATTGGGAATAGGCTAACAATTTATTTATTGATGTTCATTAATTGTCTTCTCATGAACAGAACGGCACTTTTATGTATTATGCATTACACACATTCACGTTTTTACATTGATATTTTGTGTAGCATAACTCCCGCAGGGGCTGCTGAGTTTAGACCAGTTTTTTCCCAAATCAGTACAGAGGCAGCCAGGCGTACAGCAATCGTCCAAATCACTCAAATAATCAGTCTAAGGGGTTTCTTTTTGTCATTTATTGCCTAAAGGAACATGTAACGGGATGGGTTGGGGAATGAGATACTCCAAAATGGTTAGCAATTAGCGGTGTCTTTGGCAACTGGTTACCCTGCACAATGGCTATTGGTATCCAGTGCAATCTCAGGAACACTGCACAAAACAGGAAGGCACTCTTCTTTAAGCTCACAGATCACAATCTTCCTGAGGACAGGGGAATGGCCAGTATGTGAGACCCTATGAGAGCCATCTCAGTCCAGGCAGCCCCAGGCACTTACATCCCAAAGAGTACCCAGTCACCAGGAGTCAGTTCAAAGACGCTACTCACAAGTTCCCAGGAGCGCTGCTAGCTTCCAGCTTCCTCTGAACACTTTTCAGGTAGTCAGATAATCTTTGTCCAGACTGACTTCCTCAGGTGGAGACCTGCAACTAGCTTCTGATCACTCCCAGGTCTCAGCTAGCTTCAGATCACTCCCAGGTCTCAGCCCTGGCCCTGCCACTCTGAGATCTCACAGATCAGCAACACAGTCCATAGGCTGTCTCAGTGGCAATAGCACCCCCCCCCCCCACCAAGGTCAGAAACATTTGCTCCACAGGGAAAGACCTCCTCTCCAGGGCTCAAGACTATTTATCTACTCCCCCAGCCACCATCTATGTACACCTCCCCAAGGATTGGCCAAGTCCTGTTGTATATTCAGGCTGGTCATATGATTTATCCCTCCCTAAACTCTAGAAACGTCTTCCCAGCTTGTAAAGCCCTGAACAGACCAAAGGAAAAAAAACACTGCTCCCTTGACTACAGAATGTTACAGACTACATCTGTTACTACTTTGAATAATTATGTGTGGTTTTTTTTTTTTTATCAGTTGTTAAACATTTTTGTTTTTCTCACCAGGTATTGCACGTCTTTTATTAATTTATGTGTTCATTAGCACCATTTTAATACAATAAATATTTGATTGTTAATTTAATGTTTGTTATGAAATACAACAAAATTAAATAAACATTTAAAAGCTGTAGAGTTTACTAAGTACAATGAAATGAATTCAAAAGCCTCAATAATGTCCTTTTAATATTAGACTATATTATAATGTAAAGAAATCATCTACCTTTCTTATAATAAAGGCATTGGCAATAAATGCCAAACAATAGTATACAAGGCACCTTAACAGAGTATTTTTTTTACCTTTGTGAGAGATACTATATACTCCGTGATCCATAAGATAGTAAAGTAAATTGTCACTCATTTTGATGTGGAATTTGCCTTTAAGGCTGGGTTCACACTGCTGCGGGGGGAGATCCGGATGTGATTCGCACCGCAAATCACATCCGATCTCCGTAGCGATGCGAGTTCAGCCATACAGATAGTATGGCTGAATTTGCATCGGTCCCGCAGCAGAATCGGATCGCATGGGGGTTCACACCATGCGATCCGATTCCTGTGCGAGTCGGCAGATCGCACTGCGATATGCGGACGGATCTGGGGGTGTCATTAACATATCATTGACACTCCCAGCCGTCCGCATAGGGCAGTGTGAACTGCCGGCGGGAGTAATGCGATGCGGGAAAACGCAGCGGATTCGCGGCGTTCCCGCATCGCAGCAGTGTGAACCCGGCCTAAAAGGCATACTTTTACAGCTGAACTCCAGGCAAACAGCTATGTACACAAGTTAAATATTTGAATATTATTATTGTTATTATTATTATTATTATTATTGTTATTATAATACAAGATTTGTACAGGGCCAAATGTTCAGCACTTTACAAAATGAAAGGGAGACAGTACAGTTAGAATACAGTCCAATACAAAATGAATTACAGGGTCCTGTAAATACTGTATGCAAGAGCTGTTTTATCTGCCAAATGATTTGTATTTCTACAGTGCGTATAGAAAATAATTACCCCCCCCCCCCCCCCACTTTAAAATAATCAAATTTTCTTGCTTTGCAACCCGAAATGAAGACAGACACAGTTTTTGTTGTATCCAGCTGTATTTACTAGTGCAACCTATAACATGAATGAATGAATGAATGAAAGACTTGTATAACGATAAAAAATGGGAACTGAATCGCCTCAAGGCACTTGATCCGTCCTGTGTTGTCCTGCTTCTTAGAAGAGGTGGCTCTTGAGTTTTTTTCTGAAGGCCCAATGGTTTTCTTCCATGCGGGTGTTAGTGGGTAGAGCATTCCATAGCCATGGTCCTTGGACTGTGGATCTTCGTTCTCCCTTTGATTTGTAGCGGGACTTGGGGATGAGGAGGAGGTTTTGGTTAGTTGATCGGAGACTGCGATTGAGTGTGTAGTGTTTCATTTTCTCGCATGGGTATTGAGGAGTGTTTCCTTGTGTGCATTTGTGGGTGAGGCAGAGGGTCTTGAATGTGATCCGGTCCTTTACGGGCAGCCAATGTAGGGTCCTCGGGGATGAGGAGATGGATTCCCAGGGTTTTTTTTCCTGTTACCAGTCTTGCTGCCGTGTTTTGGACGACTTGTAGGCATGCAATCTGGTATATGTGTAGTCCTATGTAGAGGGAGTTTGCGAAGTCGAGTCGGAATTGATGATTGTTCCAACTACTACTGCTTTCTCCTCTTCTGGAATGAAGGGGATGAGTCTACGTAGCAGGTGGAGAATATGGCGAGATACACTGTCTACTGATCCTATTTGTGCATCCAACGACATCTCTGAGTCGAAGATGACTCAGAGACTTTTGGCTTTAGAGATGGTCTGTCCAAGGATGGTGGGTGGTGTCCATGGGGTCTTAGTTTTTGTATTTCGGTTTGCGTGGAGGAGGAGAAGCTCTGTTTTGGATCCATCGAGTTTGAGGGAGCTCGTGGTCATCCAGTCATCTATCAATGTGAGGCATTTTTTTTCTAATCCCTGATATTGGTCTTTCTGTCTGGTGATGCGACAAGTGAAAGATATAACACCAACACGTCAGAAATAATTTTAAGTAATTCAAAAACTGAATCACTGAGTTGGAAAAAGGATCAACCCCTTATGTCAGTATTTTGTTGAACCACCGTTTGCTTTAATTCCAGCCTTTATTCTGTTGGGATATGTCTCTACTAACATTGCACATCTAGACTTTGCAATATTTGCCCACTCTTCTTTACAGAACTGATCAAGTTCAGTTCAATTTTATGGTGACAAATTGTGGACTGCAGTCTTCAAGTCACTCCAATGATTTTCAATGGGGTTTAAGTCTGGACTGTGAATAGGCCATGCAAGGACATTCACCTTTTTCACCTTTTACTCCCCATGCTTCTGGGTCCCATGTGGAGCTGCTACCTTGCTGTTGTGAACACAAGAGGAAGCACCATTCAGAGAATGCTTTTCCAATCGTGAATAGATGCAAAGCGTGGAGAGCGTGACGTTTTAATTTTTGTCTTTTGTTGTCCCCTGCCTGCCCCCTTTTTTTAAAATTGTCAGCCACAGTTTTTCTCACTATAGGCTGTTTGCCTTTTTGATTTTTTCTATAGTTTTTACATTTCTGTCAGCGTCAGTTCTCAATTTAAAGTGCAGAAAACACCACTTTTCATTCGATAAAGTGCATCCAATCACCCAATTTACAGTTTCTATTAGATTTGGGTAATAAGCCCCCCCCCATCATGTCTGGGAGGCCAACAAGGAGAGGCAGACATTAAGCCACTATAAGGGGCCAGCAGCATCTGTGTCCACAGACAAAGGTGGACGTGGTCAGTCCTCAGGCAGGGCACATTTGTCTCTGTTTAGTGATGTTGCCCATGCTATCCAGCCACAGCATGTAGAGGAGGTGGTGGACTGGTTTACTAAACCATCTGTCAGGGCTGGGCTGAGCCCTTCCTTCTCTAAGCTAACCACTCAGCTATTGGCTAATTGCCAGCTCCTATCTCTCCACAGTTACTCAGCTGTTGATGATATCCTGCTCGTCAGTCCTGCAAACTTAAGCTGTCCAGCCCAGAGGATCTCTGCCTTCCCCTTTGTCAACATCACAGAGACTATCTCCTGCATTCCTGTTAAAAGACTTGCTTGGCTAACATCTCTTCTGGCTCCAGATCCTGCTTGCTGTTTTACTACGCTCATCTCCGGCTCCCTGACATTTGGCTTGTCTGACTATCCGTTCCGGTTCCTGAAGTCTGGCTATGTTTTCACTATGTTTGTTCTATTTACTTTTATTATTAAACAAGTGTGATTTAACTGTACTTCTATCTCGGTCTGATTTCATGGTTTTTGACACCATCCTCATCCTCCTCATCCTCTATGACCCAAGCTGACACTAGCGTGTAGTCCACCGCAGCTCCAGAGCAGCTTATTCTGCCTCCTTGTCCACAGCTACTCCTGTCATAGCCTCACGCATCATGCATGGAGGAGTCAGCTGATTTATTTGACCACAACATCAGCCACTTGCTTCTTGCGGATGCACAGACATTACTTGATTCTGATGTTAATTATGAGGTAGAGGAAGGGAGTAACATGAGCCTATAGAGAGGGGAGAACACTGATAAACAACAAATTGGCAGTCATGTTCCCCCAGCAACAGTTTTTACAGCAAGGCCAATTTTGCTTTTATCAAGAGTACCTCTATAGCAGGGGTAGGGAACATCGGCTCTCAAGCTGTTTTGAAACTACAAGTCCCATGAGACATTGCAAGACCCTAACAATCACAGGCATGACTCCCAGAGGCAGAGGCATTATGGGATTTGTAGTTTCAAAACAGCTGGAGAGCCAAGGTTCCCTACCCCTGCTCTATAGGATTACAGTGTGAAGGCACTACCAACACCCAAAGCCTATTTTTTCTGCACCTGTTACTTCTATCCAAAGTCTGCAAAAGAGATACCAGACTTTAAAAAAAAATAATAATAATATTGGCCTGAATGCACTATAATTTGGCTTCTTCTCATAAGGCTTGCTCACTGTGGTGCAACACTTTGTTATTTTCATCCAAGTCTACCAAAGAGACACCAGGATTTGTCCAAAAAATCTCTAATCTTGTTTCGAGTGCACTAAATTGTGGCCTCATCATACAGACTGGCTCCCCAAGTCGTTGTTTACTAAATACAGAAAGTTTGCAGGAAAAATCAATTTAAATGTAATTTTTTTTCTTTATAAATGTCAGTTTTGCTGCAGCAGGTTCTATACATGGCACAGATGCACCAGTTTACAGGCAGGCTAAGGTGACCCCTCCCCCAGGCACAATATTTAAAGGAATTTTTCATTTTTATTGTTTCACTCTAAGCCCTTGTACGCACGGTCGGAGATTCCGACAGAATTTGTCCTATCGGACCGTTTTGTCGGATATTCCGACTGTGTGTGGTCTGCATCAGACTGTTTACGTCGGAATATCCGACGGACCAAGTTTTCCAACTTGCCCGTAAAAACTTCAGACAAAATGCTCCGATTGGACATACTCCGATCATGTGTAGCCTACTCCGACGGACAAAGTGCCACGCATGCTCAGATCAAATTCCTAGACCAAAGCTATTGGCTACTAGCCTGAACGTAGTCCCGTCGTAATGAAATAACGTCATCACGTTATATACAATCGGATTTTCCGACAACTTAGTCCGACCGTGTGTATGCAACATCACTTCCGGACCTCTTCCGGAATTAATCCGTCGGAATTACTCCGACGGATTTGGTTGTCGGAATCTCCGACCGTGTGTACAAGGGCTTAGCATCATTAAAATCACTGCTCCTTTAAAAACAACATTTTTAAAAAGTTTTTTTGCATTGGTACATGTCCCTCAGAGCAGTACCTGGGCCCCCATACCCCTTTTATGGCCAGTAACTTGCATATAAGCCTTCAAAATGTGAACTTTTGATTTTTCAAGTTCGGGTCCCATAGATTCAATAGGGTTTACATTACGGGTCCAAACTTTTGCGATGTTCAAGAGTTCTGGCGTGAAATGAACCAGGGTCTGGCCCATCTCTACTGCCTGTTACCATACATATGTGACCAGTGACATTTTTTTATTTTTGTCTGCTCTAGATTCGGGAAAAAAAATGAGTTCAAGTTCCCCACCATGGGACATCATCTCATTTCAGCTGTTTCCAAAGCTCAGTGGGTCAATGACTTACAAACTTGTGGTGAGAATATTACTTTTATAAACCACAAACACTAATATTGTAAATCCGATATCTCGGTTACGTACGGGAATAAACATGGCGCATCTATGCTACAGACCCCTGTTGTATAGTTATTGTAATTACATAACACTTCATTTGGCCTCTTTATTTAGATCTCTGTGTTCTACCTTCTGCTGGACGTAAAATGTACAAAATGAAATATAAGTCGCGTTATTTTGTTCGAAAAAGGATGAATATTCTGTTCCGTTCTCATCCCACATAAACAAACGGCACCACCAGTCTTTTCACATATTTATGGCTTGATAAAGTTACAAAACTCAGCGAAGTCCTGAAAACAATGGCAGAAAGTATATGGGAAGAACGAAGCAGTCACCTACTCAGGGATCACCAAACCTTCCTGCATCCAAGACTCCTCTATCACCGCTCCAAAGACTCCCGCTGATACCTTTTCCAGAAATTTTACTTGGTCCTACGACCGCTCAATGAGGTGTGCATCCTCCAAAGAATTTTAACCAGACCTCATAAAGCAATGATGAGAGGAACAGTTGGTGGGGCTGAGATCCATCAGAGTTTTTTGAATACTTATCCCTGAAATCAATCCTTGAGCGATATCAAAGTAAACTTACTTTACAAATACAACATAAAGTTGATAAAAAAAATTCATATTCTTTTATTGTCAAAAAGAAATAGTGTAAGGATGATGTAAAGGTAGCTTCCAGGGTTATAATGTCAGGTTAAATAAATAATACATTTCTACTAGTGTATTGACTAGCTTTAATTAGTCACTGACCCGTGGTGAGCATTTCTGGTGTTCTGACACTAGATATTTAAATGCTTATTAGGAGTGTATCTAAACTGTAGCAAAGAACCTCTCCGATCAGCTCCCTCTCAGTCTGTTAAAGTGGATCTTCACTGCATCTGAGCACCAAAAAACAAAACCCCTATTTAATTAAATTTTAATATTCAATACAAACTCCCCCATCAATCCATGTCTCCGTGTTTGATTTTCTTGAGAAATCACTTTGAAAAACATCCCCTAGCATTTTTGGCCATCTTGAGTAAGGGCAATGTGGGGATCGGTGGATTGGTCCCCAACCAAGCCTACCTTATTAAACCTACAAATTAAATCAAATTAAATCAAATAAATCAAATCAAATCAAATAAATTCACAGGTATGAACAAGTATATAGAAAAATATATTAAGATTTATTAATGCATAATTAATCAAACAATAATTTGTCCAATTGCCCTTGTCCTCTAAGGTAGGCTTGGTTGAGGACCACGCTACGGATCACCACATCTCTAAGTTTCTGGATGATGGTACAATTCTTTACATATCGTTTACTATGATTATTGCTATAGAGGCTACATATGAGATGGTCAAAGACTGCAGACATGATACACAAGATGGTCAGAGACTACAGATATGATATACAAGATGGTCAAAGACTGCAGACAGAACACAAGAGATGGTCAAAGACTGCAGACATAATAATAATTCAAGAAATGGTCAGAGACGTGAACATGATACAGGAGATGATCAGAGACTGCAAACATGATACATGTGGTGGCCCGAGACTGCAGACATAATACAAGGAATGGTCAGAGACTGCAGATATGCTGCAGAAGACTGTCAAAGGCTGAGAATATGTATGGGGTTGTTGGAGAATGGAGACATCCTTCAGGAGATAGTTGTCATAGGTTGGGGACATATTACACGATACTGCTAGAAATCACTGCTATAACAGGGCAATATTGACACACAGCTTAGTGTCTACAGGGGCACTGGGGGGTCACACAAAAAGTGCCAAAGGGCTGCAGGTTAGCCAACAGGGGTTTAGGTGCATACAAAGTTTATATGTGTACAACTCTTCTGACATTCCTCATTTTTTTAACAGCAAATTAATGAATTCACCTGTGTAAATGCGCATGTGTGCGTAAAAAATACAGATATGTACAGTCCTGGATGCAGCTACAGTATTTCACAAAAGTGAGTACACCCCTCACATTTTTGTAAATATTTTATTATATCTTTTCATGTGACAATACTGAAGAAATGACACTTTGCTACATTGTAAAGTAGTGAGTGTACAGCTTGTATAACAGTGTAAATTTGCAGTCCCCTCAAAATAACTCAACACACAGCTATTGATGTCTAAACCGCTGGCAACAACAGTGAGTTCACCCCTAAGTGAAAACGTCCATATTGGGCCCAAAGTGTCAATATTTTTTATAGCCACTATTATTTTCCAGCACTGCGTTAACCCTCTTGGGCATGGAGTTCACCAGAGCTTCACAGGTTGCCACTGGAGTCCTCTTCCACTCCTCCATGACGACATCACGGAGCTGGTGGATGTTAGAGACCTTGTGCTCCTCTGAATTCCATTTGAGGATGCCCCACAGATGCTCAACAGGGTTGCATGGAGACATGCTTGGTCAGTCCATGACCTCTACCCTCAGCTTCTTTAGAAAGGCAGTAGTCATCTTGGGTGTGTTTGGGGTTGTTATCATGTTGGAATACTGCCACAAAGGGAGGGGATCATGCTCTGCTTCAGTATGTCACAGGACATGTTGGCATTCATGGTTCCCTCAATGAACTGTAGCTCCCCAGTACCAGCAGCACTCATGCAGCCCCAGACCATGACACTCCCACCACCATGCTTGACTGTAGGAAAGACACACTTGTCTTTGTACTCCTCACCTGGTTGCTGCCACACACGCTTGACACCATCTGATCCAGATAAGTTTATCTTGGTCTCATAAGACCACAGCACATGGTTCCAGTAATCCATGTTAGTCTGCTTTTCTTCAGCAAACTATTTGTGGGCTTTCTTTTGCATCATCTTTATAGGAAGTTTCCTTCTGGGACGACAGCCATGCAGACCAATTTGATGCAGTTTGCAGCATATGGTCTGAGCACTGACAGGCTGACCCCCATTCCTTCAACCTCTGCAGCAATGCTGGCAGCGCTCATACATCTATTTCTCAAAGACAACCTCTGGATATGACGCTGAGCATGTGCACTCATCTTCTTTGGTCCACCATGGCGAGGCCTGTTCTGAGTGGAACCTGTCCTGTTAAACCGCCGTATGGTCTTGGCCACTGTGCTGCAGCTCAGTTTCAGGGTCTTGGCAATCTTCTTATAGCCTAGGCCATCTTTATGTAGAGCAACAATTCTTTTTTTCAGATCCTCAGAGAGTTCTTTGCCACGAGGTGCCATGTTGAACTTCCAGTGACCAGTATGAGAAAGTGAGAGCGATAACACCAAATTTAACACACCTGCTCCCCATTCACACCTGAGACCTTGTAACACTAATGAATCACCTGACATCATGGGGGGGGGGGGGCTGATTGGGCACAATTTGGACATTTACACTTAGGGGTGTACTCACTTTTGTTGCCAGTGGTTTAGACATTAATGTGTTGAGTTATTTTGAGAGAACAGCAAATTTACACTGTTATACAAACTGTAAACTCAATACTTTACATACTGTAGCAAAGTGTCATTTCTTCAGTGTTGTCACATGAAAAGATGTGAAGGGTGTACTCACTTTTGTGAGATACTGCATATCCTATTTTGTTTTTTTACCCCATTAAACACAAAACATTTGTACGCTTGAGCATGTAGATGTGTGCATAGACCTACTGACATCCATACTGCTGCATTTAGATGTGCTCTAAACTTTACATACATTTTATAGGACTCTGTGAATGAGCCTGTGTCCTCATTATGGACCCAAAAATCAGTGTGTTCTAGCTGTAGTCACACACTCATACTATACAAGTATGTGAGTCTTCATGTAAAATTGTCCAAAATGTCTTGGTATGCTGATACCTTTAAGAGTTCCCTTCACTAGAACTAGGGGGCCAAGCCTAACCCCTGAAAAACCACCCCACACCATAATCCCCCCTCCACCAAATTATTTGGACCGGTGCACAAAGCAAGGTCTATAAAGACATGGGTGAGCAAGTTTGGGATGGAGGAACTTGACTGGCCTGATAAAGACCTTTTGGATGAATTAGAGTGAAGACTGTGAGCCAGGCCTTCTCGTTCAACATCAGTGCCTGTCCTCACAGATGCACTTCTGGAAGAATGGTCAAACATTCCATAGACACACTCCTAAACCTCGTAGACAGCCTTCCCTGAAGAGTTGAAGCTGTTATAGCTGCAAAGGGTGGCCCAACTCAATATTGAACCCTACAGACTAAGACTGGGATGCCATTAAAGTTCATGTGCGTGTAAAGGCAGGCGTTCCAATACTTTTGACAATATAGTGTATGTATCAATTTGCGTATATGGAAGATATTTGGACTAATTATATAGCAATGAGAATAGGCATGGCAAATTGGTCATTGATAAGTATTGTGATAATGGTAGGTAGTCTTGGGTCCACATCTGGCTATGTAGACTGTCCTGATCCGTTTGTTTTATAATTTGTTAATAGATTGCATTACACCGGCTGTGGTTTTATCTCAGTTTTCAAGAGATGAAAAATCCCGCTTTAATAGGATCCTCACAAGCGCTTTGTGAAACAGATCTGGTGTTAATATGCTGCAATAAAAGCCATTCATTAGATATAAGGATTCCATCATTGCACCTGGCAGGTTTGATGAGAGGCATAGCAGCTAATAACAGGCCAGGCTGAGTTTGCTGAGGTAGGGGAATGGAGCACATTGCTCTGGACAGTGATGACACTAATGCACGCATGTGATGGAGACATCTGGTTTTCCTTACACATCTGGATTTGCTTTTTCTTATTCTGGTTCTGCTAGATCAGAAAACAATTGATAAGAGCTAGCATTTTAGACCAATTTACCACAACGTAAATATAAGGGTAAGTCATATGTATGGGAAAATACACATTTAGTAGATAAGGAACGATTAATCAATATCAGTTCAGACCTTTGCTCTCCTGCGTGGCTGGAGCCATACTGGCAGGTGTTGAAGAGCCATATTATTGGCTGATGGTAGAAAGAGACTTATTATTGGCGGATTTATTATTTTTATTGGCTAATTGTGGCAATAGCCAAATTGTTGGCTGATATATAGATATCCTTGCTGTTGTTGGATAGTGAGACCATCCATATCATTGCCTGGTGATGGAAAGCCATATTAATGGCTGACAGTAGAAAGTGTCTTATCATTGGCTGACATATTATTAGCTGATGGTGGAGATAGCCAAATTGTTGGCTGTTAGTATAGAGAGTCTTACTACTGTTGAACAGTGAAGAGGTCCATATCATTGGCTGACAGTGGAAAGAATCTTATCATTGTCTGCGATATTGTTAGCTGATAATGAAGAGAGCCTTAACCACTTACAGACCGGAAGATTTGGCTCCTTAATGACCAGGCTGTTTTTTGCGATACTGCGCTGCGTCGCTTCAACTGACAATTGCATGGACATGCGATGCTGTACCCAAATAAAATTGACGTTCTTTTTTTCCCACAAATAGAGACAGTTTGTTCAATTAAGCTTTGACAATGAAACCTGGAAGCGGATTGGTTGCTATGCAGGGCTGCACCTGATTTTGCAGTCTTTAGATATTTCCAATTATGTATTTTTCTCAGTGATTTTACTGTTTTTATTTGTTTAATTATTTTAATGGAGCACCCAGCTATTCTTTTATCCCCCAGGTGCAAAAAAAAATCTTGGGAAAGCAATCTCAGGATCGAAGTGACCTTAATGTAATGGTAGTGGAGTTTCCTCACATCCCCTGACCCCTAACACTTAGAGCGTAACTTCACCCTAAAGGGGAAGTTCCCCTTAATATGCCCTCCTCACACAGGTACACTCTCCCACTTCTGGTCAGATAACTGCAGCGATCTACAGGAAGTCCCCTCCTCCCCCAACTTTCTGGGACACGTCACAGGTCCCAGAAAGCTGCGGGACCATTCACAAAGAGCAGCTCAGCTGTCTAGGAGTCCTGAGCTGTGCTCACCT
This sequence comes from Lithobates pipiens, assembly GCF_037356315.1. Lineage (NCBI taxonomy): Eukaryota > Metazoa > Chordata > Amphibia > Anura > Ranidae > Lithobates > Lithobates pipiens. The sequence continues at coordinate 47,411,106 of NW_027507758.1, read as the reverse complement.
GAACCGCTTTTTCATCAGTATTCAAGTCCCCGGTGCTGGACACCTGGATGGGTAAGTATGCTTTTATTAAAGTCCACAGCTACAGTATTTGTAGCTGCTGACTTTAAGAAAAAATGTAATACAGGGCGAACATCCTCTTTTACCCTTGGCTCATCCAAGCCCAACTGTTAACCTAATTAACCCTTAAAGTAGAACTTAGACAAACACTGTTTTCATGTTTTCTAGAGTAAGGGAGGGTTATATATCAGTTTCTTTTTTTTGCTATCTGTGTCCTTTCGGGGAGATTTACATTCCCTTCCTGTACCATGGCGAAAACAGGAAATAAAAGGAAATCTTTGCCAATTAAGGGAATCCATTCAAGTACAAGGTGAAGTGGGGCTTTTTTAATTTAGAACGCTAACTAATTTCCATAACATTCAATGATTGTAATACACGTGAGCAGGATTACCATTGCCCTCTGACGTCAGAAGCAAAATGGCATCACCCATAGCTGAAGGAAATCAGCTGTGCAAGAAGAGTTAGGTAGCAAGTAATCAGAGGTGTCTGTCCCTACACTCCAATGCGTATATATTGAACACAATTTATGGTCCCCAGTATGGGCATTGGTTTACCATTACTGACCTTATTCCCAAAATGTGAGTTAACTAGTCACCACTGTTTTTAATACTGAACCAGATAGTGTCTACCACATAAAGTAAGTATGGAGTCAGATTTGGCTCAGAACAAGGACAGTGGAACAACATGACCTCCAGGCAATTATTAGAAGGATAGGTTAGCAATGGCAGCCTACATATTCCTTCAATACAGGTTTCCTTTAATCTTCATACCCTAATCTCTGATCTTAACCTTAACCCCTTCTAAGCCAAAATCGTACTTGCCAAAAATTAGGCCACCCTATTTTAAAACTGGCACCATATTCACCCATTCTCTGTGCCAAAGCAAAGCTTTGCCATGCGGCCAGGACACCGCAATTCCAGGAAACCAAGTGATTTATGCAAAACCCGTCTCCAGTCTCCTTCGATGTGGGGGATCGGTACAGGCACAAGACTTGGAATTAGTGCTGTTCACTTAAAGCGTAACAGGTTTACAAACATTTGCCATCTCTGCATTTCTAATTTCTCAGTTACTCTGCCTTTCCAGTGTTTGTTAGTTTAATAATGTGCAACAGGTGTGTGCTTAACATTAACACCTCCGGCAGAGACCACACACAGACACTGTATCACATTTACAGCTTCTAAACCCTACTACATCGTCCAGTAGAGAAAGAGGACTGAATTATAAGGGAGGGGGAGGGTGAAAGAGGGAGACTGGGGTAAAGGGATAGAGAAAGTGAGAGTAAGACGAAGAAAGGGACAATGAAGTGAAATAATAAAATAGGAGAGTTGGGATGCGAAGAAACGTGAGTGAGATAAATTAGCAAGGCAAATGGGAATAAAAATAAAGAAGGATGCTTGAGAAAATAGAAAGAGTGATTCTGGAGTAAAACAAATAAAAAGAAAGGTTGCAGGCTAGCGGTGTAAAAATAATTCAGAAGTGAGGGAAAAAAAATGTTGGGGAAGATGAAAACATAGAAGGGGGGAGCTGAGCCGAGCGGTAATGTCGGCTTAGATCTCCGATTCCAGCGGGACTTCAGAGCCTGATAACAGCGGAGGTAACATTCTCCTCCGCATTTAAACATCAGATAAAGTTGGCTGATATATCTTAGGTCTCGTTTGAGACATTTTGGGGGCTTGTAGCTCATATATGAAGCCAAAAAATGGAAAACAAGTGCCACCTCAGGGACACAGCAGAGCGCCGTTAAAACCATCCTCCTCTAAGGCAGCTCACCTTAAAGCTACAATGCAGCCAGCTCCTCTTACTCCATTGTATAGTGAGGTAGCTTCATTAAATGCACACAGACTCTCCAATTCCCCCTCAGAAATTGTCACTCCTGAAATAAAAATACTGGATATTCCTTCACAAAATGAAATGTCACCTCCTGTAACATTACAACAAATAGAAGAACTGCTTCATAATGCATTAAAAACTGCCGCAGACCATATCACTACAAGCCTTACTAAAGAGATTAGAGATTTGGGTCAACGTACTTCAGCGCTAGAAATCAGAGTAGATGATTTGGAAAATCATACATCAAATTTCTCCTCGGAAATTGACAGCCTTAAAGAAGAAAATACCACTTTACAAGATAAATTAGAAGATTTTGAAAATCGTGCGAGACGATCGAATATTCGCATTAGAGGAATACCTGAATCTGTGACAGACCTACAGACGGCTATGCTTGCCCTTTTTCAAGAACTACAGCCAACTATTCCAGCAGATCGCTTTGAGATGGACAGGGTCCACAGAGCCTTAACTCCCAAAAAACCGGAGGGTCGGCCACGTGATATTATCGTAAAATTCCATTTTTACCGCACTAAAGAACTAATACTAAATACAGCAAGAATTAAAAAATCCTTAATTTTCCAAGGGCACAACTACCAGCTATTTGCAGATTTATCTCAACTAACAATCAATAAAAGACGAGCATTGAGGCCTCTCCTCCAAATTTTACAACGTAATACTATAATCTATCAATGGGGCTTCCCTTTTTCAGTACGTTTCACATACCAAGGCCACAAAAACACTTGTCGCACTGCCAAAGAATTGCAAACTACTCTACAGAATCTAGGTCTGATATATACCAAAAGAGACTATGCCGAATCAAGCCAAAAAACATCATCATCTCCTGGGAACTCTTCTTCTACCGCCGGAACTAACGAAAATCATAGCCCTCATAAGAGAAGCCGCATTCAATCCCCTATCCTAAATCCAGTTGATTCTATGGATTGAAAGATGCAATATGACAAGATTACATCCTTTTTTTTCTCCCTTTTTTGAGACAGGTCAAAAGACTCAATACCACCATTGTCTTCTGTCAATTCCCTTGCAATTCTAATAATATCACAGCATAACTGTTTAGGATACTGTAGATATTCTCCTTAACCTTCTTTAAACAACAAATCCAACCTAATTCCTTTGTTATCTTAGAGTATTTCTTTAATATATATATGTATTTATTTTATTTTATTATGTATATAATTTTTTTTTTTATTATTATTTATTTATTTATTTATTTATTTATTTTTATTATTGTATGTATGTGTATGTATGTATGTTTGTATGTGTATGTATGTGTATGTGTATGTATGTATATATATATATATATATATATATATATATATGTATATAATTTTTTTATTTTTATTTATTTATTTATTTTTTCTCCTCAAATGAGTAACTGTTTTAATATGTATTCCCTTTTTTACACATATTTTGCTATTTTTCAGATTCAGTAATGATAAGTTCATATAGTATGCCTAGAATGCCTCCCCCCCCCTTTTTTTTTTTTTTTTTTTTTTTCTTCTTGAGGTTGGCCTTTTATTTTTTATTTTTTGACTCGTAGTCATTGTTGGCATTTTATCCAAATTTCCAAAATGTCACTTTTGACTTGAACATTCTTTCTTGAATTAAATTAAAGTTATTGGTTGAAAGATTACAATTTATTTGGTTGGCTCTTCGTGTTCCGCAGGGATGTTTCTTGCGCTCCCCCTGTCACTCTCGACTGTTTGTCGTTTCCGCGGACAGTCGACTGTGACTTATGTACCCTTGGAGGGAGATTTTTTCTCCCCCTAACGGATATGTTAGGAATGTACATTTGTTGTACTATATCTTTATGATATATATTTGTCATATTTTATTTCTTAAATTTCTTTATTTTTACCCTCTTTCCTCCCCTTCCTCATACACTCCAGTGGCAAAAACTTCTTCTCATTTTCCTTATTCATACATTATTATATCTATATCTCCTCTAAAAATATGGCTCCACTGAACATACTTTCCCTGAATGTTCAGGGATTCAACATTCCGCAAAAACGAACTAAAGCCTTTCGTACCTTTATATCTAAAAAAGCACATATTGTATGCCTGCAAGAGACCCATTTTACTACACAATCCACCCCCAAATTCTTTAGTAAATCTTATCCACAAGTTTTTACAGCCTCCGCCTCCACAAAACAACGTGGTGTGCTTATAGCATTCCATCGAAACACCCCATTTTCACTATTGAAAGAAATCAAAGATCCTGAAGGCCGATATTTGATCCTTAAAGGTCATTTACTGGATACCGCAATCACCATTGTATCATATTATGCCCCTAATAAACAGCCTAACGCCTTTTTCTCCCATCTATTACATACCATTGACTACCACAAAATAGGTACTGTAGTCCTATGTGGCGACTCCAACCAGACTATCTTTCCATTCCTAGATAAATCACCAATTCCACAGCTCCAAAGAAACGATAAACATTCTTTCTCAAAACTCATCACGAAATACAATCTGGTAGACTCCTGGCGTGAATTGAATCCTACCATGAGACAATTTACACATTACTCACACCCACATCGTTCGCTCTCAAGAATTGACCATATATTTATATCCACAGGTATGGTGCCAGAAATCCTAACTTCCAAAATAATCCCCTTCCCTTGGTCGGATCGGTGCAATATTCAATTCTATGTCTTCGTTAGTTCCAAGAGCAAAAGATTCAACATGGCTATTGAGAGATTTCTTAATCAAAAACCCAATATATAAAAACAATATTGAACTTGCACTTAAGGATTACCTACTAAATAATTCTACACCTGATGTTTCCCAGACCACTATATGGGAAGCACACAAACCTGTCATTCGTGGCATTTGTTTACAACAAGCCAATATATTCAATAGAGAACGAAAAACCCTTTGTCGCACCTTAGAAACAAATTTTAATTCATGCCATATGGCATTTCAACGAAACCCCAATCCTTCTTCCAAAGCAGATTTAGATAAAGCCAAATTGGAATTCGATTTATTCCTTACTGAATGTGCAGACAAAACCATTAAAAGATCGCAACATAACTTCTATATGAACGCAAACAAACCAAACACACTTTTAGCCAAGGTTCTAAAATCCTGCCATACCTCAACCAAACCTATTCGTCTTAAGACCTCCAGAGATGTATATACAAATAATCCACTGAAAATCTTAAATCAATTTAAATCACAATTAAAAGATTTGTACTCATCCGATAATGAGCTAGATCTATCCAAAGCAAATGATTTCTTCTCTCACATATCCCTCCCAACTTTATCTAAAACACAACTAGAAATGATGGAAGAATCTGTGTCTATTGAAGAGGTGCTTGAAGTTATCAAGAACCTGAAATTAAACAAAAGGCCTGGTCCTGATGGATTTTCTGCTCTCTACTACAAAACTTATGCAAATATCCTATCACCGGTTTTGATGAATACCTTTAATTCCCTATTGGAGGGTCATTCCTTCTGGAGGGAATCGCTGTCTGCAATTATTTGCATGATACCCAAGCCACATACGGATGAAACAATATGGTCAAACTACCGTCCTATTTCTTTATTAAATCTAGACATAAAAATTCTGGCAAAAATTTTAGCCAATAGATTAAATAAGATTATTGGTAGCCTCATACATCGGGACCAAGTAGGCTTCATACCTATCCGACAGGCTGGCGATAATATCAGACGTGCAGCACTTCTGTCACATGCCGCTAAGGCACGTCGAATCCCAACCTGCTTTCTTTCCTTAGATATTAAGAAAGCATTCGACACTGTATCATGGTCCTACATGCAATTTACCCTTAATAAATGGGGCTTTGGTCCACACTTTTTACAATGGATTTCCGCATTATATCAAAATCCCAAAGCCTACATTAAATATGCAGGGTACAAATCAGATGAATTTAATATACAGAGAGGGACACGTCAAGGTTGTCCACTCTCCCCATTATTATTTGCATTGCTAATTGAACCACTAGCAGAAAGAATAAGAATGGAACCTACAATCACAGGTATAGATTTAGGTGGATGTCATCATAAAATATGCTTATTTGCGGATGACATCCTGCTATTTTTGTCCTCACCACAAACTTCTGCCCCAAACCTTATGATTATATTACAGGATTTTTCGCTTATCTCAGGCCTTAAAGTTAATGTCCAAAAATCACTGGCGCTTAATATCTCACTTAACGAAAAGGTTAAACAAACTTTACAAGATTCTCTACCCTTTAAATGGGTAGTTCATAGTCTTCCATATTTGGGTGTCCAACTCACTCCTGATCCTTCTGATTTATTTGCAGCAAATTATCCAACTTTACTGAAACACGTCACCAGTCTATTATCAAACTGGTCATCCCTACCGATCACATGGTTTGGAAAAATTAACATTATAAAAATGACCATACTTCCCAAATTCTTATATTTATTTAGAACGCTGCCTATTCATATTCCTGCTTATTTTCTCAGATTGATTTAGCAAAAGGCGATACAATTCACGTGGGGTAAAATAAAACCCCGACTACATAAGAATACCTTAGTTCTCCCTAAATGTATGGGTGGTCTGGGATTCCCAGATTTTACATTATATTATAAAGCAGCTCAGTTGGCACAATTAACAAAATATCACTCGACAACGGAGATCCCTATATGGGTATCCATTGAGGCTATTGACTGCGACCCTTTTATTGTCAACAATTTACTATGGTTACAACCTGCAGTTCGCAAGACTTTAAAAAATCCAATCACTAGGCATTCCCTATCTTTGTGGGATAAACATAAGACTTCACATGGCTTACAATCACTGCTTAACCCACTTCTTTCCTTCCATAAAAATCCATCCTTCTACCCAGCCTGGATATATCCTAAAACTTTTAAAGCCTGGTCTAAAGCTGGCATTACTTGCCTATATGATTTGACATCATTGTCCTCGATACGGCCTTTCCCAGAACTATGTGATACTTCGGGGTTACCCCAATCTGAACTATTTAGATACCTACAAATTAAAATTTTTTATACTCCTTTCCTTAATTCTAGTGAAAATCTACAATCTATTTCCCAATTTGAAAAAATCTGCCTCAAAGAACCTCACGCCAAGGGTTGTATCTCTACAATTTACACTCAATTGATTACTAAATCTAACACAATAGTACCTACATATACATCCACTTGGGAAAAAGATCTTGAGCGCACAATTGATCCCAAAACTTGGTCTCATATCTGGTCTAATACTAAATCTTCTTCCACAAACATTTTGGCAATTGAGACATCTTATAAGGTGCTTACAAGATGGTATTTGGTTCCTGCCAGATTAGCCAAATTCACAATTGATAATTTAGGCCTCTGTTTTCGCGGCTGTCCAGAACAGGGTACTTATATGCACATCTGGTGGCATTGTCCTATTGTGTACTCATTTTGGAAAAAGGTCTTTCTGATTATCTCGAAACTATTCAATTGTTCTATTTCACCAGACCCAATGCTAGCTCTTCTTAATCTAAAACCAGATTCTCTCACACAGAACCAATTCAAACTATTCCTCACGTTTCTGATAGCCGCAAAACAGACAGTAGCCAATGCATGGAAAACATCTGTTGTGAATATTTCAGAAACCAAAACTAGAAGGAACCAATCTTTTATACATGCCAAAATGGACGCTTTAGATAAGAATCGTCTGTCAAAATTCAATAACATATGGAGACCATGGATTAGATACTATATGTCAGATAATTTTGATAATCGAACGCTCTGGTCATGGTAATTTATATATATATGTATATATTTTCTCTCTCTCTCTCTCTTTCTGGTATAATATTTAGCTATATAAAATATAATTTATACCTGGAGTTAAATAATTGTCTCTCCCCCTCCTTTCTGTCCCCATCTCCTTTTACCATTTTCTCTTCCATACTTCTTCAAAAAACCTTTAATTATACTACAGTATTTGTTATCTATATTGAAGTATACCTAAGGTCAGGATTTCGTTTTGCTCAAATATGTAAAATTGATATATTTCTGTCTTTTCTAGTTTATTGAGCTCCTGACATTTCAGATATAAATAATTTTATACTCTAGTCTTCTCTAGATTATATAATAACCATACTTTTTTTACTTATTTTTTTGGAATGTTTATTATTCCTCCTTGGTATTTTATTCCCTTTTTACTTAGATATCTGTAGTTATAATTTGCATGCATCTCCATAGGTTGTAAATGATGGAGCACCCCTCTCTTATTTTAGTGGGTTTATTTTTATTTATTTGCATATTTTTTTATATGTATTTAATTATTTTTTTATATAACATTTGTACTTTAATGTTATATTTTAATATTTTTGTTTTGTCAAATATTCTGTATTTGTTGTTATTTATTATTTCTAAAACAAATAAATCTTTTGAACGAGAAAACATAGAAGGGAAAGGGGTGTAAGAATGCCAAACATGGAAAAGGGAGTGAGAAGACAGAAGGTGGGAAAGGGGAATGAGAAGAAAAAGAAAGTGAGAGGAATGAGAAGAAAAAGAAAGTGAAAGAGGAGTGAAAAGAAAAATTTAGGGGTAAGGTTGAAAAGAAAGAAAGGGAGAATAGGAAATGAGAATAAAGAGAGAGGACAAGGGATATGAGAAAAAAGAAGGTGGGAAATGGTTGGATGATGATAGAAAGAATTAAATGGATGTGGGAAGAAAGAAGGAGGGAAATGGTGTGAGAAGGAAGAGGGAGGGAAAGGCGTGTAAGATGATAGAAGGATGAAAAATGGGTGGATGATATATGGAATGAATGGGGTGTGAGAAGAAAGAATGGGAGAAAGGAAACAGGTACGAGAAGGAACGAGGGAAAGGGGCGTGAAAAGGAAGAAGGAGGTAAAGGGGTGTGAGATGATATAAGGAATGAATGGGGTATGAGAAGAAAGGACGCGGGAAAGGGGTGTTAGAAGGAGGAAGAAGGGAAAAGGTATGAGAAGAAAGGAGGGAAAGGGGTGTGATAAGGAAGAAGGAGATAAAGAGATGTAAGAAGGAAGAAGGAGGTAAAGGGGTCTGAGATGATTGAAGCAAGGAAAAGTGTGTGAGAAGAAAGGACAAGAGAAAAGGGTGTTAGAAGAAGGAAGAAAGGAAAAGGTATGAGAAGGAAGGAGGTAAAGGGATGAGTGAAGAAAGAATGAGGGAAAGGGGTGTTAGAAGGAGGAAGAAGAGAAAAGGTATAAGAAGGAAGAAAGGAAAGGGTGTGAGAAGGCAGGAGGTAAAGGAATGTTAGAAGAAGGAAGTAAAGGGGTGTGAGAAGAAAGAAGGAAAGATAGGGGTGTTAGATGATAGAAGGACAGAAATGGGTGTGAGAAGAAAGGAGAGAAAGGACTGTGTGAGGAAAGAAGGGCATAAAATTGTGCTTGAATAAAGAAGGGAAAGAGGTGTGAGAAATTATAGGAGGAAGGAAATGGGTGTGAGGAGGAAGACAATCAGAAAGGGGTGTTTAGGCAGGTTGAACTGTGTTTGGTTTTAGAAAATGGGACAGGCTTCCTAGGCTGGGAAGGGGTTAAAACTGTTCCTGCAATCTACTGGTCTTTCTGGGCTCTATCTCTCCCCTGTGCTGTAAATAAAAGGGGGAAAGGGCTCTGCACATAGATCAGTCTGCATGGGAAGAGGACACAGACAAACCCCAGTATGTAATCTCCAGCTCTCCAGAAAACACTATGTAATCGCAGAGCTCTCCAAAAAACAGAATGTGGGTATGAGTAGATTGTAGACTCACCTGTGAGCTGTGGGCACAAGTGTGGTGTTGAAGAAACCGGGAATCACAGACAGCATCCAAGCCACTGACATTGCCATTATAGATCTCCCCTTGGGGAGGTATGTCTGGGCTACCATGCTATCTTAGTTAGGATTATAGACAGGACATTATTTGTTTTGTACTGTCATGTTGCATTCTTAAAGTGAAGTTGCAGTAACCATTTTAAAATTGGTCTGAAGTTATTTAAAGGGGTGCATGTTGGGTCTGGGTCTGTAAGGCACAAAGGGGTATAAAGTAACATTGTTACAAAAGGGGCTAACTTGACAAGAGTAGGAGTGTAGTTGCTATGAGTAACCAAGTGAAGGAACAAAGTACAAGCAACCGATTGTTAGGTGTGGTACTTGATTAGGTGGCAGGTCCTCCTGTAGCGAGGGGATCTAAGTTCTGGCTCCCATCCTAGAGCTCTGTCTTCCATGCCAACTGGGGGCAGACTAGTGTTGTGGAAATCTATTGCCTGGTAACAAGGTATGATAAGGACAGAGTAAGTGAGAGCAGGCATGAGGTCTACTCCAGGTGCTCCGCAGGACATCATTCTGTTACTGGGAGTGAGGTAACAGAGGTACACTGGACTGATGGAGTGGGGGCAGGCTCAGCACGTCCCTCCTAATGCAAACATGCAAATTACTGTGTAGTGATGCGGGACAAGTTGCTTTTCAGTGGAACTCCTCATGTCTTTGCTGCACACAGTTAAGGCTCATCTCTAAGTTAAGGAACCACCTTAAAATTTTAATTTCCACATGACCACAGTCTCCAGCTTATCCGGGGCATTGGTAAGCACGGGTGATACCCCAAGTGCACGGATGAGACAGCCCACACACTTGGCATTGTCAGTGTGAGATGATAGAAGGTGTGAGAGAAAAGAATGAGGGAAAATGGTATGAGAAGGAAGATGAAGGAAAAGGGTATAAGAAGGAAGGGAATAAAGGGGTATGAGAAGAAAGAAGGTTGGAAAGGGGCATGAGATGACAGAAGGAAGGTCAGAAATGGGTGCAAGATGATAGAAGGAAGGAAAGAAAGGGCGTGAGACGATGGACGGAAGAAAGGAAAGGGTGTGAGATGATAGACAGAAGGAAGGAAAGGATGTGAAATAATAGAAGGAAGGAAGGAAAGGGTGTGAGATGATAGAAGGAAGGAAGAGAAGGAGTGTGAGATGATAGAAGGAAGGAAGGAAAGGGCGTGAGATGATAGAAGGAAGGAAGAGAAGGAGCGTGAGATGATAGAAGGAAGGAAGGAAGGAAAGGGCGTGAGATGATAGACAGAAGGAAGGAAAGGACGTGAGATAATAGAAGGAAGGAAGGAAAGGGTGTGAGATGATAGAAGGAAGGAAGAGAAGGAGCGTGAGATGATAGAAGGAAGGAAGGAAAGGGCGTGAGATGATAGACAGAAGGAAGGAAAGGACGTGAGATAATAGAAGGAAGGAAGGAAAGGGTGTGAGATGCTATAAGGAAGGAAGAGAAGGGGCGTGAGATGATAGAAAGAAGGAAGGGCATGAGATAATAGAAGGACGGAAAGAGCGTGAGATGATAAAAGGAAGGGGTGTGAGATGATAGAAGGAAGGAAGGAAATGGTTTGAGATGATAGAAGGAAGGAAGGGAAGGGGCGTGGGATAATAGAAGGAAGGAAGGGAAGAGGTGTGAGAATAAATAAATAAATGGGGTGTGAGACAATATACTGTGGCAAAGAGGTATAATGCCTTGTACATGCCTTTTTCCGTCTGAAAAATCTTGGATGGTTTTTCCGACGGAACTCTGCTTAAGCTTGGAAGAGAAGAACACGGTGACGTACAACACTATGACAAGCCAAAAAAATGAAGTTCAATGCTTCAGAGCATGCGTCGAATTGTTTGTGAGAATGCATAGGAATTTTGCATGTCGGAATTGGTACAGACAAAAGGAATTTCCGATCTGAACTTTTTCCGACCGAAAAATTGAGAACCCACTCTCAATCTTTTGTTGTCAGGCATTCCGCCAGCAAAAGTCCAAAAGTCCATTTCCGAACAAAAGCTCACATCGGACTTTTGCTGGCGGAATTTCCAATCGTGTGTATGGGGCATAAGAAAAAGAACGAAGATTCAAGAAAGAGAAACAAACAGAGAGGGAGTAAGAACATTTCAATAAAAATATAAAGAAGAGAATACGTTGGTAGGGAAGTAACAAGATTGTGGAAAAACAATCAGACAAGTAAACAGACTCATAAAACCAAGAGCATAGGGCAAATAGGTGAGGAATGAAAAAAAAAGTCTGAGAGAGAGCAGGTCGTGAAAGAACAGAGGAAATAAATACACAGAGAAAACACAATAGCTGACTTGCTATTGAGCTTTCATTGATAAATATCCAGCTTCCCCATCTGACTGTCCGATCCCCAGACTCCTCCACCTCCATTGCTCTGCACCTGTACATTGGCAGGTGATGCTTGTACAGACCTATTATTTTCCTGCTGGTATAATGCAGATACTGATAATACAAGACAATGATCATTCATCCATACAAAACAAATGTTTATTTTGGAAAACATGCAGCTAGCTTCACAAACATTTAACCCGGTGATCCACAGACATCAAAGTATTTGCATGTGTTCTGAGGGGTCCAAACACTTGTGTGCCTGCATAGAAGAGACATCATTTAATAAGGATCAATAGTGTTTGCAGAAATAAGTGTTCTGCCTTTTCTCCTTGTAGAACATAAGCTCCCAGTTGTTTGGTCATCATTCATCAAACTCCGTACAGCGATCTTACAGATTCATTTTTATGGCCAGATCTGCAGCTCAGAACAAAAAATAAGAAATAACAAATGGGCAAAACCTAATAACATGGATGTTTTATGTATTTTTTAAATTCTTCTAATAAAGCAGTACTACAGTGCCTTGAAAAAGTATTCATACCCCTTAAAATGTTCCACATTTTGTCATGCAACCCTGTTTCCCCCGAATATAAGCCCTACCCTGAAAGTAAGACCTACAAGGTGTTACTAGGGCTTATTTGGGGGGTAGGGCTTATATTGCAGCCATCACCGACAATCACGCTAGGTCTTATTTTCAGGGAAACAGGTTACAACCAAAAATGTAAATGTATTTTATTGGGATTTTATGTGATAGACCAACACAAATTTGCACATAATTGTGAAGTGGAAGGAAAATGATAAATGTTTCTAAACATTTTTTACAAATAAATATGTGAAAAGTGTGGGGTGCATTTGTATAGCGCCCCCCCCCCCCCTGAGTCAATACTTTGTAGAACCCCCTTTCACCGCAATAACAGCTGCAAGTCTTTTTGGGGATGTCTCTACCAGCTTTACACATCTAGAGAGGGACATTTTTGCCCATTCTTTGCAAAATAGCTCAAGCTCTGTCAAATTGGATGGAGAGCGTCTGTGAACAGCAATTTTCAAGTCTTGTCATGGATTTTCAATTGGATTTAGGTCTGGGCTTTGACTGGGCCATTCTAACACATGGAAATGCTTTGATCTAAACCATTCCATTGTAGCTCTGGCTGTATGTTTAGGGTCATAGTCCTGCTGGAAGGTGAACCTCTGCCCCAGTCTCAAGTCTTTTGAAGACTCTTATGCCCCGTACACATGATCGGACATTCCGACAACAAAACTGTGGATTTTTGTTCAAAGGTTGTTGGCTCCAACTTGACTTGCATACACACGGTCACACAAATGTTGGCCAACAATTACGAACGTGGTGACGTTCAAGACGTACGGCGAGCAGAGAAAAAGGAAGTTCAATAGTCATGTGCTATCTCTATTAGGAACGCTAGTTTTACAAGACTGAGCGCTTTCCGGCTTGTACTTGATTCCGAGTATGCGTGAACTTTTGTTCAACGGACTTGTGTACACAAGATCAGAAAGTCAGACAACAAAGTTTTGTTGGCGGAAAATTTTAGAACCTGCTAGCCAACATTTGTTGGCAGAAAGTCCGACAACAAATGTTCGATGATGCATACACACAGTTGGACATTCAGCCAACAAGCTCACATCCAACATTTCCCGTTGGAAAATCCGATCGTGTGTACGCGGCATAATAGTCAGTCCGCCCCTGCAGGTAGCCATATTGCATTGCATTGCATATCACACAGAATTACAGAGCTGCAGATTTGAAAGGAAAGGTATTTTTCAATAACATGCAATTACAATATGACTTGTGTTGCAATGGTATATGCTATATTATTATTTTTTTCTTTGCTATTTTTTTCCATGAAAGTGGAGTTACCCTTTAAATATTGGTATTACATTTTACCAAGCATGATTTTTTACATTATTTGCTGCACATGAGCACTTTGTTTATGCTTCATGAATTTGTGAGTTTTTATTTATTGTGCGTGGGTGCTTTACATCAGCATTTGTATATTTAAAGAGATAGTGTACCTCTTTTTGTTTGCAGTATTTAAACATAATTTGTATTATGAAACACTTGAGCACTTTACACCAGCATTTCATTTGTATATTTAAAGAGATAGCGCACTTGTTTTTGGTTGTAGTGTAGAAACCTTAATTTGAGTTGCCGAACTGTGGAGGGGGCGGGAGCAGCTGGCAGTAAGGCATCTGGGCAAATATCGACATTATTGTGACCCACAGAGGAAGTATGGCCAGAAAAAGCTTTGCCCATGCGTCTACGCCAAAAGTCTGCAGCTGCTTTTTTGGTCCCTAGCTCACTCTTTTTAGTACTTACAAAAAGGCTTAAAAACCCAATGTATCTGACCTGGGACACATTTCATCCAGTCTTGATGTTGCCTTACTAGAGCCTGCTGAACCCTCCCTTAGAGGATGTATTAGACACAGGGGCGGACTGACCAATCGGTCATTTGGTCGCCGTCCGTGGGCCCAGAACCATTGGGGGCCATGGCTGGCCCAACGAGAGGCCTCTTGAAGCAGCTGTAATAATACCGCTAACAGCGCTCTGCTCCCCGCCGGCCCCTCCTTCCCTCCCATCCATTCCAGGTGCTTGCACTGTACACTACATCACCTAGAAGGGATGAGAAGGGAGGAGGGGCCAGTGGGGAGCAGCGCGCGGTTAGTGGTATTATTACAGGCATGACCGGGGTGAGTGAAACTTTTTTTACTGAAGGGCTATGAAGATGTATGGGGCCCGGGCCAGACTTCAGTGTGTTCTCCCCACACTACCCCCCAGTATGCTCTCCGACCACAGTGTTCCCCTGTATGTCCCCCTCCCCAGTGTCCCAATGTGTGTCCCCCCCCAGTGTTCCCCTGTGTGTGTCCCCCCTTTTCCTCCTGTGTGTCCACCCCTGTGTGTCCCCCTGTGTACCCACCCGTGTCCCCCTGTGTGTTCTCCCCCCACCCAGTGTTCCCCTGTGTCCCCCCAGTGTTCCCCTGTGTGTCCCCCTGTGTGTCCCCTCCCCAGTGTCCCCCTGTTCATCCCCTCCCAGTGTCCCCCTGTATGCTTCCCCCCTCCCCAGTGTCCCACTATGTGCTCTCCCTCATAGTGTCCCCCTGTGTGCTCTTCAACCCCACAGTGTCACCCGTGTGCTTTCCCCCTCCACCAGTGTCCCCCGGTGCCCTCTCCCCCTCCCAGGTTCTCCCTGTGTGCTCCCCCCAGTGTCCCCCTGTGTGCTCTCCCTCCACAGTGTCACCCCTGTGTGCTGTGCTCCCCCCCAATGTCCCTCTGTCCAGGTGTGGCTTGGGACGCAGGGGCCCCATGATCTTCTATTGCCTGGGGGCCCCATCAGTTGTCAGTCCGACCCTGATTGGACATCCACTTTGGTCTCCCACCTTGACTCGGAAGGACCATCCTATCTATAATTCTTTCCTTGGGGCGTGGATCATTGGAGAATAGGTAAGTGGCTGGAGAAGAAGGCTCTTGCTCTTCTCCTTCTTATCTTTTCTCTACTTCCCTTTTTTCCCCTTTTCTTTTTCCTATCTTTTAATTTTGTTTGTATGTTCCGGATATGCACATTTTTATCCTGATTGAGATACCTGGCGGCATTTGCCTTTTCTGTCATTGCAGGATGCACGCCCTTTAGTGGTCAGTGCCCCCTCTCCCTTCTGTTCTAGAGATAGGGCCCATACAGGTGCGGTGCCCTGTTCCTGCGTGTCCCTCGGCCACATTCTTGGTCACATGGTTTGATGGAGGTTATATTGTAGCTCCTTTTTCTGCCATGGGCCTGCAGGGATCGGGGTCCTTGCTGGACCTGAGGGTCTAGACATGCCACTCGCCTTGGGAACCATAGTGTATCCATGTGACCATATTTTTTCTAGCATACGTAATTCCTGTGCCAAGCATATAGTTTGCCTCCCTTAAGGGGTAGATTCGTTTAGCATTGAGAAGATGTATATGATGTGATAATGCTCATGACAGTCGGTTGATATGATTCATACCTTTCACATATGTTTACAAAGTGCTTACTGTGTGTATCTTTCTTATTTTGTTATAAATAAAGATCACATAAAAAACAAAAACAAAAACAAAAAAAATGTAATATTTATTTTGTCTTTTAGCTTTGGCTTTCCTTTCATTTTAATGCACTGAACCCCATAAAGATAAGAGCTGTAGTATATGTAATGTCTTGTCATCGACCTCAAGCACAGCTCAGTAGGACTTGTCCAGGCGTACATACCGTACAGCAATGTTCTGAATGTTGTTCAGATGGTTATTTCCCTTTAATGTTTATTAATAAGAACAGAGATAACATTTATTTGTGACATATAAAAGGTGCTTCCCCTCGATCTTTCCAAAGGTTAAACGTGATCTGAACGCTTTACAGCTCTGAAATTACATGCGGCTTTAAAATGACAACTCTGCATCTTTGTCAATGGAGCTGTCTTAAGTGTCTCATCACCTGTGAATGCTCATAGCGGGTTGTAATTGAAATATTTCAAGCCTGCAAGGCAGGTTAGTTGTCACTTTCTCTTGTAAAGGTATCCATGGATCAATGCCTACTCACTACAGTCTGTAATAAATATTTGAAACACAAACTAATCCCACCCATGTTGACCATTTTAGTAAAAATGTAAATATAATAAATCCACAAGGACTTTCTGTATTGTTTCATGGTAGATCTCCTATTTTATAGAAAACAAGTGCTGATTGCTACTAGGGATGGGGGAATGGTTCGGCCCGAGCATGAGTTTGGGCCGAACTTTCGTTGTTCGGTGAACATCCGAACAAACGGGTCGTTTGACCGTTTGTTTCGGCTCCCTGAACTGTCCACAATGCATTTTGGTGCTGAACAGTGCATTGCAAGCCCTGATTGGCTCAAGCAGTGAAAGCTTCAGCCAATCAAGGGATACAGAACTGTCAGAGTCATGAGTAGACACTGTCATCATGACTTTATCCAATCTGTGTGCATTACTGCCAGTTTAATGCCATTTACTTCTGTGTGCATTACTGCCAGTTTAACACCATATAGTTTTGTGTGCATTACTGCCAGTTTAACGCCATATAATTCTGTGTGCGTTACTGCCGGTTTAATGCCATATAGTTCCATGCGTCACTGTACGTTTGGTGCATTATATTGCCGTATATTATAGTGTATCCGTGGAGTGTGTCTGTGTAGTGTGAGTACTCAAATTAAAGTGCACCAAACACCACTTTACATTGATTAAAGTGCATCTACGTACAGATTTCCACTTCTTTACATTTGCTTATAAGCACTGCCCCCTTTCTCCCAATAATGTCTGGGAGGACAACAAGGAGAGGCAGACGTTCCCTTGGCACTGTAAGGGGGGCAGCAACAAATGTGTCCACAGGCAAAGGTGGATGTGGTGGTCAGTCCTCAGGCAGGGCATAATTTCCTCTGTTTAGTGAGTTTGCCCATGCTATCCAGCTACAGCATGCAGAGGAGGTGGTGGACTGGCTTACTAAACCTTCCTCATCCTCCTTATCCTCTGTCACACAAGAAGAGACAAGTGTGCTGTCCCCTGCAGATGCCAGAGTGGATAAACCTGCCTCCTTGTCCAAATCTATTCCTACCATAACCCCAACATCAGCCATGGAGGAGTCAGCTGAGTTTTTTGACCACAGCGTCAGCGACTTGCTTCTTGATGATGCCTAGCCGTTACTGAATTCAGATGTTGATTCTGAGGTTGAGGATGACAGGAACATGAGCCTAGAGAGAGGGGAGAACACTGCTAGACAAATTGGCATTCATGTTCCCCCAGCCACAGCGTGTTGCCAAGTTGTCTCCAGTGGTAATGATGGTGCTATTTTTTACAGCAAGGCCAATTCTTGCGTTCTTCAAGAGTACCTCTATAAGGTTACGGTGGGAGGGCACCACTGACACCCAAAGACCAATTTTTCTGCACCTGTTTGACAGGAGCATATTATTGCAATTTTTTACAGCAAGGCCAATTCTTGGTTTCATTAAGATTACCTCTATAGGGTTATGGTGGGAAGGCGCCCAACACCCAAAGACCAATTTTTACGCACCTGTTACTTCTATCCAAAGTCAAAGTGACACCAGAATGTATCCAAAAAATGTCTAATCTTGTTCCCAGTGCACTACATTGTGGCCTCATCATATACACTGGCTCCCCAGCTGTTGATGAGCAAAATAAAAGCAGCTTGCAGGGAAAATTTATTTTCTTTTAGCTTTAAAAAAGCAATTATTGCTGCAGCAGATTCTAGACATGGTACAGATCTGCCACTTTACAGGTAGACTAAGGAGACCCCCCAGGCACTATATTGGAAGGATTTTTTCATTTTTTGCTTTCACTTTAAAAATCTAAAAAATACTGCTCATTTAAAAATTATGTTTTTCACAAACTTGTTTTTATTGATACATGTCCCCCAGGGCAGGACCCGGACCCCTATAACCATTGTATACCCCATTACTTATAAGCCATCAAAATGGGCACTTTTGATTTTTGACTTTTGGGTCCCATTGACTTTAATGCGGTTTGTTATTTGGGTTCGAACTTTCACGGTGTTCGAAAGTTGTGGTGCGAACCGAACAGGGGTCCGCTCGGCCCATCCCTAATTTCTACCTTTTCTATGATGAGATTGTCTGAGACCCAGCAGGGCAATACATTCAGGTGAGGGGAATCCTTGAGGAACCAATAGCCACTTTCATATTCTACTACACCCCCAATTTAGGATAATTGTCTTTTTTTCTATAAATATTTATCTCACTGCTTCAGTATAATAAGACAATTATCCTGATTGGTAGCACATCTAGGGTAGCTTTGAACATACTCCTTTACAAATCTAACAAAGACATATACTTAATTAAACATCTATTCAAGTTGGGTACAAAATTAGCCAGAATGCTCTTCCACCAAAACTAGGCCACTGTTTTCGAGGGAACTCAACCCCACCAAGCAAGATTATACTCATTATTCCCATGCTCATTACACCTATAAAAAAAATGGCCACTATTACCTCATCCTCATGTATGGGGTCATGTCCAAAGGGTTGTGATAAATAACATATACTCAGAATGGTTTAGAGTGGTTAGTGGGGTACCCCAAAGCTCTGTCCTGGGATCAATTCTATTACATTTTTTTATAAATGATATAGAGGATGGGATAAATAGCTCAATCTCAGTGTTTGCTGATGACACAAGAATATTCAGGGCAATAACAACACATCAGGATATAGAAACTTTACAAGAGGACCTGAATAAATTAATGGAGTGGGCTATTACATGGCAAATTAAGTTTAACATTGAAAAATGTAAGGTAATGCATTTGGGGGATAAAAGTTACTAATTGGAGAGAGAACCCCTAGGGCTTTCCAGGATGGAGAAGGATCGAGGGGCCCTAGTAGAAGACAGACTGAGCAATAGCATGCAGTGTCAAGCTGTGGCTACCAAAGGTAGCAGAATATTAGCATGCATTAAAAAGGGAATTTACTCCAGGAGATAAAAGTATAATCCTGCTACTTTATAAGACTCTGGTTCAGCTGCATCTGGAATATTCCATCCAGTTCTGGTCACCAATCCTCAGAAAGGATGTGATGAAACTGGAGAGAGTCCAGAGCAGGGCAATTAAATTAAAATGGGGACTGGAGGACCTCAATTATGAGGAAAGACTGCAAGAACAACATTTATTCTCCCTGAAGAGAGGAGATATGATAGCGATACACAAATATCTTAATGGAAATCCCTATGTAAGTAGGAAATTTTTCAGTCCCAGGGGGTGTAAGAGGACAGTAGCCACACAATGAGATTGGAAGAGAAGCGGTTTAACCTTAAGCTGTGTAGGGTTTTTTTCACTGTCAGGGCGTTACGGATGTCGAACTCCCTTACACAATCGGTGGTGTCAGCAAAAAGTATGGATAGTTTTAAAAGACTCTTGGATGGAATCTTAGCGAAAACAATATACGTGGATATGGGAAATGAAAACCTTATTCAACCTTACCAACTATGTAACTATGTAACTATGTATCCCATCTTTTACTTTGGTTAAAAAACAGAAGTTCTTTGGTAAGATCATTCCCCAAGATTAACAACTCTGTCCAATCTCAGGAGACAAGACACTTAATAAAGAAATTCTTAGCAACCCATCTGTTTTTTTTCAATATCAACATTCTACATTTTTCTTTAGCCTGAATTCTGAGAAGACCTCCCCTGTTATCAACTGGCAGTGGTTGGTCCACAAAGCCAACAGTAAGGGAATATGTCCTGATATAATTTTACTGTAAACTCTCCTAGTGTTTTTAAAAAAATTGGTAATTTAGTAGTTAAGGGAAGCAATGGCTAAGATTTTAATAGCTAATAGGAGAGCTGACAATGGACATTCCTGTCTAATGCCCTGGTAGATATATATAGGGTCAGATTTGTTACCCTTGTGATGTGAGCTGTTGAGGTGGAACATTAGGAACACAACAAAGTTATACAATTGGGTCTAAAGTTCCATGTAATCAGCATGTGGAAAAGGTTTTGCCATGGCAAGCTATTGACAGCTTTATGGAGGTCTAGTGAAAGTAGTACTCCTTTCCCATCCCTCCGGTCAGCCCCGTTTGATTTTAACATTTATTGCCCTTCCAGTTTAGTCTGATGCCTATCTATTAATGCTTAAGCTCACTTGACCTATAGAGTTATATTGTTCCAGAAATCCATTGAGCGGAATATCAAAAATATTTGGAACACTTTTTAATCACAGTTGATTATTGAAATTAGTCTGTAATTGGTGACATTACTTACATTTTTATTGGGCATGAGGATAATGCAAGTGTAGGCCCTGTTGAAGTCTGAATCTGGAAGGGTTCTCTGTCAGAGTACATTAAGATGTTAAGCCAGGTGTGACACTAGCATATCAATTTTTTTGTAGTATAATAGAAAGAAAATAAGAAATTACGCTCAGCGGTACACCCAAAATTGTAGCTGCTAGCACACCAAATAGATATTAACTGACACATAAAAAAGTAGTTAAACGTGCCGCACTCCTACAGTGATAAATACACAATAAATAGTTAAAAGTCCCAAAATAGTTCATTACAACATTACAAATGAGGATAATGCCAAAGTGAAAAGATCTTCAAACTCCAAATTGACATACATGTGCGCTTCAAGCAATGACTCCACAGAGAACCTTCGCCAAAGTATAAAATGAGTACACTTACCAAATTGTATTGACTCTTCATATTGCTGAAATCCTCCATAGTATCTTATAGCACCCCACACAGGACATTAAAGAATATCTGCCTCAATTCCAAAAAAAAGCATGTAAAAGAGGGGAAGGATTCTCCATAGTATAAAACCATCTCCAGAAATGTTTATTAAAAATTGCCAAAATACTCACAAAGTAAATCACAGAAAAGCTCATCAACCCAACAAGTCGGTCTCGGGATTGGAACCAGCCACTTCCAGGTTCGAAGGCGTGTGATGACGTCATGTGCGATGGCTTCCCTTTATGCGTTTCATCATATATGATGTCTTCTGCGGCGTGAAATAAGAGGAAACTGAAACTTGGTGAAACCAAGCCTCGTTTTAAATGCAGCAGAAAGATCATCCGAAAGGAAAACACTGCCAGACAATCATAGTCAGATCTATATAAGCATATCAACAATATAATGCAGTAAAGATATCTGGACCTCGGGCTCCAGAAGCTTTTGACTGCTGGAGAGCAAGTAGGAAATTCTCTGTTGCTATTTTCAATTCCATACTTTCCCTATAAGCCTGTGATTATGGAAAGGATCGGAAGGTTTGTAAAGAACTCATCAATAATTTGAATATAGACTTGGTATAGAGGGGTAATAAAAAGGGCAGAATACAGTAAAACCTTGGTTTGAGAGTAACTTGGATTGAGAGCGTTTTGAAAGACAAGCAATTTTTATTTTTTTTTATTTTTGACTTGATATTTAAGCAATGTCCTGATATAAAAGTAGCACCATGTCACAACTGAGTACAAGAAGAGAGGCGCCTCTAAGTGTAGCAATATGGTTACATCTAATGAAGGTACAACATTTAGCAACATATTGCTACACTTAGACCCCTTTCACACTGGGGTGCTTTGCAGGTGCTACAGCACTAAAAATAGTTCCTGCAAACTGCCCTGAAACAGCCGCTGCTTTGTCAACAATGTGAAAGCCCCCAGGGCTTTCACACTGGATCGGTGCGCTAGCAGGACGGTAAAAAAAGTCCTGCTAGCAGCATTTTTGGAGCGGTGAAGGAGCGGTGTGTATACCGCTCCTCCACCACTCCTGCCCATCGAAATCAATGGGGCAGCGTGGCTATACCGCCGGCAAATCGCCTCTGCAGAGGCTCTTTGCGGTGGTTTTTAACCCTTTCTCGGCTGCTAGCGGAGGATAAAACCGCCCCTCTAGTGGCCGAATAGCGGTGCAAATCCGACGGTAAAGCGCCGCTAAAAATAGCGGCACTTTACCGCCGACACACCTCCCGCACCAGTGTGAAAGGGGTGTTAGAGACGCCTCTCTTCTTTTTTATACTCTGGAGCTCCTGCTGGATTTTGCTTCTAATCCCCTTGTGGAGGCTTCCATTTGTGGATGGACATTTTATGGTTACACAACCTATCACATTGCTATAATCTTTTTATATGGACTATAAACTGAAGAACCTAGGAATAAGTGGTTTTGGAAGGAATCATTTAAGTTTCCATTATTTCTTATGGGGAAATTCGCTTTGATATACAAGTGCTTTGGATTACAAACATGTTTCTGGAACGAATTAAGCTCGCAATCCAAGGTTTAACTGTAATATGAATTATACTTCTGTAGTAATACTTAGGGATTCAGAGTGAAGGAACCATTAGGTTTCCAAATTCTGGGTATTGCATTGTGTGATGATTGAGACTACAAAAATTTATGTTTTTACAACCATTTTAATTAAAATGAATAAATGCATTGAAACAAAAAAGTTGCTGTTTAAATAAACAAACACAAATGTGTTCTCCTTCCCCTATATAGCCAGCACAGCACCATAGGTGGCTTGTAGGGCCATAGTTGGAGGGTATACCAGCTTGCCATGGGTATACCAGCTTGCATGCCCTGAAACAATACCCCACAGTTGGTATTTAGAGGCTGCAAGGACAATTTTTTTTGGCCATTTATTTTAAACCTCTAGATGGGTGTCTGAAGGTTAGGGGTGCATACATACATTTTGATTAAAAGTAACACGACAAATAAAACCAATAAATATTAATTAAAGCTTCAAAATACAATTTCTATGCCAATGACACCCAAATCTATCTCTCTACCCCTAAGCTCACCCCATCAGTTTTCTCACACGTCACTGATTTACTAACACACATATCTGACTGGATGTCACACCACTTGCTTAAACTGAATCTATTCAAAACCAAGGTCATACTAATTTCTCCCCCATGTGCCCCTGCCCATGACTTCTCTGTCAAGATCAATAGCAGAATTCAGTCCACACATGTGCTAGGGGTAACCCTGGACTCTGAACTGTGCTTTCAGGCCTATATCCAATGTCCAAATCATGCTGCCTCAACCTCTGCAACATCTCCAGAATAGGCCCCTCTTTAACCATTGACACCATTAACCTTCTAATTCACTCCCTGGTTATCTGTCACCTCGACTGCTGCAACTCCCTCCTAATTGGATTACCTTTACATAGACTATCCCCCCTTCAGTCCATCATAAATACTGCCACCAGACTCAACCACCTTACCAACCTTTCAGTGTTCACCCCTCTCTGCCAATCCCTCCACTGGCTTCCGCTCACTAAATGAATAAAAGTCAAAGAACTAACAACAACTTACAAAAGCCATCCATAACTCAGTCCCCCAGCTACATCACTACATCTCCCAAGCTTCTCCCATTCTTTGGAACTCCCTACCCCAATCTGTCCAACTATCTCCTAATCTATCCATCTTTAGACAAGCCCTGAAACCCTATCTCTTTAAAGAAGCCTAATCCTGCTTCTAACTTATACACATACATTTTTTGCTTTCTCCATCAACTCATCCCCCACAGCTATTACCTTTTGTATCACTTAAGCCTCCCTCTTAGATTGTAAGCTCTAACGAGCAGGGCCTTCTGATTCCTCCTGTACCAAATTGTATTGCAATTGTAATGTCTGCCTTCATTTTTTAAATCACTGCACAAACTGTTGGCGCTATATAAATCCTATATTATAATAATAATAATAATAATATTAAATAATATTAATAATAATAAATAAATAAAATATTGAAAGGCTAGACTATCCAGGGCAAGTCAGGTATAGGGGTTGATTTACTAAAACAATCTGGTGCACCTCTGCAAAGAAACCAATCAGCTTCCAGATTTCTTTGTCAAAGCTTAATTGAACAAGCTCATGTTAGAGGCTGATTGGCTACCATGTACAGCTTCACCAGATTTTGTGCTCTCCATTTTTAGTAAATCAACCCCATTGTGTCAGAAATGTAGCTATGAATAGATGTTACATGAATTTTAAAGTGAACCTTGTTTTAAGTTGAATCCGTAGGGGTCATGTGATCAGCAGAAAATATATTCTATACAGCTGGTAATAAGGCTGCAGCAGATTGTACTGAAAGATATACTGCGCAGCACAGAATGTTTTGAGGAGCAGCTGTTGTTTCAGTGATATGCCCACATAAAATATGATAGCGGAACACAAACGCGGTGCAGTCCCTTTTTATAAAGTCCCTCAAGATATCTAAATCATGAGATGGATTTTTCATATAAACATGCAATGGCAAAAGCAGACCAACACACATACCGCATGCTGGCTGTAAACACGTGCTATTGATTCCAATGTAAATACCGAGCAGATGACTTTACCTTCATTTAAAAGAAAAAAAAAAAAAAAGAGAAAAGTACACTTTGTTTTTTTATATAAGGGAAAGTTATACAATAAATACAAAAGGAAAAAGACTTGTTAAATTGTCTTATAGAAAGAGTAAAAACACATTTAAAAACCCGGGCAAATCGAAATCCATTTTAGCATTGGGCGAGCACCACTGAGTTACCCAAATACTTTATATATCTTCCAGAGTCAAGATTCCCCCCAGTTGCTTGTGTCTCCATCTCCTCATGTGTCTCTCACAGCTGGATTTTCCGTTTTTTTTATATTGTATGTTATGGACACTCCAGTAGGGAACAGTAAAACCATTATTTTCCCTTTGTCATACATATTGTAAGAGGACATAAATTGGGATAGTTTACCAACCATAAATATTAGCTGTGTACAATTGGCCTCCAAAACATTTTATATTATTAAGATTTCAAATGAACCACCATATTGTTTCTTACTTAAATAAATGGCAGCTCAATCACAACCCTACTTGTAAAGCACATCAAGATATCCTCCATAGTAATGAGAGAGTCGCCTGATCTCTTCTTTCTTCCATTTCTCTTCAAATGAACAGAAACCTTTAACCAAGGAGAACTTTGTTGGATCTTGAAACTTGGAACATGGGCTGGAATATGGTCTCATGATTTGAACTTGTACTGCATGTGCTCTGGCCAGACGTTGCTGTGCGTTCATGAGTGTGTGCAAATGCCCATGCGCATACTTACTGATATGCCTAAGCAGACAAAAATGCCTTTAAAAGGCCAGTTCCTCCTAACAGTGCTTAAAAATTTTACTTGCATCATAGTGCGTGGGTATCTTCTTGTCCACTTCTTGTTTTGCCTGTTTACATCTCGTGTACTTTAGTTTACCACCCAAGAGAATGTGGTATTTAGCCTGGGTTTACTTTAGGGCAGGGGCATTTTTCTAAATGCAGTGGGCATGATCATAAGTTAGAACCCCTTCCTCAAGAAAAATAATACATAAGCTTCATTCACATTTTGCCTATGTGATATTGCAGCCAGATCTGTAAATGCCATAGACCTTCATGAGTTGCAATTCTCGGCTTTGGACACGTACACGCTAAATGCTTTGCAGCACCCAGTGTGTATGCACACTAACCGGACTCCAAATATCTGTGTTCAGGGTTTGATCAGAGGTGCTGATGAGATGTAACTGTTCCTGTTCATGTGGATGGGTACATGCAATCAGTGCCACTCCAGCCAACCAGGGTTGTTGCTAGGATTGCAAAAGACTTTGGGGAACACTTGGCCACCCTAAGTAAAAGAATGAGACGAGGCAAAATATTGTGTGGCAAAATTGTGCTAATGGTGGGAGCCTGGCTATTGCAACACTACCTGGGCACTTACACCTCCTACTGCAGGAAAAATAAATTGTACAACAGAAGGTAGCATTCTGCACCCACATCAGCTTACATCTGGAGTGGAATATATCCTCATTCTTTTTAGTTCCTGATGTGCAACAATAACCTCCTTGACTATGACAATGGGGGTTATTTACAAAAGGCAAATCCACTTTGTACTGAAAGTGCACTTGGAAGCACAGCTCTAAATCTAAGGGATAGATCTGAAATGAGTGGAAGCTCTGCTGATAAAAAAAAAAATGTAATTACCATATTTATCGGTGTATAACATGCAACTTTTCCCCCTGAAAATAGGGGGAAAATCGCTAGTGCATGTTATACGCCGACAGCGTACCTCGGAGAGGAAGGAGGGGGACGAGTGTCGCTGGAATTCACCGAGCCGTCATCTCCTCTCCAATCAGCTCTTCGCTCGGCTCTCACTCGGCTCTAACTCAGCTCGCATGTCACACACACAGTCCCGCCTCCACCACCCACATTGGACCAGTGTTCTGTCTATCACAGGAGCTGGTCCAATGCCGATGGTGGAGGCGGTACTGTGTATGTGACTGCCGACTGAGAGCTGAGTAAACAGATGGCGGCTCGGTGATTTCCTATGAGAGATGGTGAGCTGCATTGATGGGGGAGATGGGCACAGATCAGGCTGCAGATGGGCACATAACAGGATGCAGATGGTCACAGAACAGGCTGCAGATTGGCACAGAACAGGCTGCAGATGGGCACAGATCAGGCTGCAGATGGGCACAGAACAGGCTGCAGATGGGCACAAATCAGGCTGCAGATGGGCACAGATCAGGCTGCAGATGGGCACAGATCAGGCTGCAGATGGACACAGAAAAGGCTGCAGATGGGCACAGATCAGGCTGCACTGAAGCTGTAGATGGGCACAGATCAGGCTGCACGGAAGCTGCATATGGGCACAGATCAGGCTGCACGGAAGCTGCATATGGGCACAGATCAGGCTGCATTGAAGCTTCAGATGGGCACGGATTAGGCTGCATTGATGCTCACTGACCATTATTTTTCTTCAAAGGGGTTTATTTAAAAAAAAAAAACTTCCCTCTTAAATTGGGGTGCGTGTTTTATGCCGGCGCTTGATATACGCCGATAAATACGGTATATTTTGTAATGCTGAACATAAAAAGAAAATGAAAGCATATTCAAAAAACATTCTGCTGGAGTGTTGATATTGGTTGTGTACAGTATGTGTATTTCTAACTGTATTCACTGCTGACTATCTGAAGGACTGAAATGTATGGATCTTCCCCCATATTGTTTTTTTCTTTTTTTTTGTGAGTACTTGTATGCCTTATTAATGGATTGTCTTCCCTTTTGATCTGTTTAACTGTTTGAATAGCTGTTATCTATGTACCACTTACGTGTGCTAATAAAGAGCAATCGTGCTTGTTAAAAACCTTTCTGCTCTCTCTTTAAAACTTTATCCACACAGAAGAAAATGAAAATGTAATGAAAGACCCTCAATATACCACGTGGAAACAAAAACTATTACATATTACCAATAAAGAAACAGAAATATACAGTGCGTGGAAATAGTTAAAAAGGAGAGAAGACCAAAGTCCTTGGATCCAGAACATTATCTGGTTCAGAAGACGCTTTCTGCAATCCCCTCCTCTAAGAAAAGGATTAATTTTTTGTTCTTGCCTAAAGGGAGATATTACATGTTACCATCATGACAGGTAAGAAAGTGGTTACATTTGATGGATTAAAAGATTCCTCTTTAAGTTGTTCTAAAATCCTGTCAAATAGTGACAGTTGTAAGCGCAGCCCGCATACTGAACATTATTAAGGTTACATGTGAGCAGATCTATTACATTTCCCATGCCGCAGTTGGCATACTGTTTCATAATGCTTGCCATGTGTCCTACAATTACATTTTTTCCAGCATAGTTTATATAGCAACTTTTTCATCTGTTGGGCTCACCTGTAAAAGCCAACTACCAAAACTGTATTTTTATTATAGCGCCCTCCTAGTTAGGCTGCTAGGCAAATTTAGTTTTTGGCTCCTGCTGTAACCAGAGGAGCAGTAATCGTTTGTTCTGGTCTGTTCGGGGCTTCACAGTCTGGGAGTTTGATTGCATCCCTCTGCCTTTAGAAGATGTTTCTAGAACTTAGGGAGGATAGAATTCAAATGACCAGCCTGTATATTGAGCGGAGCTGGATTCTGGGTTTCTTTTCAACAAGCTTGTTTCAGGATTTTGTATGTAGAGCCTGCTGTCTCTGTGAGCCAGTCTAACTGTACCTGTGCTAAAGCCACTTCATGATGGTCCCCAGCCGTTAACCAGTCTAACTGTACCTGTGCTATAGCTACTTTATGGTCCCAAGCTGTAAGCCAGTCTAACTGTACCTGTGCTAAAGCTACTTCATGGGCCCCAGCTGTGAGCCAGTCTAACTATACCTGTGCTAAAGCCACTTCATGGTCCCCAGCCATTAACCAGTCTAACTGTACCTGTGCTATAGCTACTTCATGGTCCCAAGCTGTGAGCCAGTCTAACTGTACCTGTGCTAAAGCCACTTCATGGTCCGCAGCCGTTAACCAGTCTAACTGTACTTGTGCTATAGCTACTTCATGGTCCCAAGCTGTAAGCCAGTCTAACTGTACCTGTGCTAAAGCTACTTCATGGGCCCCAGCTGTGAGCCAGTCTAACTATACCTGTGCTAAAGCCACTTCATGGTCCCCAGCCACTAACCAGTCTAACTGTACCTGTGCTATAGCTACTTCATGGTCCCAAGCTGTGAGCCAGTCTAACTGTACCTGTGCTAAAGCTACTTCATGGTTCCCAGCTGTGAGCCAGTCTAACTGTACCTGTGCTAAACCTCCTTCTCGGTCCCAGCCGTGAGCCAGTCAAATAGTATCTGTGTTAAAGCTACTTCATGAGCCCCAGCCATTAACCAGTCTAACTGTACCTATGCTAAAGCTACTTCATGGTCCCCAGCTGTGAACCTATATCATGGTTCCCAGCTGTGAGTAAAAGATTGTGCTGCTGCTGTTTAGAGAGGGAGAAAGAGTTGTCCACTGCAGACTTGTGCTCAAGCGTTTGGAGTATCCCACAGCACCCCACATTATTATTATTATTATTGTAGAAACTTTCTACAAGCAATAAAATACAAAAAGACAAGACCCTAGACCAGTGGCATCAACCTTGTCCTCAGGGCCCACTAACAGGCCAGGTTTTATGTATTACATTGGGGAGATGCAGACTAGAATACTGCAATCACTGAGCAGCAAATTATATCACATGTGATGTATTTCCGTTATCTTGCAAACCTGGCCTGTTAGCGGGCCCTGAGGACAGGGTTGATGACCACTGCCCTAGACTGTTCAATGAGCGTGAGTGAATGGACTGTTATTATGTGTCTGGCTGCTTTTGCACTGTTTTTGGAAAAAAACTGTTAAATGTACAGCGGTTTCTTTGGGAGTAGCGCTACATTTTTTGTTACAGAAAGGTTTAGTTCCATCAGGAACCAGCAACCCTTTCCACCTCAAAGTGTATGTTATCCTAAATATTTATGTTTTTATATGTGTATGTCCATTGGAAGTATCTTGTTGGTCCACCTTTCATAATTGTTCTAAACCAGGGGTTCTTAACCTGGGGTCCACAGACCCCTATGCATTCCATGGATGGGTTTCCGGTGTCCCAGTAGGGTGAGGTAACAAATAACATTTACATCCACTATACAGCCCCCCTCTCCGTCCCAATCAATGGTTTCTTAATTAAATAAATGAAAGAAAACGCACCCAGCCACTGCTAATACTGCCGACCGCTTTGATTCAATTTGTATCATCATGGGGTTCCATAGCTTTCATCAGCTTCTTAAAGGGGTCCATGACTCAAGAAAGTCAAGAACCACTGTTCTAAAAAGACCACACAAAGCACAGAAGCCAATCCGTTCTTGCATGGTCTGTTTTCACGCTTAGTCCGGTTATTCAGAAGTACAGGACACTATGCAAACGCACAGCATGCCTGTATTGGGTAGTCTGTTTAGTCACACCCCCCCCCCCCCCCCCTCCAACCAATCATAGCCTTTGCTTGCCCCTGCGCCTACCTATCTTTACTAATCTATACAAAAAGGTCTGTATACTTACCTATTTTCAATCTGCTCCTGTATGGTCATGTGATCCTGCAGCTGTGTGTAAGGCTGCATTCACACCCAGGCATTCTGTTTCTGCCCACGTTTTAGGAAGCACGCAAACAATGTGGCAAAATGCGCAACATCCTTGCGGTGCCATTATTTCTTAATGGCACCCCAAATGGGCAACAAACCATGGGACTGCTACTCACGTTTGCAGAACGCAAAATGCAGCAAACCATGGGACATAATACGTGCTTGGCTCAGTGTCGAAAAAGGGTACTTGTGTTTGTCACACATAGGGAAGCCCATTCAAATGTGGAAAAAAACATGTTAAAACAAGAGACACATCACCAGGTGTGAATAGGACCTAAGGGAGCCTGTGACCTCTATATTATAGGAAGCGTACACAGCTCTGATCTTTCTCACAATGTGGCATCACACAGATCTCAATCCTTCCAAATATCTCATATCTGGAAACAGATTCCATAAACATTATTCCAGAAAAGAAACATAGTGCTCTCCGTTTTGATAAAAAAAACACTTACATAAATTAGGCAATGCTAAGTGCTTGTAAATCCTGTACTCGTTAATCAACTACACTCACCTGCTCACTTCTCAGCACTCCTCTCTCAGTAGTGACTGTGTATCAGCTCCAGCGTGATGACGTCACCAGGGAATTCTCCACCTAATGAATTACATCTCGACTAGACTTCGTCAGGAGCCTCTGCCCCTGTGCGGATAAGATTGATTATTATGCAGGGGATTTACAAGTACTTAGTATTGTTTTATTCATATAAGTGTTTTTAATCTGAGTTTTTTAATAAAATCTAAACTGTGAGCACTATGTTTCTGTTCTTGTTTTTTGAAGATAACGTTTATGGAATCTGGTCCTGGATATGAGATACTTGTAAGGATTAGGATCTATGTGACACCATGTTGGGAAAAAGATCTGCGTTGGGTAAGACCTCCTATGATTTAGAGGTCCATCTATATGGGTGACCATACATCTTCAACTGTAGGTGAAGGATTGATTGGATCATCTGTTTGAGGCATAAGGAGGAGATTGATTCAGAAAAATATGGGGTGGCATAACGTTGAATATAGAAGAACACCACTGTCTTATAAAGTTGTTTGGAGTTGGACACTTATGAAACTTGGGCAGAACAGGGTTACAAAGTAGGCAGAGCTGGCACCGTCCTACGGGCCCAGCAACAACCGATCAAAATAATATTGATTTGAAAATTACAATGAAGCTTTCTTAAAATGTTTACCAAAGAAAAAAAAAAATGAGTCAACTCAAAAAAGCGAAAACGCTACATTAAATACTCTATATAGAAAAAAACCTGTATTAACCACTTGCCTACTGGGCACTTTCACCCCCTTCCTGCCCAGACCAATGTTCAGCTTTCAGTCCTGTCACACTTTGAATGACAATTGCTGCACTGTACCCGTATGAAATTTTCCCACACAAATAGAGCTTTCTTTTGGTGGTACATAATCACCACTGGGTTTTTTATTTTTTGCTAAACAAACAAAGGCCAGAAATTTGAAAAAAAAAATTAAACATTTTTCCTAGTTTGTTATAACATTTTGGAAACAGGTAATTTTTCTCCTTCACTGATGTACGCTGATGAGGCAGCACTGATGGGCACTGATAGGTGGCACTGATGGACACTGATGAGGCCCTTTACCCTGATCTGTGATTAGCAGAGTCCAAAAGGACTCAGCAATCACATAGTGGGCCCTCCCGACAAAGTAAGCCCATGCTGTAGCCGTCTTTTGGGGGGCGAAAAGTGGTTAATGTAATGTACCCAATGACAACTTAAAGTAAATAAACAATATACATCAGGTTTACATTAAGGTTTGTCTCTAATGCCCTGTACACGCGGTCTAACTTTCCGACGGAAAATGTGCGATCGGATTCTGTTTCGGAAATTCTGATCATGCGTGCGCTCCATAGGACTTTTTCAGAATTTCCGACACAGTTTGAGATCTGGATCTAGATTTTTCCGACCACAAAATATTCGATCGTGTGTAGACAATTCCGACGCACAAAGTGCCAGGCAATGCTGAGAATAAATTACGAGACGAAAGCTGTTGGCTAATGGCTTTTTTATAGTCCCGCCATCAGACAGTACAGTTACAATACAATTCAATACAGGAGGAATCAGAGGGCCTTACTCATTAGAGCTTACAATCTAGAAGGGAGGGTCAAGTGATACAATAGGTAATATCTATGGGGGAGGAGGTAATGGAGAAAATAAGAGAACAGTTAGTTGGAGGCAGGATAGGCTTCTCTGAAGAGAAAAGTTTCCAGGGATCGCCTAAAAGTGGATAGAGCTGGACAGTGTCGGGACAAGGTCCCCCAGGGAAAACATAACTAACTGCGCACTCCCCCCCAAGATGTATGAGCATTATGTGTCAGCAAAAATCCCCCCACAAAAAAACTGACCACCGTCTGCATGCTTACTCCCCCCCCTTCAAAAAAATTAAATCCTCCAAGCACAAATCCTCTACCCCTAAAATTTCTCCTGCTAGTAAACATCTTCCCCCTTCCCCCACTTCAAATCCCCCTCTCAGCACAAATTCCTCCCAGATACCCACTCCAAGCACAAATCTTCTTTCCCCTAACCCCCTCCCAACACAAATCCCCCTAAATCACCACTCTTAGCACTCCCCCTCCCAAATTTCCCCTCCTAGAACAATACTTACCCTCTACAGCCCCCTTCCCCAAATTCCCACTTCCAACACCAACCCCCCCCCAATCTCCTTGTGGCACCCTCCCACCTTGCATGATACCACAGTGCTCAGGGCAGCCGCCCCTCCTGCCCACCCCCTGTCCCGGGCCTGGAGTTGGAGCTAGGCGGACAGATAGGGGTAGGGAATTCCAAAGGATGGAGGTGAGCATTAGAGGAGGGGATGAGGGAGCTAGAGAGCAGGAGGTCTTGGGAGGAAGGAAGGGAATGATTTGATTGGTATTTTGAGACTAGGTTAGTGATGTAGCTCAGTGGTCATCCACCCTGTCCTCAGGGCCCATTAACAGGCCAGGTTTGCAAGATAACAGAAATACATCACAGGTGAAATTATTTGCTGCTCAGAGATTGCATTCTAGTCTGCATCTCCCCAAGGTAATACATAAAACCTGGCCTGTTAGTGGGCCTTGAGGATAGGGTTGATGATCACTGATGTAGCTGGTGCCACGTTGTGGAAGGGTTTACATTAAATTGATAAACATAGGCCATGAAAAACTGTTTACCAGTTCTTTGAAAACTACAAACTGTCAGCCGCAAAGGTAGTTTTTCCATATACAGAAGTCTGTGAATTGATGTTTGTTTTTTTAACCACTTGCCGACCGATGCACACCGATATACGTCGGCCCAGTGGCAGCGGTGAGCAAATGGACATACCTGTACATCCCCTTTAATTGGCAGGGCTAGCATGCATGCCTGCCGCATACAGCGTGACCATGCCCACGGGAGCGGCGGACTCGATGTCCACCGGTATCCCAGCAATCGTGTCACGGAGCCGTAGAATGGGGAGATGTAAACAAGGCATTTCCCCGTTCTGCCGTAACAAGACAGAGATCACTGCTCCCTGTCATTGGGAGCAGTGATCAGTGTCATGTGAGTTGAAGCCCACCCCCCCTACAGCTAGAATCATTCCCTAGGACATACCTAACCCCTTGATCACCCCCTAGTGGTTAACCCCTTCCCTGCCAGTGTCATTTATTATTGTCAGTAATTGGTGCATTTTTATAGCACTGATTGATGTATAAATTCCAATGGTCCCAAAATAGTGTCAAAAGTGTCCGATGTGTCTGCCATAATGTCGCAGTCACGATAAAAATCGCTGATCGCCACCATTACTAATAAAAGAAAATAGATAATAAAAATGCCACAAAACTATCCCCTAGACGCTTTTGCGCAAACCAATCAATATACGCTTATTGCGATTTTTTTACCAGAAATATGTAGAAGAATACATATCGGCCTAAACTGAGGAAAAAAAAAAATGTATATATATTTTAGTGATATTTATTATAGCAAAAAGTAAAAAATAATGCTTTTTTTTCAAAATTGTTGCTCTTTTTTCTGTTTATAGCGCAAAAAATAAAAACTGCAGAGGTGATCAAATACCACCAAAAGAAAGCTCTATTTGAGGGGGAAAAAGGATGTAAATTTTGTGTGGGTGCAACATCGCACGGCCGCGCAATTGTCAGTTAAAGCAGTACCATATCGAAAAAAAGTGCTCTGGTCAGGAAGGGGGTAAAATCTTCCAGGGCTGAAGCAGTTTAACTGTGACAGCGAGTTGGGAGAGAAAATCCCTGGTTAACTGTCACTAGAGGCGGCAGATTGGGGAGGGGCTGCAGCAGTGGGAACATGTTACCCTAAAAACTGGGGTGGACCGTGGAACATGTAACAAGTTCCCAAAGGTGAATTTATCCTTTAATATTTGAGAATTGACTAGTCTGATTTGCTGCAGTAACTGACCCATGTAAAGAAACTTTAATCTTCATGGTCAGTTTGGGTTGTGCCCACTCTTCTCTGATATCCTGCATGGAAGTAAATGTATCCATTATCAAGGAAAAAAAAGAAAAAAAGAAAAAGTGAAGTGACTGTCACTTTCGAAATAAAACTGAGTTATTGTTTCCAGTTTGAAAAGAACAGCAACAAGTATAGGAAAGCTATATGCGATCTTTGTCCTTTTCTCCCCTTAGACACCTGCACTCATATAGAGTTTCACTGAGTCCTGAAAAATAAATGCATAGCTTCAGTCTCCTAATCCAAGTGGCTCCAGAGGCCACTGATATTTGAGAAGTTAAACTGATGATTCTGGGCGTCGTAGGGGCAGCTTAATCTTTTTTAATTCAAATCAACTGAGTCCCATGTGGCGCTAGGATGATACCCTATATGCTGCAATCAGACTGACCTAGACTTCTTCTGCTCTAAATGATTAATGAAACTGCCTCCCAGTTTGTTCCTATGGTGATGTGAAACTTGACACGTTGAAGGAATCTGCCATTCACACTGAAGGAAGTAGCTGCAAATGAAAACAACCAACTTTTCTTTCTTTTTTTTTTTTTGCAGTAAATAATTTCGAGAGCTTTGACATGTCTTGGGTTGCAAATTGCTTCCGAAATTCAAGCGATTTTGTCACACATGAAGTTAGCACGCCGCATTGTAGAACACTTTAAAACAATAAAATAATTGTTTTTACTTTCTATGTTCTTGCTGTACTGTAGAGTGATCAGCAGTGACAAATCAATGGTACTCCTGCTGATGTCTGACTCTTAGGGGGTTATTTACGAAAAGTCAAATCAGGGGCGGACTGACAACTCATGGGGCCCCCAGGCAATAGGAGATTATGGGGCCCCCAGGTAATCAGAGATTATGGGGCCACACAGTATACACACACACACACAGTATACAATCACATGGTATACACAGACATGTTTCTATTGGCTGAGACAGGGCTGGACTGGGACAGAAATTTGGCCCTGGACTTCATCCAGACCGGCCCACTTACATTTTGAGTGTCCCATCAGCACCACCTTACATCAGAGTTTCCCATCACCAGCCCCCTTACAACAGAGTGTCCCATCAGCACCCCTTACATCAGAGTGTCCGATCAGCACCCCTTACATCAGAGTGTCCCATCAGCACCCCTTACATCAGAGTGTCCCATCAGCACCCCTTACATCAGAGTGTCCCATCAGTACCCCCTTACAACAGAGTGTCCCATCAGCACCCCTTACATCAGAGTGTCCCATCAGTACCCCCTTACAACAGAGTGTCCCATCAGCACCCCTTACAACAGAGTGTCCCATCAGCACCCCTTACATCAGAGTGTCCCATCAGCACCCCTTACATCAGAGTGTCCCATCAGCACCCCTTACATCAGAGTGTCCCATCAGCACCCCCTTACATCAGAGTGTCCCGTCAGTACCCCCTTACATCAGAGTGTCCCATCAGCACCCCTTACATCAGAGTGTCCCATCAGCACCCCTTACATCAGAGTGTCCCATCAGTACCCCCTTACATCAGAGTGTCCCATCAGTACCCCCTTACATCAGAGTGTCCCATCAGCACCCCTTACATCAGAGTGTCCCATCAGCACCCCTTACATCAGAGTGTCCCATCAGCGCCCCCTTACATCAGAGTGTCCCATCAGCAGCCCCCTTACATCAGAGTGTCCCATCAGTACCCCCTTACATCAGAGTGTCCCATCAGCACCTCCTTACATCAGAGTGTCCCATCAGCACCTTCTTACATCAGAGTGTCCCATCAGCACCTTCTTACATCAGAGTGTCCCATCAGCACCCCCTTACATCAGAGTGTCCCATCAGCACCCCCTTACATCAGAGTGTCCCATCAGCACCTCCTTACATCAGAGTGTCCCATCACCAGCTCCCTTACATCAGAGTGTCCCATCAGCACCTCCTTACATCAGAGTGTCCCATCAGCAGCCCCCTTACATCAGAGTGTCCCATCAGCACCCCCTTACATCAGAGTGTCCCATCAGCACCCCCTTACATCAGAGTGTCCCATCAGCACCTTCTTACATCAGAGTGTCCCATCAGCACCCCCTTACATCAGAGTGTCCCATCAGTACCCCCTTACATCAGAGTGTCCCATCAGTACCCCCTTACATCAGAGTGTCCCATCAGCACCCCTTACATCAGAGTGTCCCATCAGCACCCCTTACATCAGAGTGTCCCATCAGCGCCCCCTTACATCAGAGTGTCCCATCAGCAGCCCCCTTACATCAGAGTGTCCCATCAGTACCCCCTTACATCAGAGTGTCCCATCAGCACCTCCTTACATCAGAGTGTCCCATCAGCACCTTCTTACATCAGAGTGTCCCATCAGCACCTTCTTACATCGGAGTGTCCCATCAGCACCCCCTTACATCAGAGTGTCCCATCAGCACCCCCTTACATCAGAGTGTCCCATCAGCACCTCCTTACATCAGAGTGTCCCATCACCAGCTCCCTTACATCAGAGTGTCCCATCAGCACCTCCTTACATCAGAGTGTCCCATCAGCAGCCCCCTTACATCAGAGTGGCCCACTGAGCCATCGGCCCACGGGGAAACTCCCGGTAGTCCCGGTGGCCAGTACATGCCTGGGCTGAGAAGGTACTGGAGAGGTGGGGCAGCTATAATCTCAGGATTTTTAGACCAAAAGGATGTCGGTAAGTAGTAGATCCGAGGGGGACATGCAAGGAGAGTAAAAAAACATTTTAGGTTGCACATGATTGTATGATAAAATCAGCGGAGCTTCCACTCATTTCAAATCTACCCCTAATGCCCCATACAGACGGTCGGACATTCCGACAACAAAATCCATTGTTTTTTTTTCGACGGATGTTGGTTCAAACCTGTCTTGCATACACATGGTCGCACAAAGTTGTCGGAAAATCCGATGGTTCAGAATGCGTATAACACGTACGACGGGACTATAAAGAGGCCAGTAGCCAATAGGGATGAGCTCAGGCGTGTTTGCATGGTACACGTGCAGAGCCCGCCAGGAAGTCGGCGCAGCGCTGCGCTAATCACAGGCAGTGAGACATTGCCCTGATGTGCGGCTGTAGAGATCGGGCAATGTCTCACTGCCTGTGATTAGCGCAGCACCGACTTCCTGGCGGGCTCTGCACGTGTTCCATGCGAACATGCCGGAGCTCATCCCTAGTAGCCCATAGCATTCATCTCTTAGTCTATTCTGAGCATGCATGGCACTTTGTCCGTCGGAATTCTCTACACACGATCGGAATTTAAACGATCGGAGTTTGTTGTTGGAAAATTATAGATCCTGCTCTCAAACTTTGTGCACCAGAAAATCTGATGGAAAAAGTCAGATGGAGCCCACACACAATCGGATTTTCCAACAACATGCTCAGATCACACATTTTCCGTCGGAAAATCCAACCGTGTGTATGGGGCATTAGATTTACAGCGACTGCACTTCCAAGTGCACTTTCTATGCAATTTCAAGTGCACTTTGCAATTGTAGTGGCAAGTGGATTTGCCTTTCGTAAATAACCCCCTATGGCAGAAACATGTATTTAGTTCTTATAGTGGTTCTAAAGTCTAATGCCGCGTACACACGATCGGACATTGCGACAACATAATCCATGTGATTTTTTCCCGACGGATGTTGGTTCAAACTTGTCTTGCATACACACGGTCACACAATGTTGTGGGGAAATTCCAAACGTCAAGAACGCGGTGATGTACAACACGTATGACGAACCAAGAAAATTGAAGTTCAATAGCCAGTGCGGCTCTTCTACTTGATTCTGGACATGCGTAGAACTTTGTACTTCGGAATTGTGTACACAGGATCGGAAATTTCTGACAACAGATTTTGTTGTCGGAAAATTTGAGATCCAGATCTCAAATTTTGTGTATCGGAAATTCCGATGGAAAGTGTCCGATGGAGCCTACACACGGTCAGAATTTCTGACAAAAAGCTCCCATCGAACATTTTCAGCCAGAAAATCCGACCGTGTGTGCGCGGCATAAGGCTACTTTCACACTGGGGTGGGCGTGCATGGGCGATAAAGCTTTACCGTTGTTTTAGAGGCTCTATTCAGTCACTAGTGGGACGATTTTAACCCCGCTAGTGGTCAAAAAAGGGTTAAAACTGCCCGCAAAGCATCGCTTTGCTGGCGGGTCTACAGCGCTGCCCCATTGTTTTCAATGGGAAGGGGCACTTTAGGAGCGGTGAATATACCGCTCCTATAGCGCTGCAAAGATACGGCTTGCAGGACTTTTTTGACCATCCTGCAAGCGCACCGCTCTAGTGTGAAAGCCCTCGGGCTTCCACATTGGAGTGCATTGAGCAGCTCTTTCAGGGTTCTTTGCAGGCGCTATTTTTAGCACTATAACGCCTGCAAAGCGCCTGATGCCGCGTACACACGTAGCAGACTATCCGCCGGACTGTCCGCCGGACTTTCCGAACGGGCTACTTGCCCACACACGGCACTTTTTCAGCGGACTAATACGGCATACTAAGTCCGCCGGACTATCCGCCGTACTTTTGAAATGAACGGACTCGCCCACACATGCGGAGGAAAGTCTGCTCATTTTGAGCGCGTCTCCAGGTAGACGGGGCCCGCGAAGGATGAGTCGCTAGCCCCGCGAGCTGGTATGGACTTAAAGGGAAACCCCAACGCCAAAAAAATCGGTGTGGGGTTCCCCCCCAGGTCCACATCAGACCCTTGTCCGACCACGCTACCCGGCCGGCCAGGAAAGGGGGGGACGAGCGAGCGGCCCCCCTCCTGAGCCATACCATGCTCAACATGGGGGGCGCCTTGGGGAAGGGGGGCCGCGCGGCCCCCCCCACCCCAAAGCACCTTGTCCCCATGTTGATGAGGACAAGGGCCTCTTCCCGACAACCCTGGCCGTTGGTTGTCGGGGTCTGCGGGCGGGGGGCTTATCGGAATCCGGGAGCCCCCTTTAATAAGGGGGCCCCCGGATACCGGCCCCCCACCATATGTGAATGAGTATGGGGTACAATGTACCCCTACCCATTCACCTGTAAAATAAAGTACAAAAAAACACAACACACAGGGGTTAAAATAGTTTATTGCACAGCTCCAGGGGTCTTCTCGCCGGACTCCTCTGCTATCTTCTTCTAGCTCTTTTACTAGCGGAGGAGCCCGGCTTTCTTCCTCGCCGCCGCCCTCTTCTTCCGACTTCGGGGGTCTTGTCCCCCTCTTCGGTTCTTCTGCCGCCGCCGTCGCCACCGCCGCCGCCTTCTGTTCTTCTCTTCTTCTCTTCAGATGTTGCCTCGTCGCATCCTCCGCTCACAATGGCACCGACGCGACGCGCGGCGACTTATATAGGGAAATCACCGGATGATGTCCCCGCCCATTATGGTGTCACAGTCCCAGAGGATGCTGGGACTGTGACATCATAATAGGCGGGGACATCATCCGGTGATGTCCCTATATAAGTCGCCGCTCGTCGCGTCGGTGCCATTGTGAGCGGAGGATGCGACGAGGCAACATCTGAAGAGAAGAACAGAAGGCGGCGGCGACAGCGGCGACAGAAGACCGGGCCACCGCCTGTAAAAGAGCTAGAAGAAGGCGCGGTGGCCCGGCAGGAGAACCGAAGAGGGGGACAAGACCCCCAAAGTCGGAAGAAGAGGGCGGCGGCGAGGAAGAAAGCCGGGCTCCTCCGCTAGTAAAAGAGATAGAAGAAGATAGTGGAGGAGTCCGGCGAGAAGACCCCCGAAGACCCCCGGAGCTGTGCAATAAACTATTTTAACCCTTGTGTGTTGTGTTTTTTTGTACTTTATTTTACAGGTGAATGGGTAGGGGTACATTGTACCCCATACTCATTCACATAGAGTGGGGGGCCCGTATCCGGGGGCCCCCTTATTAAAGGGGGCTCCCGGATTCCGATAAACCCCTTGCCCGCAGGCCCCGACAACCAACGGCCAGGGCTGTCAGGAATAGGCCCTTGTCCTCATCAACATGGGGACAAGGTGCTTTGGGGTGGGGGGGCTGCGCAGCCCCCCCTTCCCCAAGGCGCCCCTCCATGTTGAGGGCACGCAGCCTGGTACAGCTCAGGAGGGGGGGGGGGGGGGCGCTCGCTCGTCCCCCCTTTTCCTGGCCGGCCTGGTAGCGTGCTCTGACAAGGGCCTGATGTGGACCTGGGGGGGACCACCCACTCCGATTTTTTCGGCGTTGAGGTTCCCCTTTAAGTCCATACCAGGTGGCGGGGCCAGCGTTGCATCCTTCACGGGCCCCGCCTACCTGGAGATCTGCTCAAAATGAGCTGACTTTTCTCCGGGCGGGAAAAGTCCGTTCATTTCAAAAGTACGGCAGACTGGCATACGCACGGCAGGATTGCCCGCCGAAATGCAAGTCTGGCGGGAAGATTTGAGTGCAAAACTACTTTCCAAGTCCGCCGTACTTTTGAGTTAAAAAAGTCCGCCGGAGGCTACACACGGGGGGGGGGGGGTTGTCTGGCGGACTTGAGTTTGCCGGACTTTTCCACCCGATTGTTTGATCGTGTGTACGTGGCATCAGTGTGAAAGTAGCATACATTTTTTTTACCTTAAGGGGAAATAAAGTCTAACATTAAAAAAAAAAACTTTGAGCAGGCAGGCTCTTTATTGCAGAAGAGGCATGCAATGTCTCTTCTGCAATAAAATACACCTACAGTGCCTTGAAAAAGTATTCATACCCCTTGAAATTTTCCACATTTTGTCATCTTAATATAACCGAGCTCTTAATATTTCCTCCCCCACGTGCCCCTTCCCCTGACTTCTCTGTCAAGATCAATGGCACATCTATCAGTCCATCCACACATGCCAGGGTGCTAGGGGTAACCTTAGACTCGGAACTGTCCTTTCAGGCCCACATACAAGCCCTGTCCAAATCATGCTGCCTTAGCCTCTGCAACATTTCCAGAATACGCCCCTTTTTAACTAATGACACCACCAAGCTTCTAATTCACTCCCTGGTCATCTCTCGCCTCGACTACTGCAACTCCCTCTTCACTGGATTACCTTTACATAGACTATCCCCCCTTCAGTCCATAATGAATGCTGCTGCAAGACTCATCCACCTTACCAGCCATTCAGTGTCCTCCATCCCTCTCTGCCAATCCCTCCACTGGCTTCCACTCACCCAACGAATAAAATTCAAAGTACCAACAATAATTTACAAAGCCTTCCATAACTCTGCCCTCAGCTACATCACTAACCTAGTCCCAAAATACCAACCAAGACACTCTCTTCGGTCATTCCAAGACCTCCTTCTCTCTAGCTCCCTTGTCACCTCCTCCCATGCTCGCCTCCAGGATTTCTCCAGAGCTTCTCCCATCCTTTGGAACTCCCTACCCCAATCTGTCTGACTGCACCCTAATCTATCCGATCCCTGAAAACTCTTCTCTTCAAAGAAGCCTATCCTGCTTCTAAGTAACACTTGTTTTTACTTTATTCATCAGCTCACCCCCCCCCCCCCCCCCCCACAGCTATTACCTTTTTTATCAATTGACCCTTCCTTTTTAGATTGTAAGCTCTAACGAGCAGGGCACTTTGATTCCTCTTGTGTCAAATTGTAATATAACTGTAATGTCTGCCCTCATGTTGTAAAGCGCTGTGCAAACTGTTGGCGCTATATAAAACTTGTATAATAATAATAATGTTTCAACTAATAATATAAATGTATTTCATTGGGATTTTATGTGATAGACCAACACAAAGCGGCACATAATTGTGAAGTGGAAGGAAAAAAGATAAATGGTTTTCAAACTTTTTTACAAATAAGTCAATCAAAGTTGGTCAGCCAATAAGGAGAGAAAGGGCGTGGGCCGCGGACACAGGGAGCTTTGACTCGGCCCATAGCAAGCTGCATGCTGTGGGGGCACTCGACAGGAGGGAGAGACCCGGAGAGCCAAAGAGAGACCTGAGAAGAGCATACCCCCCCAACATTTTGAGATGGGAATGAGGGACACCCACTAGCAAACGTAGGTAGGCATAGGACATGCCCCCTGTCACACCCCCTTAAAGGAGAATTAACCAAAAAAAAGGTTCATTAAATCCACAAGGGCTTTTTTTTTACCACTACTATTATATACTATACTCTTATACTATAAAAAAAAATAGACTTTACAATCACTTTAGGGCAAAAAGCACTCCATTATCTGTCCTTCTCCCTACCTCTGTCCCTAAAGACTCTAAAGACTCATCCATCACCCATCTTCAAAGGAGAAACTGAAGCCGCGTACACACGGGCGGACTGTCTGTCCAACTTAGTCTGCCGAAACACATTTCAGCAGACAGTCTGCTCGTGTGTGGCCTTCAGCGGACTTTTTCAGCGTGCAGTCTGGCGGACTAAGTATTTCGGAATTTCCGTAATATTGTCCGTCCAACTTTGGTTTCAGCGGACAGTCCGCTTGTGAGTAGG
Source organism: Lithobates pipiens (assembly GCF_037356315.1). NCBI lineage: Eukaryota > Metazoa > Chordata > Amphibia > Anura > Ranidae > Lithobates > Lithobates pipiens. The sequence goes on along the minus strand of NW_027507758.1, from coordinate 47,367,874 downwards.
CTAGTTGGACGGACTAAGTATGGCGCATGCTCAGAAAGGATTTACACGGCGAAAGGTTGCATTGCTGTGTATTGGACGTCCTATTTCTAGTCCCGTCGTACGTGCTGTACACGTCATCACGCAAGCTTTCGACGGACTGTTTGTTCATCGTGTGTGGTCAAGTCCGTTCATTCGAAAGTAGGACGGACTGTCCGTCGGATTGTCTGACGGACTAAGTTGGCCATACAGTCCGCCCGTGTGTACGCGGCTTTAGAGAAACAATGCAATAGGATCCATCAGTCAAACTCCTGTGGGGAGGGAGCAGGGGTGTGGTTTACTGGTGCTGTATGTGTCTATGAACGCACACAGACCGGCTCAGGAGAACACATGCACCTGGCTTACTACTGGAGGCACCTGGAGGAGGGAGAAGCTGACAGCACTGGTGGGGGACTGCCCGAAATGGGAGGAAAGCAACCTTCACGTGTAATATCATTGCACAGAGCAGATAAATATGGCCACTTTTTTTATTTAAACGTTAACATGTCATTTTATCTAACTAGCGAATGGCTGATATTTTAACACATTTTTATAAAAGACAAAACTTTTTTTACAGTTGATTGTACAAAATATCATAAGAATTCTTTAAGCTCATGGGAATGTGTTTCCCGACACGCAGTAATATGACTCAAGCCGTAGACTGGCGTGTCTCGAGACTGAAAATGCTTTTAAAGGGCCCCCTGACTGACAGAAGGTTGAAAAACACTGTACTATGGAACGGCTTCTTCCCTGGTGCTGAGAGATTTACTGATTCGGCATTGTACTGAATAACTGTTAAATTACTGCTAATTAGTATTATTATTATAACGAATGCTAATTATTCATTCTCACAATCTTTTTCAATATATTCTCAAAGCACCCACCTCTTGTCGCGTTGCTAAATTTAGTTTTTGAAGAAGGTCGGCAACAATTCTAATTTTTTTTTCTTTAAAAATAACAATCAGGTTATACTTACCTGTAGTGATGGCCGAACGGTTCGCCCGGCGGTCGTTTCGCGGCGAATTTCCGACTTTCGCCGTCCGCGGGTTCGAACGCCTTTTTCCGTCGTTCGCCCCGGCGGACTTACGTGTTTAATGTATACAAGAACTTTAACCTTTCGTGACACGTTTATCATGTGTTACAGGACAACCAATTGAGACATGACAGCTCATGGACACTTGGACATTCCCCCTAACCTATAAATACACCCGATCCGGTGGCCATTTTACATTCTTTCTTCTGTCACTGTAGGGAAAGGATCCTGTGTGGAGTAGGGACAGAGAAAACGCTAGCTATTTGGTACACAAAAGTTCTTTTCAGGACTGGTATAGGTGTTAGGTCAGCAGCCTGAGTTTCTTTTGTCAGTTTAGATAAAGGGACAGAGCGCTGTATGCTGCTATTTTAGGGACAGCTCAGCCAGATTAGTCTTTCTTCATCATCATCATCATCATCATCATTAGCTGTTACTATCAGGTCCACAAAAGAGCTGTTCCAGCTAATCGTTCCAGCCTACTCTTTTTTGCCAATTTGTATAGGGACAGGCAGGAAGCAGTGTGTCAGGCAGTGAGGATAATTTTAAAGACTTGCTGTTACTATTAGTTCCACAAAGGTTCTTTTCAGGACTGGTATCAGTGGTACGGTAATAGGCTTGTACACGTATAATATTCTTTCTTCCAAATATAGAAAGAATATTATACTTGACTGCTGCCCTTCTGCTGCAGTCTGCTAATCATTCACAACTCACTTGTTCCACAAAGCTCTTTATCAGGACTGGTAACTTGGTCTGTCTAGGGTGCTACGGTACATAGGCTTGGGTGCGGTACAGTCTGCTGTTCTGTAAGGACCGCTATCGGTCCACAATAGATAGGGTTGCCGTGCACTACTGCTGACCGCTGCCCTATACTGCAGCAGTCCTTCAGCGGTATAGGGACTGACGCACAGTCTGCTAAACACTAATACACAACCTGCTTGGTCCACAAAAGTTCTTATAAGGACTGGTAACTTGGTATAGGGTGCTACGGTACATAGGCCTGAGTGCGTTACAGTCTGCTGTTCTGTAAGGACCGCTATCGGTCCACAATACATAGGGTTGACGTGCACTACTGCTGACCGCTGCCCTATACTGCAGCAGTCCTTCAGCGGTATAGGGACTGACGCACAGTCTGCTAAACACTAACACACAACCTGCTTGGTCCACAAAAGTTCTTATAAGGACTGGTAACTTGGTATAGGGTGCTACGGTACATAGGCCTGAGTGCAGTACAGTCTGCTGTTCTGTAAGGACTGCTATCGGTCCACAATACATAGGGTTGCCGTGCACTACTGCTGACCGCTGCCCTATACTGCAGCAGTCCTTCAGCGGTATAGGGACTGACGCACAGTCTGCTAAACACTAATACACAACCTGCTTGGTCCACAAAAGTTCTTATAAGGACTGGTAACTTGGTATAGGGTGCTACGGTACATAGGCCTGAGTGCGTTACAGTCTGCTGTTCTGTAAGGACCGCTATCGGTCCACAATACATAGGGTTGCCGTGCACTACTGCTGACCGCTGCCCTATACTGCAGCAGTCCTTCATTGGTATAGGGACTGACGTACAGTCTGCTAATCACTAACACACAACCTGCTTGGTCCACAAAAGTTCTTATAAGGACTGGTAACTTGGTATAGGGTGCTACGGTACATAGGCCTGAGTGCGTTACAGTCTGCTGTTCTGTAAGGACCGCTATCGGTCCACAATACATAGGGTTGCCGTGCACTACTGCTGACCGCTGCCCTATACTGCAGCAGTCCTTCATTGGTATAGGGACTGACGTACAGTCTGCTAATCACTAACACACAACCTGCTTGGTCCACAAAAGTTCTTATAAGGACTGGTAACTTGGTATAGGGTGCTACGGTACATAGGCCTGAGTGCGTTACAGTCTGCTGTTCTGTAAGGACCGCTATCGGTCCACAATACATAGGGTTGCCGTGCACTACTGCTGACCGCTGCCCTATACTGCAGCAGTCCTTCAGCGGTATAGGGACTGACGCACAGTCTGCTAAACACTAACACACAACCTGCTTGGTCCACAAAAGTTCTTATAAGGACTGGTAACTTGGTATAGGGTGCTACGGTACATAGGCCTGAGTGCGTTACAGTCTGCTGTTCTGTAAGGACCGCTATCGGTCCACAATACATAGGGTTGCCGTGCACTACTGCTGACCGCTGCCCTATACTGCAGCAGTCCTTCATTGGTATAGGGACTGACGTACAGTCTGCTAATCACTAACACACAACCTGCTTGGTCCACAAAAGTTCTTATAAGGACTGGTAACTTGGTATAGGGTGCTACGGTACATAGGCCTGAGTGCGTTACAGTCTGCTGTTCTGTAAGGACCGCTATCGGTCCACAATACATAGGGTTGCCGTGCACTACTGCTGACCGCTGCCCTATACTGCAGCAGTCCTTCATTGGTATAGGGACTGACGTACAGTCTGCTAATCACTAACACACAACCTGCTTGGTCCACAAAAGTTCTTATAAGGACTGGTAACTTGGTATAGGGTGCTACGGTACATAGGCCTGAGTGCGTTACAGTCTGCTGTTCTGTAAGGACCGCTATCGGTCCACAATACATAGGGTTGCCGTGCACTACTGCTGACCGCTGCCCTATACTGCAGCAGTCCTTCAGCGGTATAGGGACTGACGCACAGTCTGCTAAACACTAACACACAACCTGCTTGGTCCACAAAAGTTCTTATAAGGACTGGTAACTTGGTATAGGGTGCTACGGTACATAGGCCTGAGTGCAGTACAGTCTGCTGTTCTGTAAGGACCGCTATCGGTCCACAATACATAGGGTTGCCGTGCACTACTGCTGACCGCTGCCCTATACTGCAGCAGTCCTTCATTGGTATAGGGACTGACGTACAGTCTGCTAATCACTAACACACAACCTGCTTGGTCCACAAAAGTTCTTATAAGGACTGGTAACTTGGTATAGGGTGCTACGGTACATAGGCCTGAGTGCGTTACAGTCTGCTGTTCTGTAAGGACCGCTATCGGTCCACAATACATAGGGTTGCCGTGCACTACTGCTGACCGCTGCCCTATACTGCAGCAGTCCTTCATTGGTATAGGGACTGACGTACAGTCTGCTAATCACTAACACACAACCTGCTTGGTCCACAAAAGTTTTTATAAGGACTGGTAACTTGGTATAGGGTGCTACGGTACATAGGCCTGAGTGCAGTACAGTCTGCTGTTCTGTAAGGACCGCTATCGGTCCACAATACATAGGGTTGACGTGCACTACTGCTGACCGCTGCCCTATACTGCAGCAGTCCTTCATTGGTATAGGGACTGACGTACAGTCTGCTAATCACTAACACACAACCTGCTTGGTCCACAAAAGTTCTTATAAGGACTGGTAACTTGGTATAGGGTGCTACGGTACATAGGCCTGAGTGCAGTACAGTCTGCTGTTCTGTAAGGACCGCTATCGGTCCACAATACATAGGGTTGCCGTGCACTACTGCTGACCGCTGCCCTATACTGCAGCAGTCCTTCATTGGTATAGGGACTGACGTACAGTCTGCTAATCACTAACACACAACCTGCTTGGTCCACAAAAGTTTTTATAAGGACTGGTAACTTGGTATAGGGTGCTACGGTACATAGGCCTGAGTGCAGTACAGTCTGCTGTTCTGTAAGGACCGCTATCGGTCCACAATACATAGGGTTGACGTGCACTACTGCTGACCGCTGCCCTATACTGCAGCAGTCCTTCAGCGGTATAGGGACTAAGAGTTTTGTCACAGGGTGATTTAAAAAATGACAGGCAGAGGAAGAGGCAGGCCCTTCCGCAGGGGTGGTAGGGGTAGGGCAGGAGCAACAGCCTTGAGCCAAAGTGGGAAGTTGCAGAAGGTGCGTTCAATTACTTTAAAGGACGCACCAGACTTGGTTGAGTGGCTCACTCAGCCTTATTCTTCTGCACCCTCCTCATCCTCTCGATCTGCACCCTCTTCTTCACTCTCTGCTATGTGCACCCCCAAAGACACTACCACCAACAACACCACCACCACCACATACCTTCCGCTTGAGTGCAAATGGGGGCCTTCATGCTCCAGTGTTTTAATAGGGACCCCCGTATAAAAAGCATGAGGGTCAAGGACCAGTACTGGGTGGCAACGTACTTAGATCCCCGGTACAAACACAAAATGGCGGAAATGTTACCGCCGTCGCAGAGGGCTGTCAGAATGCAGCACTTCCAGGCCTTGCTTCGAGAAATGCTGCATTCTGCTTTTGCGTGCGCTGGCAGAGGAGCAATTCCCACTCCCAGAGAAGGATTTGCGGGTACCAATCCAACAGCGCCTGCAAGAAGAGGCCGGTTTGAAGATGTGTTGGTGACTTCGGATATGAGGTCATTCTTTCAGCCGACCCATCGACAGGTGTCATCCGGATCCAGCATCAGGGAACGCCTAGACCGTCAGGTGTCCGACTACATTGGGTTAACGGCCGATGTGGACGCTCTGAGGAGTGATGAACCCCTAGACTACTGGGTGGGCAGGCTTGACCTCTGGCCAGAGCTTGCCCAATTTGCAATCGAACTGTTGGCTTGCCCCTCATCCAGTGTCCTGTCCGAAAGGACGTTCAGCGCAGCAGGGGGGATTGTGACCGATAAGCGTACTCGCCTAGCTCACGACAGTGTTAACTACCTCACATTTCTAAAAATGAATGAGGCATGGATCTCGGAGGAATTCAACACATGTGATCAGTAGACCATGTATATGTCTATAAACAATTTTTGGAATCAAGCACACAGACCTTCTTAATTCATTTGGCTCACTTCCCTGACCCAAAAAAGCACACCGTACTATATGCCCCTACCCTCCTCTTTGAAGAGGTTGAGCGGTGTCATATTTCTACTGGGGCTGCTTATTATGAGGGGTTCCCACCATCCCTGTGCTGTGCTGACTTCCTCCTGGGTGTTCTTATTATGAGGGGCTCCCACCATCCCTGTGCTGTGCTGACTTCCTCCTGGGGGTTCTTATTATGAGGGGCTCCCACCATCCCTGTGCTGTGCTGACTTCCTCCTGGGGGTTCTTATTATGAGGGGATCACACCATCCCTGTGCTGTGCTGACTTCCTCCTGGGGCTGCTTACGGTGCTGCTGTCAGCGCTGTATGTCACGGAGCTGCTGTCAGCGCTGTATGTCACGGAGCTGCTGTCAGCGCTGTATGTCACGGAGCTGCTGTCAGCGCTGTATGTCACGGAGCTGCTGTCAGCGCTGTATGTCACGGAGCTGCTGTCAGCGCTGTATGTCACGGAGCTGCTGTCAGCGCTGTATGTCACGGAGCTGCTGTCAGCGCTGTATGTCACGGAGCTGCTGTCAGCGCTGTATGTCACGGTGCTGCTGTCAGCGCTGTATGTCACGGAGCTGCTGTCAGCGCTGTATGTCACGGAGCTGCTGTCAGTGCTGTATGTCACGGAGCTGCTGTCAGCGCTGTATGTCACGGAGCTGCTGTCAGCGCTGTATGTCACGGAGCTGCTGTCAGCGCTGTATGTCACGGTGCTGCTGTCAGCGCTGTATGTCACGGAGCTGCTGTCAGCGCTGTATGTCACGGAGCTGCTGTCAGTGCTGTATGTCACGGAGCTGCTGTCAGCGCTGTATGTCACGGAGCTGCTGTCAGCGCTGTATGTCACGGAGCTGCTGTCAGCGCTGTATGTCACGGTGCTGCTGTCAGCGCTGTATGTCACGGAGCTGCTGTCAGCGCTGTATGTCACGGAGCTGCTGTCAGCGCTGTATGTCACGGAGCTGCTGTCAGCGCTGTATGTCACGGAGCTGCTGTCAGCGCTGTATGTCACGGAGCTGCTGTCAGCGCTGTATGTCACGGTGCTGATGTCAGTGCTCTGTATTACGGTGCTGCTGTCAGTGCTCTGTATCTCCTGCACCCTCTTGTTTGCCTACCCTGGTCCCTGACCTTCCCTCTCCTCCATTGCCTTCATTAGCTCCATAGTCCTGAATTGTCAGAACAATTTCCCAAATAAAAAAAAAATGCTTGTAGTTATCGATCCCAAATTCACCTCATACATGTATTATGCTATTGTCCAGGTGGTGGGACTACGTGCTACCCCCTAATAATTACCCCGTGGCCGCAAATTCGACCTAAAGGTTTGCGAAATTCGCCTCCCATTGAAGTCAATGGAGCCCGCGGCGAACGGTCGTTTTCGCGAACGTTTGTGCCCGTTCGCGTTTCGCGTTCGCGAAACGTCCCGTCGGAAGTTCGTCCATCACTACTTACCTGCCCTGTACAGTGATTTTGCATAAAGTAGGCCAGATCCTCCTCTTCTCATGTCCCTCGTCGGCTCTTTTGGCCACTCTCTCCTGTCGAGTGCCCCCACAGCAAGCAGCTTGCTATGGGGGCACCGGAGCTGAGCTGCAGCTCTGTGTGTGCATTCAGACACAGCCCGCCCCCTCTCTCTCCTCATTGGAAAACTGACTTTGATTGACAGCAGTGGGAGTCAATGGTGCCGCTGCTGTCTCTCAGCCAATCAGGAGGGGGAGTCCCTCGTGCAACATCGCTGGATCTAGATGGGGCTCAGGTAAGTATGAGGGGGGCTGAGGGGGGCTTCTGCACACAGAAGGCTTTTTTATCTTAATGTATAGATGCATTAAGATAAAAAAAAACTTCTGCCTTTACAACCACAGTCCATTCAGGTAGGAGAAAAAAATGCAAAAACATTGACACGTTTCAGCCTGGGTGGGCTTTAGTCATAACCAGCCCAGGTGGGCTTTGGTTATGACTAAAGCCCACCAAGGCTGAAAAGAATCAATGTTTGTGCATTGTTCCCCCTACTTGGAAAATATACAAGATTTTATGAAGATGACATGCCTTGTTGCCGGCCTTCTTCTGAGACTGTGGTCTGAGTACAGATATTGTCAATTTCACAAGCCTGCAAGGCAAAAGGGTTACAGCATCACACTTTCCTTTTACAAACCTAAATTTCATTTTTGGCCTCACTATAGGCAGTGGAGCAGCAATAGATTGTTTTTGTCTGGTCAGGGTTCCTGAGTTGGGTGTTTGAATCCTCCCACCTGCTTCTGGAAGAAGTTTCCATAATATAGGACAGGGAGGGTCAAAGCCAGCTAATCCCTGAAAAAAAGGCGTTCATAAGGAGGCTGAGGAGGTGATGCGTGTTTTGGAGGCCTTTCCAGAGTGCTCATTCCTCTGCCAGGAGGGTTCAAGTTCCCTTGAGGCTGTTGCCCCTGATGGCAGATTTACTCAGTCAAGGATTACCGCCTTGGCCTCAAAGGGAGCTGGGCTGAGAGCCTGGGGAGGACTGGTAAAGGATCATTGTTAGGCCGCGTACACACGCGGGGACTGTTCGCCCAACTTTGTCCGCTGAACAGTGTTTCGGCGGACAGTCCGCCCGTGTTTTAGGCTTTCAGCGGACAGTTTCAGCGAACAGTCTGCTGAACAAAGTTTTTCGGAAATTCCGAAAAACTGTCCGCTGAAACTTGGTTTCAGCGAACAGTCCCCTCGTGTGTAGGCTTGTTCGTCAAACTAAGTTCCGCGCATGCTCAGAAAGGATTTACACGCCGAAAGTTGTAATGCAGTGTATGGGACGTCGTATTTTCCGTCCCGTCGTACGTGCCGTTCACGTCATCGCGCACGGTTTCAGCAAACTGTTCGTTCGTCGTGTGTGGGCAAGTCCGTCCATGCTAATTTTGAGCGGACTGTTCGCTGAAACAGTTTGACGGACAAAGTTGAGCGAACAGTCCCCGCGTGTGTACGCGGCCTTAGGGGCACTGCCAGAAGTTCTGGTCTGGAGAAGGATCTGTTATCTCCCTCACTGAGGATCTCCCGGTGGAAGGTGAGTGGTGTACAGCTCCGGGGACACTGTGAATAGAACCTAAATTGGGATTGTCATGTGTGCCTGCAGTTATGAGGATTTAGTGTAAAGATTATCCTCCTATTGATTGCTATGATCCTTTTAAAGTATCATGTGACCATTAAACCTCTCCCCTGTTCAAATTCTTCAGCAATAATTTCTAAAAAGACATTCTGTAGGCTGCGCCTGTATTGTCGCTGTGTATGGAACTGTGTTTGTGTCAGGCAGCCTCAGTACTAGCAAAGGAGATCTGGGTCATATTCAGCAGCTCCTCCAGGGGTGAGCGCTCCATATTTATGTTTACATATGTTTTCTTTACTTAATTAATCCTGTACCCAATGGCATATCCCCCCTCCAGTCCATAATGAATGCCAGACTCATCCACCTTACCAGCCATTCAGTGTCCTCCACCCCTCTCTGCCAATCCCTGCACTGGCTTCCACTCACCCAACGAATACAATTCAAAGTACTAACAATAATTTACAAAGCCATCCACAACTCTGCCCCCAGCTACATCACTGACCTAGTCCCAAAATACCAACCAAACCGCCCTCTACGGTCATCCCAAGACCTCCTGCTCTCTCTCTAGCTCCCTTGTCTCCACCTCCCATGCTCGCCTCCAGGATTTCTCCAGAGCTTCTCCCATCCTTTGGAACTCCCTACTCCAATCTGTCCGACTGTCCCCTAATCTATCCATCTTTAGACGATCCCTGAAAACCCTTCTCTTCAAAGAAGCCTTTCCTGCTTCTAACTAACACTGTTTTACTTCCTCCATCAGCTCATCCCCCACAGCTATTACCTTTTGTATCAATTGCCCCTTCCTTTTTAGATTGTAAGCTCTAACGAGCAGGGCCCTCTGATTCCTCTTGTACCAAATTGTAATGTAAATGTAATGTCTGCCCTCATGTTGTAAAGCGCTTAGCAAACTGTTGGCGCTATATAAAACCTGTATAATAATAACAATAATAATAATAATGCGCATATATGGCTGCTGGGCCTTGATGCTGTCTGTATGCATTTATGCATCAGTGGCTGCACTGTTCTGTACTCCCAGCACAATGATCCAGCTGTCTCTGACAGCTCCCTATACATTTTATGATTAGGAATTCCATAGGAAGGGCTCCTGATCATATGACCGCTGTGATAGCCAATCACAACGATAACATGATCAGGAAGTCTGCCTCTGTCTCACGTCTTTCAGAACCCCTTAAAGAGCCAAAGGGAGCTGGTGCCAAAATATTAAATGTGTGTTATTGTGTGTTTTGTCTAGATTTTATTTTTGTTACTACAAGGACCTGAGCACATTATTTTGTTCCCATTTATGAACAACATGTTCTAAAATGACAATAAAAATATCCTTATGCTTACCATGATCATATGTGTGGGATTCCCATGGAAGCTGAAAATCATTGTAGTAGGTACCACTACTCCAGTGATCTCAACTTGCTTCCAGGTCCCATGCTGAGCAGATGCCCTTCTGTATTTTGAACATAGGAGGTCACCCAATTGGCACACACACAGGGAACCTTTAGTATTTTCTCAATTAATGCAAAGTGTTCTCTGATTGGACAAGGTGGAGAGATAGGATGGTGACGTAACGATCTTCACCTCACCCAACCACAGTTTGCTTTGCATTCATTGAGAAAATATACTCAGGTGGACAAAACAATTTTCAGTTCCATGATTTTCTTGATTTCTAAACTGTTTCACTACCGCTATATGAAGCCAATAGGGGGGAGCTTGGGTTCAGCACAAGGTTTGATCCAAATGCAAACTCATCCCTAAAATGTACCACCTTGGGTCATTGAATGAACAGCCCAGGTGTGTTTTTTTCGAAAGGTAACATGAAGACAACAAATCAGAGCACTATTTCCAGCACAAGATCATTTATTAGACCAAAGAGTACAATAGGAGACAACACTTCTTTTTTGGACTCACAACAAGAGGTGGGGTGCTCTATTCTTCTTTTCTGTAGAGTTAACCCAAAAGCATCTACCTGTGATCCTCTCTTGCAGTTGGACCTACACTATATTACCAAAAGTATTGGGATGCCTGCCTTTACACGCACATGATCTTTAATAGTATCCCAGTCTTGGTCCGTAGGGTGTGCAGTCTTGTTGGAACAGGAAGGGGCCATCCTCAAACTGTTCCCACAAAGTTGGGAGCATAAAATTGTTAAAAATGTCTTGGTATGCTGATGCCATAAGAGTTCCCTTCACTCAAACTAAGGGGCCAAGCCCAACACCTGAAAAACAACTCCACACCAGTGCACAAGGCAAGGTCCATAAAGACATGGATGAGCGAGTTTGGGGTAGAGGAACTTAACTGGCCTGCACAGAGTCCTGACCTCAACCCAATAGAACACCTTTTGGGATGAATTAGAATGCAGACTGCGAGCCAGGCCTTCTTGTCCAATATCAGTGCATGACCTCACAAATGCGATTCTGCAAGATGGTCAAACATTCCCATAGACACACTCCTAAACCTTGTGGGCAGCCTTCCCAGAAGAGTTGAAGCTGTTATAGCTACAAAGGTTGGGCCAACTCAATATTGAACCGTGCAAACTAAGACTGGAGTGCCATTAAAGTTCATGTGTGTGTAAAGGCAGACGTCCCAACATTTTTGGTAGCATAGTGTATCTTACCTGTACTCCCTGTCATAGGTTACCTGTATCCAAGAGAAACCCAATACAGTGCTTGGATACATTTCTTTTCATTTCATACATGTTCACGTATAAGGAATGAAAACTTTTCAGATGCTTTAACCCTTTTCCACTGGAATTAAAGGAATTCAAATGTTTTCCCTAGAGTTTGGTATTAAGCCCGTTGGATGAGTTGCACAACAGACAGTGACAGTGTCCTGGTATTGCAGAGGTACTATATTTTTGGAGACATTTGTATTCATGTGAATACCCTCAGTAATGACTACCAAGCAAAGGACTGTCATTCTTTACACAGACTCTGTAATGGTTGTTAGTTAATTTTGGTTGTAAATGTCTACAAGTTGATATTGATCTTTTATGTCTTATCAATTCTTTCATTACCTATACAAAATCATTATTTTACCAAAAAACAAAATAATTTAACATAAGGTACTTCCATTATATTTAGACCCCTTTCACACCACACCGCCCTTTGCGTCGGCGGTAAAACGCCGCTATTTTTAGCGGCGTTTTACCGCCGGATTTGCGGTGCATTTCGGCCGCTAGCGGGGCGCTTTTACACCCGCTAGTGGCCGCGAAAGGGTTAAAACCGCCGGCAGTACGCCACAATAGCGGCGTTTTGCCGGCGGCATTACAGCGCTGCCTCATTGATTTCAATGGGGAGCAGCGGTGGAGGAGCGGTAAACACACCGCTCCTTCACCGCTCCAAAGAAGCTGCTGGCAGGACTTTTTTCTGACGTCCTGCCAGCGCACCGCTGTAGTGTGAAAGCCCTCGGGGCTTTCACACTACACACAATGGTGCAGCTTCTTTAGGGAGGATTGCAGGCGCTATTTCTAACGCTATTTCTAACGCTATAGCGCCTGCAAAATGCCCTGGTGTGAAAGGGGTGTTAGGTCGCAGAGTAGCCTTTACAATGTGAAAGCCCTGCACTACTTTTTTACTTATTGACTGCCTTTCATCAAAAAAAATAAATCATACGGTTCTAAGTGAGCTACAAAACACTAAGCCCTTGAACACATGGTCAGACATTCCGATCACAAAATCCGTCAGATTTTTTCTGACGGATTTTGTCCGAAACTGGTGTTGCCTACACACGGTCAGACAAAGTTGGCGGAATTTCTGATCGCCAAGAACGCAGTGACGTAATCCGCGTACGACGGGACTATAAAAGGGAAGTTCAGCACCACGTGCGGCACCCTTTGGGCTCCTTCTGCTGATCTTGTGTTTAACGCGTTTTAGTAGAAGTTGGGTTAGAGATGATTCGCGCATTTCAGACTTGTGCTTCAGATCGTTACTGTTCTACAGTTTGTGCTTGTCGGTGCGTATCTGCTTATCAGTGCGTATAGTCAGTTCGCATTTGTTTGTCATTGCGGCCTATATTTATATAGTACGCTTTGATTTTCAGTGCTTATTGTCCGCTTGTTTCTGGTTTTCAGTTTGTTCTTTCAGGCCCTGCTGTTTATCGGTGGTTTCTGTTATGCCGCGTACACACGACAGGACTTAAGTCCGGCAGACTTTCGACAGAAGTTCTGACAGAGTTCTGATGGACTTTCCGAATGAACGGACTTGGCCACACACAATCACACCAAAGTCCGACGGATTCGAACGTGATGACGTATGACTGGACTAGAATAAGGAAGTTCATAGCCAGTAGCCAATAGCTGCCCTAGCGTCGGTTTTAGTCCGTCAGACTAGCACACACACGAGCGGATTTCTGGGTCCGGCAGAGTTCTGGCGGAAAAATTTGAAGCATGTTCCATTTCTAAAGTCTGTCAGACTTTTGTGAATCAAAAGTCCGTTGCAGCCCACACACGATCGAATAGTCTGCCGGAATTGTTCCGTCGGTCCTTTGATGTTGAAAAGTCCGCTCGTGTGTACGCGGCATTAGTCTGTTCTGATCAGCCGACAGTTTTGAAGCCATGTTTCGTGTACGTACTCGTCGTAGAGTTGGTGCTGTGCAGGGGCTTGGTGTTGGGCTTTTAGCTTTCACACAACCCGAGTCCATGAACAGGGCGAGTAGGAGTTTGTGGGACAAGAATTGGTTTCTCCAGCGTGACCAATTCTTGCAGAAATCCCTTTGCTTCGTGAGATCCGAGAGAATAATCCTAATGATTTCAGGAATTTTCTCAGGATGACAGACCCAGTTTTTCACCGTCTGCTGGCTTTGCTGTCCCCTTATATCAGCAGGCAGGATACCTGCATGCGGCAAGCCATCACTCCGGAGTAGAGGCTCATCGCCACATTGCGCTACTTGGCAACAGGGAGAAGCCTTCAGGACCTCAAATTCTCCACAGGCATCTCCCCCCAGGCTCTGGGGATCATTATTCCAGAGACCTGTTCTGCCATCCTACAGGTCCTGCAGAAGGACTATATTAACCACTTCCCGACCAGCGCACGACGATGTACGTCGACAGAATGGCACGGGCAGGCATATTGGCGTACAGGTACGTCCAATATTCAATGCCGCCCTGCCATTTTTATTATGACACTTCTTACCTGTCTAGTGGAAGTAAGGAGGGGCTTACCTGTCCAAAACATCCCCCCCCCCTAATTTTTTGCAATTGGCCATCAAATGGGGCAAGGAATCTGATAAGGGGACCTTATACTTTTGGATTTAAATACTCATTTCCAAAAATGTTTTCTTTTTCTTGTTTGACTCCACAGTTTCCTTCAACGCCACAGGAATGGCAGACTGTGGCCTCCCACTTTGCCACCCGTTGGGACTTGTAGAGGTGCAATTGATGGGAAACACGTCCCCATCATCCCACCCCCCAACTCGGGGTCCTACTATTATAATTACAAGGGATATAATAGTATCGTGATGTTGGCGGTGGTGTCAGCGACATATGACTTCCTGTATGTGGACGTGGGGAAAAATGGGCGGATGTCGGATGGTGGAGTGGTCGTGCAGACAGAGTTCTACTGGCGTCTCCAGAGTGGCAGTATGGGCTTGCCACCTCCAGAGGAAGGACTCCCCATCTGATGAAGCGTTTGCGCTGGGAAACCATCTTATGCGGCCATTCCCGATGAGGACCCTCATCCCGGGCCAGAGGGTTTTTCATTTCCGGCTGGCCAGAGCCAGAAGTGTAGTGGAGAACACTTTCGGGATAATGGCCAGCTGGTTCCGCCCATTTTTGACTCCAATCTACATGGTGGAATATAAATTCAATCATATTGTGCTTTCCTGCTGCATTCTGCACAATTTTTTTAAAAAGTACACACTGAACTATGCGGCCTCAGTTGGGCCTGACGCAGACTTACCTGAATATTTCAACCTGATGGCCCTTGAAGCTGGCCGTCCTGGCTTGCCCCCCTCCCCAAAGCGCCCACGAGGTCAGAAACAGATATATGGAGTACTTTGCAGGTAGGGGGGCCATTGATATGCCAGACAATGTCTGAGAGGAATTTTTTTTAATAAATTTATCTTTCAAACTGAAATAATATTTGTTTTCATTTACTGCTTGGGTTTGTTTTAGGTGTCTCCTAGCTTTTTTTGTTTGTTTTTGGGCGTTTTTCTTCAACAGTGCAAACCCAATTTCTGTGCGAGATGAGGTGACAGTCTCTTCTTAAGATAATATTATTATTATGTTGTGGGTCTGCTACACACACACCTTGTTTTTGTTGTTAATGTATGTAGTGCGTTACTGACAAAAATATTGAATATTGATTGGCCGGGAGGAGAATCAGAAGTAAATAGCAAATATTAATTTGCTATTGTAACACAGTTGGGTGGGCTCAGCGCCCTGAGCCCACCCTTTTTTGAAGCCAATTAGAGCGTCCGGCTCTGATCATTTGCTTCTAAGAAAAAAAAAACCTGTTGGAATCCATGCGTCCGACGCCCTGCATGTAAATTAGGGACCGGGCGCATGGATTAGATGGGCCACCACTCTTGCCCAGGGGCGGACTGACAACATCCAAGGCCCCCGGACCAAATTAAGCAAGGGCCCCCTGTTAGGCCCTGCCCATGACCCACTCCTGGCCCTACCATGACCCGCCCCTTACCCCGCTCCTTCATTTTGCATAAAGTACAACTCCTGCCTAAATAAATAAACACTGTTTAACAGAGTCTAATGGGACCTGGAGGGAAGTCTTTCTCTGACAGTGTCCATTGGATAGTCTGTTAGAAAGTGTCCCCTCCAGGCCCCATTAGAGACTACAACAGAGTCTAATGGGACCTTGAAGGGGGTCTCTTTCTAACAGTGTGCATTAGAAAGTCTCTGTTAGAGAGAGACCCCCCTCATTGGAGACTTCAAAAGAATCTAATAGGACCTGGAGGGGGGTCTCTCTAACAGAGGCCCTTTCAGTGTCCATTGTAGAATCTGTTAGAGTCCCCCCTTTAGGTTCAATTATAGACAGAAAAGGAGTATAATAAGACTTGGAGGGGCACCTTTTTCTAACAGAGTGTACAGTGAACACCTTTATTCACTCTGGTCCTCAGGGGACCCCCTTCTTGTGCCATGACTCTCACCCCTGCCTGTCCCAACCTCTCACAAATAAAGAAATAAAATTGGCACTGTGTAGCGGTACTCTTACCTTAAATATGGGTACTGTAGCTGAGGCTTGCTCCTGCATCCCCTGTGAGTGGCTGTCTGGCTCCTGTGTCCTCTGTGGCTGGCACCCTGGCCCTGCTATAGGTGGGTAACCGTGGGTAGCTGGCTTCTGTGGGTGGCTGCCTAGCTCCCTACTGTGGGCCAGTGGGTCGGAAGCTGGCTGGCATGGTGCACCCTGCTGTGGGTAGCTGGCCTGGCTCCCTGCTGTGGCTGGGTGGCTGGCTGGCAGGCGCTGTGCATTCTGCTGCAGGTGGCTGGCCTGGCTCCCTGCAGTGGGTCAGTGGGTGGGTGGGTGTCTGGCATGGTGCGCCCTGCTGTGGCTGACAGATCGAGGGACTAACAGAGAGGGGTTGGCTGACAGAGAGGGGGCAGACAGAGAGGGGTGGGCTTACAGAGGGATGGGCAGACAGAGAGGGGGTCTGACAGATTGGGGGGCTGACAGAGAGGGGCACTGACAGAGATGGGGGCTGACAGAGGGGGACGGAGGGCTAACAGAGAGGGGTGGACTGACAGAGGAGGGGAGGCTGACATGGGTTGGCTGACAGAGGGGGAGGTGGACAGAGGGAGGGGAAGCTGACAGAGGAGGGGGGCTAACAGAGAGGGGTGGGCTAGCAGAGGGGGGCTAGCAGAGGGGTGTGGGCTGACAGAGAGGGGTGGGCTGACAGAGAGGGGGGCTAACAGAGGAGGGGGGCTGACAGAGAGGGGGCTAACAGAGGGGGCGCAGCTGACAGAGAGGGGGCCAACAGAGGGGGCGGTGCTGACAGAGAGGGGGTAGGGCTGACAGAGAGGGGGGCTAACAGAGGGGGTGGGGCTGACAGAGAGGGGGGCTAACAGAGGGGGCAGGGCTGACAGAGGGGGGGCTAACAGAGGAGGGGGGCTGACAGAGAGGGAGGCTAACAGAGGAGGGGGGCTGACAGAGAGGGGGCTAACAGAGGAGGGGGGTTGACAGAGAGGAGGGCTAACAGAGGGGGCGCGGCTGACAGAGGGGGTAGATGAGAGAGACCTGAGAGAGAAAACAGAGAGGCGGGACTCCGGCAGCAAGTGGTCACAATCACCCACAGACCAGCCCCGCCTGGCCACATCCACATGCGATCAGCTCAGAAGAGCCAATTGCAGGGCGCTCGTGTGGACTACAAGTCCCAGAATGCCACAGCGTACGACCACACATGACCATGCCTGGCCAATCACATAATGTTTACGTCCCAGAATGCCACCACATGCGTCCAGTCGCAGTGGCCATGTCCCTCCCCGACTTCGTCAAAGAAAAAAAATCGGCAGCGGGCTGACTGAGCCACCCTAACTAGGGGCCCTCGGTCGGTGCCGAGTGACTGAAAGGTCAGTCTGCCCCTGCTGTTACCAGCCCTCCCTAACAGCTCCAACACACACTGACAATATAATCAATGTGAGCCCACCCTTTTATAGTAAGATGAATTATCTTTTCCATCAAAATTATTGCTCTTGTGACTCAACTGACCAAGGGCAAAGGCCCTGCACCACAGGTTGTTGTAGCACCCCCCTACAATAGTGTAGGCTGTTCAGTATATTTATTTAGCTCCTCTATTATCAGTGGAGCCAGGATTGATTGTTTAAACCTGCTCAATGTCTTGCAGGTTGATGGTCTGATCACTTCCCCCTGTATTCTAGAGAATTCTAGAATTATAGTGGGAAGAACAACAGTAAGCATTATTATGGGAATCCAGCCAATCCTTAGAGAGGTGTGCCCAGAAGCTGGTCAAAGAGCTCATAAATAGTCTGGGGTCTGAGGCAGGGTAGTAGTGTTTCTGGGTAAAGCCCTGCTGGTGGAGACTCCTGTGCAGTGGCTCTGGGGCAGGATTTCTAAAGGTGCCATCTAGAAGACATTGAGGTCCCAGCTGAGGCTTCAGCTGGGGAGTCTATTCACAAAAGTTTATGCCTGGAGTATGGGTCTAGAGAAGCTCACTTGGGAGTAACAGGAGGAAGTTGAAGGAAAAGTGTCCAGATGTCCTATGGTGGTGTGAGTTTGTGTCCCCCTCACTGGAGACTGCCGGTGTATATAGGAAGGAGGCAACTAAAGATCCTGTAGCTTTGTGAGTAAATGACCTGGTGCTGAAAGTGATTGTGTGCAGTTTTTGGTCCTTTGGGAAAAGTCTTATGCCGTGTACACACGATTGGACCTTCAGACAACAAAATCCTGGATTTTTTCCCGAAGGATGTTGGCTCAAACTTGTCTTGGATACACACGGCTGCACAAATGTTGTCGGAAATTCCGAACGTCAAGCACGCGGTGACGTACAACACGTATGACGAGCTGAGAAAAATGAAGTTCAATAGCCAGTGCGGCTCTTCTGCTTGATTGCGAGCATGCGTGGAATTTTGTGCATCAGAATTGTGTACACACGATCGGAATTTCCGACAACGGATTTTGTTGTCGGAAAATTTGAGAACCAGCTCTCAAATTTTTGTCGGAAATTCCGATAACAAATGTCCGATGGAGCCGGAATTTCTGACAACAAGTTCACATTGAACATTTGTTGTCGGAAATTCCGGCCGTGTGTACGCAGCATAAGTGACCTGTCGGTATTAGAGACTCTGTGGGGCATCTCAGCAAGCTAGAGAAGTGTCCTCAAAGTGTTCAGTTCTTCAGTTCTGGGGTATCCCATGCTCTCTCAGCCCATCCAAGTTCTATGTTCCAACAAAACCCCAAAAATTATACCCCTGGACTGTTCCTTTGAGCTAGTGAAAGAGTGGACTGTGCTAAATTGTAATTCAGAAACTTCATGAATCCTGGGGATTTACCTCAAACCCATGGTAGAGGTGAGCCCGTCAGGTAAGTTTGAAGAGAGACAGCCCACACAACGGGGAACTCCCAGTTCAATTTGCAAGATCCTCTTTCAGGTGCTCAGGCTCAGTGTGTCCTTACATACCACCGCATAAAGTAAAAGGATTGTGCCGGCAACTCTGTAGTCCATATAGCGATTTTAATGGTTGGTTACATGAAGTGACAAGCAAAACAGCTGATGCGTTTTGGCAACAGCTTTAGTCGTAGCATGTTAAACATGAGGTGAGCCCATATCCCAGGCCTAACCAGAACACAATACTTTCACTTAAAGATTACTAGAAGTCAGTATGAGTTGTGCTGTGTCTGCCCCAATCTGCACAATTACTTCACACAGGAGGAGGGAGGAGGGATGGCCAGATACCTTCACTGTTGGAGGTATGGGGCACTATTCAAAATGCTTTTCCACAAACAAGGGTTGCAGTTGTTCAAACGTGTATTGTGGTTGTATTATGTTTCTGGTGTTCAGCAGAGTTCTGGAGAGTGAAGATTAGTCACTTTGTTAGCCATCGTATTTCGGTATGATTTGAATAAGCGGAGAAGGTTTAAGAACCTAAGCCCCAGCACATGTCGGAATAGCGTCAGTACAAATGTGCATGTGGTGGCGGAAGGAGTTCAGTTTCCACCTCGAATGTTTGTGGACAGCTGTCACCACACCTGCTGCCTCCTCTGAGTCTCTTTGTTTGACTTCCTATAGACAAGTGTCTCTGCACTGTGATTTACATCCCATCCAGAGCCAAGGAAACACGTCCTATGGGATGGCCCTGGAATTCTGGGCTCCCTTCCAGTGTGGGTCACCACCAGTAAATGTAGAAAATTGTCTAGCATGATCTTGTTCGAAATATACTTCCTTAGCTGTCACAATCATTTAACAATGTGTCCTAAGAAACTATATAATGGATGCAGAACACAGATTGCTGCGGAATCCTGTCTGTACTGACAAATGCCAGACAAATGTGACCGAACGTCAACATTTTTATCCCAATAATTTACAAATTACAGCACTCGAAAACATTCATTTTAAGTGGAACAAACTTGGCACATGTTTAAAACAAGAAAAAACAGCAAGGAAAAAAACACATCAGGCATTGTTTTATTTTTCTGTGTGCCATATTAAAGATGTGTTTTTTAAAGGAATTGCAGCAGGGCGAAAATGCAATTTTACTTGGGATTTTATCTGACACTGGAGGCTTGTTTATAACAGAGAGCAAATATCACTATCTGATCTCCCTCATATTCAGTAGAGTTGCACATACTGTAGACCATTCTAATGCCCATGCCACTGTATTGAGCCTGTGTTACATCATTGGGGAGGTTTAATAAAGATACCAGTCCATCTAGTTGTATGTGTGTGTGTGTGTGTTTATTTCAAAACCATTTCCCATATACCTGTAGATTGGATTTGTTAAGATGCTCATCTCAGAGTTTTTTTAAGGAAAGAAGGCCGACCCCTGGAATTTGCACATCTATGGTGTCCTACTATGATGAATGGAGTGGCAACCTTAGCCTGGACTCCGACCAGGTCACACCCCCAACACCCCGGAGTTTAGTCATGGGGAGTTTTTTTAATTATCGGCACTTCTCGCTGACACCACTGATTTTGGAAGGGAGTTCCACATCCTTACCGCTCTGACATTAAAGAACCCCTTATGCAGTTTAACCTTAAACCACTTCTCCCACAACTTCATTGAGTGGCCGCATGTCTTCTTAATCTCCCAGAGGTCCTCCAGCCCCTTATTAGCTTTGTTGCCCATCCCTGGGCTCACTCCAGTTCCAACACATCCTTCCTGAGTACTGGTGACCTGAACAGGGGGGCATACTCAAGATGCACTCAGCCCAAATTTTGTAAAGTGGTAGAATTATAGTCTTATCTCTAAGGCTGGCTATACATGGGTCTATACGAATTTTTTCTTTTGAAAATCCTAAAATGTGTGTGTTATGTGATCCGATGGTGCCACTATTGATTTCGAAATTCAGCCAACCAAGCCTTCAATTTCACCTCATGTTGCTACAGAAAAAAATGTTTGTTGCTGGGAATTTTTCTTTGTTTCTGAGAATTTTATTTTCTTGCATTCGTGCGCATTTCTTTTTCGATTTGATTTCTCGCCTGATTCTCCCATCATTGATTAGAAATGTATTTGTTTTTCAAAAAATTTCCAACATGCTCAATTACTCAAATTCGATGGTCACACGAAAATGGGGTGTTGCTGCAGCTCACTAAAGGTGGAAAATACGAACGAAAATTCTGAGATTTTGCAATTCGATCCATGTATGGCCAGCCTTAAGTTAATACCCATTTTAATGCATGTTAATATTCTGCTAGCTTTGCTTGCTGCAACTTGGCATTGCATGCCATTGCTGAGCCTGTGATCTTTTAGGACCCCCAGATCTTTTTCCATTTTGAATTCCCCCATAGGTTCCCCCCAAGTGTTCATATTTTTAGCCCCCAAGTGCATTGCTTTACATCACAGAGAGACCTTGCGATTGGAGGTAAGATGGTCGCATGATTGTGGCAGGCCTTTAGCTAGGAGTCAATGGAGAGCAATACACATTTGTAAAGTTCACCTCTGCACAGTTCTTTAAATAGGTCTCTTATGCCACGTACACACGATCGGACTATCCCCACATCTCATATTTAGACTTAAATGCAAAAAAAAAAAAAAAAAGTTTTGTCATTTTGAAAAAATGACAACAAAAAAAGTGCCTTTAATAAGTATCAGCGGAAGTGACGTTTTGACATTGCCATAACAACTATATCCATCCCCAAAGCTGGGACGTACATTGACATGCGGCAGTCGGCAAGTGGTTAAGGGCTTTGTGTGCCCATTTTTATTAAAAGCAAGTTCAGCAAACAAACATAGGTTTCTCTCGCAGGGGTTTACAGCATGCTCAGCGTCACATCCAGAGGTTGTCTTTGGGAAATAGACGTATAAGTGCTGCCAGCATTGTTGCAGAGCTTGAAGGGGTGGGGGGGTCAGCCTGTCAGTGCTCAGACCATACACCGCACACTGCATCAAATTGGTCTGCATGGCTGTCATCCCAGAAGGAAGCCTCTTCTAAAGATGATGCACAAGAAAGCCCGCAAACTACTTGCTGAAGACAAGCAGACTAAGGACATGGATTACTGGAGCCATGTCCTGTGGTCTGATGAGACCAAGATAAATGTATTTGGTTCAGATGGTTTCAAATTTGTGTGGCGGCAACCAGGTGAGGAGTACAAAGACAAGTGTGTCTTGCCTACAGTCAAGCATGGTGGTGGGAGTGTCATGGTCTGGGGCTGCATGAGTGGTGCCGGCACTGGGGATCTACAGTTCATTGAGGGAACCATGAATGCCAATATGTACTGTGACATACTGAAGTAGAGCATGATCCCTTCCCTTTGGAGACTGGGCCACAGGGCAGTATTCCAACATAATAACTACCCCAAACACACCTCCAAGACAACCACTGCCTTGCAAAAGAAGCTGAGAGTAAAGGTATAAAGACTGGCCAAGCATGTCTCCAGACCTAAATCCTATTGAGCATCTATGGGGCATCCTCAAATGGAAGGTGGAGGAGCGGAAGGTTTTTAACATTCACCAGCTTTGTGATGTCGTCATGGAGGAGTGGAATAGGATGCCAGTAGCAAACTGTGAAGCTCTGGTGAACTCCAAGAGGGTTTAGGGCAAGGCAGTGCTGGAAAATAATGGTGGCCACTCAAAATATTGACACTTTGATCCCAATTTGGCCATTTTCACTTAGGGGTGTACTCACTTTTGTTGCCAGAGGTTTAGACATTAATGGCTGTGTGTTGAGTTATTTTGAGGGGACAGCAAATTTACACTGTTATACAAGCTGTACATTCACTAATTTACATTGTAGCAAAGTGTCATTTCTTTAGTGTTGTCACATGAAAAGATCTAATAAAATATTTACAAAAATGTGAGGGGTGTACTCACTTTTGTAAAATACTATATATATATATATATATATATATATATATATATATATATATATATATATACAGTGGGGAGAACAAGTATTTGATACACTGAAGATTTCCAGGTTTTCCTACTTACAAAGCATGTAGTAGTCTGTAATTTTTATCATAGGTACTCTTCAACTGTGAGAGACGGAATCTAAAACAAAAATCCTCTTCCCCTCCTCCATGACGACATCACTTTGCTGGTAGATGTTAGAGACCTTGTGCTTCCACCTTCCGTTTGAGGATGCCCCACAGATGCTCAATAGGGTTTAGGTTTGGAGACATTCTTGACCAGTCCATCACCTTTACCCTCACCTTCTTTAGCAAGGCAATGTTCATCTTGAGGGTGTGTTTGGGGTCGTTATCATGTTGGAATACTGCCCTGCGGCCCAGTCTCCGAAGGAAGGGGATCATGCTCTCTTTCAGTATGTCACAGTACATGTTGGCATTCATTATTATTATTATACACGATTTATATAGCGCCAACAGTTTGCGCAGCGCTTTACAATGTAGAGGGGGACAGCACAATTACAGTACAGTTTAATACAGAAGGGACAGGAGGGCCCTGCTCATAGAGCTTACATTCTAAAGGGAGGGGGTAGTGGTAAAAAAGGTAATAGATGCGGGGAATGATTTGATGGGGATGGCTCAGGGACAGTTGTTAGGTGGGTGTGGGATAGGCTTCCCCGAATAAGTGAGTTTTCAGGGATCTCCTAAAGATGGACAGGTTAGGGACTGATCGGATATACGGGGCAGGGAGTTCCAGAGGATGGGAGAGGCTCTGGAGAAGTCACGAAGGCGAGCATGAGAGGAGGTAACAAAGGAGATAGAAAGCAGGAGGTCCCCCCCTCTCACTCGTTCACTCAACCCCCCACCCCATCCTGTCTTCCAGGCTGCATGCTCGTTGAAGGGTCTGGTATGGATTTTGGGGGGGAGGGGACCATGCTGTTTTTTTTTTATTTTGGCATGGAGTTCCCCTTAATATACATACCAGATTTAAGGGAAATCCGGTTAATAGATGTGCATTGGTGAGCAGGCGTGGGCACACCAGTGTGTGCACAAAGAGTAACATGAATTGGCACATGCGGAAGTACACACGGGCGCGAGCAGGCGCACACGCACGCACACATGCATGTACTGGAGCCTATTTAAACTGAACAATGACACATACACATTGGTGAGTGGTCTTTCAGCTTGTTCCTGTTAACCTGTGACTTGATCTGTTCCAGTTATCTGTGTTTGACCCGGCTTCACCTGTACCTTCCTTTGGACTTCCGCCTGCCTACCTGTGACTCTGGATTGTGTTTGACTCTGCTCCTGACTCATGTTCCTGCACCTCGCTGCCCAACTGTGTACCAAACCCGGCCTGTATCCTGTCTTAGCTTCTGCCTCACGTTCCTGTACCTGCTCTGCCCGACTGTTGATGACCTCCTGGCTTATGTTCCAGCAACGCTACCGCCTGCTGATCCAGCGACATGTAGCTCCAGTTCTCAGTGCCTGTTCAGTGATCTACAGCCATCGGGTTCTGGCCAAGGCCCAGCTAGTGCTACCCACTACATTGGCCCTCGTGCCACTCTGTGTCCTTCACTCCCTGTCATGTCTACCAGGGGCGTTGGACTGGAGGTGCAAGAGAAGCCCTTTTTTTCCTTGATTTTTATCTATATTACGGAGAGTCGGCAATGCATTACAGCCAAGCAAGTTTAAATTAAATTTTTTCCTTTAAAAATGTAATTTTGTTGAAAAACACATCGCACAGATGCACCGCTTTACAGGCAGACTAAGGGATCCCCGCCCCCCCAGACTAAGGGATCCCGCCCCCCCAGACATGATATTTAACCACTTGACCACTGGGCACTTAAACCCCCTTAATAACCAGACCAATTTTCAGCTTTCGGTGCTCTCACATTTTGAATGACAATTACTCAGTCATGCAACACTGTGCCCATATGACATGTTTGTCCTTTTTTTCACACAAATGGAGCTTTCTTTTGGTGGTATTTAATCACCGCTGGGTTTTTTATTTTTTGTGCTATAAAAGAAAAAAGACAGAAAATTCTGTAAAAAAATGAATTTTCTTTGTTTCTGTTATAAAATTTAGCAGATTAGTAATTTTTCTTCATAAATGTTGGCAAAAATTTATATCACTACATATCTTTGGTAAAAATAAGTACAAATTGATGGATATTATTTGGTCTTTGTGAAAGTTATAGAGTCCACAATCTATGGTGCCAATATCTGAAAATTGATCACACCTGAAGTACCTCATTTCTTGAGACCCTAACATTCCAGAAAAGTACAAATACCCCCCAAATGACTCCTTTTTGGAAAGAAGACATTCCAAGGTATTTAGTAAGAGGCATGATGAGTTTTTTGAAGTTGTCATTTTTTCCCACAATTCTTTGCAAAATCAAGATTTTTTTTCACAAAATTGTCATAGTATGAGGTTATTTCTCACACACAGCATATGCATACCACAAATTACACCCCAAAACACATTCTGCTATTACTCCCGAGTATGGCGATACCACATGTGTGAGACTTTTACACAGTGTGGCCACATACAGAGGTCCAACATGCAGGGAGCACCATCAGGCGTTCTGGAGCACCCAGGACAATTCTGACATTTCTCTCCTACATGTAAAAATCATAATTTATTTGCTAGAAAAATAACATAGAACCCCAAAATATTATATATGTTTTTTTAGCACAGATCCTAGAGAATACAATGGTGGTCATTGCAACTTTTTATCTCGCACGATATTTGCGAACGCGTTTTTTTGGAAAAAAAAACTGTTTTGTGCTGAAAAAAAAAAAAAACAGTAAAGTTAGTCCAATGTTTTTGCATAATGTGAAAGATGAAGTTACTCTGAGTAAATAGATACCTAACATGTCACCCTTCAAAATTGCACACGCTCGTGGAATGGCGCCAAATGTTGCTACTTGAAAATCCCCATAAGCGATGCTTTAAATTTTTTTACTGGTTATATGTTTTGAGTTACAGAGGAGGTCTAGGGCTAGAATTATTGCTCTCACTCTAACATTCGCAGCAATGCCTCACATGTGTGGTTTGAACACTTTTTTTATATGTGGGCTGGACTTACGTATGCGTTCGCTTCTGCATGAGAGCACATTGGGACAGGGGCGCTTTAAAAAAAAAAAATGTATTGTTCATTTTACTTTATTTATTTTAGTTTGACTATTTTTTTACCAATTTTTTTTTTCAATTTTTTTGATAACTTTTATTCCTATTACAAGGAATGTAAACATCCCTTGTAATAGGAATATGGCATGACAGGTCCTCTTTACAGTGAGATATGGGGCCAATAAGACCCCGCATCCCACCTCTAGGCTGGGAAGCCTGAAATAAAAAAATAAAAAAAAAATATTCTGGCTTTGATCGTATTGGCAAGTCGGTAGAAGCACCGGAGGGCAGCGGGAAGGGGGGGATGTCCCATCTCGCCTCCTGTAAGAACGATCAAGCAGTGGAACAGCTGCTATGATCATTCTTATGGTGTAGAGAATCGCCGGATGAAAAAGATGATATCTGAATGATGCCTGTAGCTACAGGCATCATTCAGATTTACCCGCACAAAGTCAAGAATGTCATATGACGGCCGGCGGGGGGAAGTGGTTAAAATGCATTTTTTTTTTAACACAAAGTTGTCCATTTATACAATATTTCTAACACATAGCATGTACATACCAAAAATGACACCCCAAAATAGATTCTACTACTTCTTCTGAGTACGGCGATAACACGTGTGCGAGACTTCCACAGCCTGGCAACATAAAAAGGCTGAGTACAGCCAAGCATGGCTGAGCATGGCTGGGTATCACCGAGTATTGCAGGGTATCACCAAGTATGGCCGAGTTTTGCAGGATATCACAGAGTATGGCTGAGCATGGCCGTGTATGGCTGGGTATTGCAGAGTATCACCGGGTATGGCTGGGTATTGCATGGTATCACCAAGTATGGCTGGGTATTGCAGGGTATCACCATGTATGGCTGGGTATTGCAGGGTATGGCTTGGTATTGCAGGGTATCACGGAGTATGGCTGTATATTGCAGAGTATGGCTGGGTATTGCAGGGTATCATTGAGTATGGCTGGGTATCACCGAGTATGGCTGGGTATCACGAGTATATCTGGGTATGGCAATTTATGGCAGAGTATTGGCAGGGTATTGCAGGCTATTGCAGAGTATTGCTGGGTATTGCAGATTATTGCTGGGTATTGCAGAGTATTGGCAGGGCATTGCAGAGTATTGGCAGGGTATTGCAGAGTATTTGGCAGGGCATTGCTGGGCATTGCAGAGTATTGGCAGGGAATTGCAGAGTATTGTCAGGGTATTGCAGAGTATTGGCAGAGCATTGCAGAGTATTGGCAGAGAATTGCAGAGTATTGGCAGGGAATTGCAGAGTATTGCAGAGTATTGACAGGGTATTGCTGGGTATTGCAGAGTATTGGCAGGGAATTGCAGGGTTAATTGTCGGTGAGCGGCGCTGTGGGCACTACTGACACTGATCTCTCCCCTCCACTGTACCGATCGGTACAGAGAGGGGAGGGAGGAACCGGCGTTTACAAGTGATTGCTCCGTCATTTAAAGGAGTGAACACGTGGTAAATGCCCGCGATGAGCGGCCGTTTACTGTTATCCGAGATGCGCTGTGTCCTGTGGACCCAACGGTCACGGATGCTCTCGAGTGCGCACCCCAGGGGCGTGCGAGAGTGGAATTCTGGGAGGACGTTATAGTACGTCCTCCCAGAGTTAAACAACCACCCTGTGGCCGTCATTAGTTTATGGGCCGGTTGTTATGTGGTTAAAGGAATATTTCATTTTTATTGTTTCACTGTAAGCATTCTTAAAATCACTGCTCCTGAAAAAGGTAGTTTTTAACACTTTTTTTTGCATTTATACATGTCCCCTGGGGCAGGACCCGGGTCCCCAAACAATTTTTATGGCAATAACTTGCATATAAGCCTTTAAAATTTGCACTTTTGATTATTCATGTTCGTGTCCCATAGATTTTAACGGTGTTCACACAATTTTTTTTACTGTTTGCATGTTCTGGTGTGAACTGAACCTGGGGTTGTTTGGCTCATCCCTAACAGGAAGGCTGGAGAGTAAAGCGCTAGATGCCACATCTGAGTTTCTGCAGCTTCTAATGTACACTGTGAGATGTTCACAGCGTGCAATGAAATCATAGTAAGCAATTTCAGTACAGGAGAGGAGTCGGTAAAACGGTGCAATATGGAAGGTAAGGCTGGAGTTTAGTTTTAATTCTCGACAGAGACCATAACCATCCCCCGCAAAACATTAAAAAAAAAAAAAACAGTTTTGGCTTAGGCTGAGATTTAACAAATCTGAGAGAAGACATTTGTCCATGAAATTTGACCTTGTACATTTTGCCGTAGTTCTGGTCCAGAAGACAAGTTATGGGAATACAGTTGTGAACCAAAAAGGCCGTTATACATCCCTGGGTATCAATATTCCTGTACTCCCTATCAGACATTGCAGCTGTATATGATATTAGTTTAATGAAAATCATCCAGTCTCTAATGAATTCTCTTATTGAATCACCGTCAACATTAAAGCTGACCATAAAATATGAAACAACAATACAGGCTGCGCTAATCTAATCCAACCACAACAGCTGCATGCAAAAAGGAATTAATACATAATCATAAACTGAAGATTGCAGCACTTGAAGTGAGACAACCAAAAATAACCTTCATGAATTCCAGTTGCAGAGAGAGAATAAGGCAGGGAACACACGGGCCAAAAATTGGCTGAAATCGGCCGATACAGTAGAAGCTGGATGACTTTCAGACCATGTGTAAAGCTGCCTGTCTGACAGAAGCCGATCCCATGACCAGCTTCAGTCAAACTATCATATCGGAAAACCAGCAGCCGATCGGCATCATCGACCAGCACTTGCAACCAATGGCTGCAAGCACTGACTAGTGTCTTTTAGTGGGGGGGGGGGGGGGGGGCGGGCGTGGTTGTTCCCTTTGTCAGAACACCATAGCACAGCAGGGGAGATCACTGTACCAACATCACTTGTGTCAGTACAGTGGGGGAAAAAGCATATTAAGACTCCAATATAATAGAGATCAATTTGCATATGTGAATAATGAATAGCCAAACTCTCCAATCTCCTGCAATCCTTGGTATTATGAATTTCAGAGGAGAGATCCCCTCTAACTCCCAGCATACACTAAGGACAGCATACCTACCTCTACACAACTGGGGTCTTATCATTTGGTGGGTCACCACTTGTATTCCAGGGACGTGGTCATAAGGGTCATTTGTGGTTTATCAATACTGTGATTGATTCTGCATGATTGATATCTCTTGGCATCCCTTGTCCTTTTCTGAGGATAGTTAGATGTATGCTGGGAGTTTGAGAGGATCTGAAATTCATAATACCATGGGCTGCAGGGAATTGGAGAGTTTGGCTATTGTTTATTCACATAAACATGCTTTTATCCCAGGGATTATCATTTGGTGAGTTGCCGCAGCAATTATTTCTGTGCATCTGGAAGACACAAGGATCATTTTTGGTCGTCTCACCAAGTTTTCTTGATTTTATTAAAGCAGACCTGTCATCTACACCAGTGGTCTCCAAACTGTGGCCTGTGGGATGGATGCAACTTTTTGCTTGTCTTTATCCAGCTCTTGTGGCACTATTCTTCCCACTGCTATGAAGCCCTATACCTTCCATTGACACCAAAAGTGGGGGGGGGGGGAATTCGTGTCACTGACACCAACGATTGGGCAAATTTATTCCCACTGATATCAATAACGGGGTACTATTCTTGCCACTGATACCAATAATGGAGCACTATTCCTCTCACTGATATCAATGATTGGTCACTATTCCTGCCACTGGACACCAATGAAGGGACACTTATCCTTCCACCGATACTAATGATGGGGCATTATTCCTTGAACTGAACCAATGATGGGGCAGGGGCACCATTCCTCCCACTGATACCAACAATGAGGCATTATCCCTTGCGCTAATACCAATGATGGGACACTATTCCTCTCATCAATGCATCAATGCTAATAATTCCTCCCACTAATACCAACAAAGAGGCACTATTCCTCCTAATGATACCAATGATGGGACACTATTCCTCCCATCGATACTAATGATGGGGTATTATTTCTCCAGCTAATACCAATGATGAGGCACTATTCCTCCCACTGATACCAATGATGGGACACTATTCCTCCCTCTAATAAAAAGAATGGGGCACTACTATTCCTCCCATCCATATTAATGAGGTATTATTCCTGGAAAACAAAGAAGATACCAAATAGATATCAACATGTTGGACTTTTAAGGCATGGAAGCTAATAGGAAAGTAGAAAAAATATTTATTTTATTGAAAAATACATTATCACAACAGTGTTCAAAACAATATAAAAATCATATGAAATGATATAATTTGTTCATTGAGCCCTTGTGCGTCGCGTCTACGCGTTTTGCCGTAAAAGCTTCCTCAGGACATGGAAAAAGGTTCAAAGACATAGCAAAAGAGAACAACAATAAATCTCACTATATTCAAATGAGCTGCGCCTCAATTACAAATGTCATAGCAACCAGGACAGATCCAAATATATGGAGCAGTCAACCACGCTGTGATAGAGTGGACAGCAAGTGGCACATTCTGGTGAGTACAAACAGAAATTGATAGTTGCTTATAGCAGGGGCAGGAAAGAAGTCTCAGTCAATAAATTACCATCAATGGGGACGGCCAGTAGAGGACATAATCCCATCCACATAAAGCTTAGTAGATGTTGGTGACACATAGTAGGCCAAACAGCATATAAAGACTAAAGGTAAAAGTATTTTTGTGGAGACAATGAAGGCATAGCCCTGGGAGACAGCTCAATGCTGTGCACAGATGAGACAAACCAACATGGAATATCTGAGAAATATAATAAGCCAGCCATATGATCTAAATGGGCAGAAACCATGTCGAGTTTGAGGTTAAGAAAACTTTCCCACAAAGATCTCTAATGGCGCGTACACATGATCAAATTGTCCGGCGGACTCGGTCTGCCGGACCACAGTACGCCGGATAATTCGATCGTGTGTGGGCTCCTGCAGACTTTTTCATCGTAAAAGTCCGGCGGACTTAGAAAGTAGTTTTGACTCAAAATTTGTCCGTCGGACTTGGTTTTCAGCGGACAATCCATTCGTCAGTGTGCTAGTCCGGCGGACTAAAGCCGTGTACACACGGGCGGATTGTATGGCCTACTTAGTCCGTCATACAATCCGACGGACAGTCCGTCCTACTTTGGAATGAACGGACTTGACCACACACGGATGCACAAACATTCCGTCGAAAGCTTGCGCGATGACGTGTACAGCACGTACGACGGGACTAGAAATAGGAAGTCCAATACACAGCAATGCAACCTTCCGCCGTGTAAATCCTTTCTGAGCATGCGCCATTCTTAGTCCGTCGAACTAGCCTACTCACGAGCGGATTGTCCGCTGAAACCAAAGTATGACGGACAGTATTACGGAAATTCCGAAATACTTAGTACGCCAGACTGCACGCTGAAAAAGTCCGCTGAAGCCCACACACGAGCGGACTGTCCGCTGAAATGTGTTTCGGCGGACTAAGTAGGCCATACAATCTGCCCGTGTTTTCGCGGCTTAAGAATGACGCATGCCCTGAAGCAAGTACGAGACGGAGGCTATTGGCTACTGGCTATTGAACTTCCTTTTTCTAGTCCCGTCGTACGTGCTGTACGTCATAGTGTTAGAAATCGCTAAGTCCGTTCATTATAAAGTCTGGCGGATTGTTTGCCAGATTGTTTGCTGGACCAATTCCGCCAGACAATTCGATCGTGTGTACACGACATTACCCTTTTGTCTCCTTCCCACTAAGTAGATGTAGCCCCCCCCCCCCCCCCACAAATCACTTTACCTACCTAGATCTTGCTCAGAGGCCTCCATCTTGTTTCAGATCTCTCCCCAGGATTTTGGTCCAACGTTCCTGTCCGTGCAGTTCGGGATGTAAACAATGCTTTGGGCGAGTGAGATCTAGGTAAGTATAGCTATTGACAAAAGACAGCACCTTCTGATGAGTTTCAGTTGTCCTTCTCAGTTCCTTTGCAGTATTACAGAGAGTTCCTTCTGTTCCACCACCAACCTGGAACCATCTAAATATTATCTAATATGGATTTTTTACTGAATTTTGATTCTGCAAGGTTTTCAAAGCACCATTCTGCAAGGCAGCCTTTCTCAACCTTTTAACCCTAGAGGAACCCCAAAAAGAATTTTCAGGTCTCGAGGAACCCTTACTAAAACCAATTTATCAGTGGTCAATAGGAACAATGCCCCTTACACTGGTGGTCATTAGGAAGAATGTCCCACTTAAAGTGGTCCTCAGAATGCCACCCTTAAAGACAGCTGAAAAGATATTTGGTATTGTACTGCTGGCTATGCTAAGTGATGCTGAACCTTCAACTCTTTAGACATCATCAAATAGGTCATCAAATAGATGGTTCATCAGTTCAAGAAACCCCTAGCAACCTCTGGAGGAACCCCAGAGTTCCACGGAACCTTGGTTGAGAATGGATGTTGTAAGGGATGCAAGAATGTTTACACTTTGCCTGACACAAGGAAAGCAAGGGTCTGTCTACACATAGTAAAAGAAACATTACCAACTTTTTTTTTTTTTAAGCAAGTTCAAACTTAATTCCAGCTTTCCCATCTCAGGGCATCAGATTAGTTAAAAACATATGCAAAATACTATTGCACAATTAGAAATGATTTAGAATACTTACACAGGTGGGTTGTATAAATAATCAAATTCTCGTGACTGCTGGCTGGAAGGTGTTAAAGTGATCTTTATGGTGCTTCCAAACTTACAAAAAGAACAGAGGCTATTAAAATCCGAGTGTAAAGATATGGATGACATCAACCTCTGGGGGGAATCAGGGCCCGACTACAGTAGTAATACGATAGCGGAACAACAAGCAATGTGATGAGTAATCCCAGCCACCCTGACTCCTGAGCACAAAGAGAGATTGGCCACCAACAAGAGTAAGATGCTATCTAGCTCAATGTCTGGACCCAACCAGTTATAACCACACGCCCTCATCATGCACCTGCATATACTGTACTCCCAATTGCTGGGCTTTATCTATGCAGTTTAAATATTACAAGTAATAGAATGCAATCTTCTCCAACATTTTATAAAGCCGGTAGAAGCTTATTTATTACAATAATTTCTCTGGTAAATGTCAAAGTAATGTTGCAACTCCAAAAGAAAGATGCATTTTCATATTTAGTTTCGACGCTGTTCTAGTTTACTTGTGTTTCTCAATTTTATGCAGAGCTCTTGAGTTGCGTGAACAACTATTTGAATTTAGACCCACAATTACTAATAGTTCAGGGGAAATTTATAAACCCATATTTTTTAACCACTTGCAGACCGGACCATTTTGCTGGCCAAAGACCAGACCACTTTTTGCGATTCGGCACTGCGTCGCTTTAACTGACAATTGCGCGGTCGTGCGACGTGGCTCCCAAACAAAATTGACGTCCTTTTTTTCCCACAAATAGAGCTTTCTTTTGGTGGTATTTGATCACCCCTGCGGTTTTTATTTTTTGCGCTATAAACAAAAATAGAGCGAGAATTTTGAAAAAAATGCATTATTTTTTACTTTTTGTTATAATAAATATCCCCCAAAAATATATAAAAAAACATTTTTTTCCCTCAGTTTAGGCCGATACGTATTTTTCTACATATTTTTGGTAAAAAAAATTGCAATAAGCGATTATTGATTGGTTTGCGCAAAAGTTATAGCGTTTACAAAATAGGGATAGTTTTATAGCATTTTTATTAATAATTTTTTTTTTTTTTTTTTTACTAGTAATGGCGGCGATCAGCGATTTTTATTGTGACTGCGACATTGTGGGGGACCCATCGGACATTTTTGACACATTTTTGGGACCATTGTCATTTATACAGTAATCACTGCTATATAAATGCAGTGATTCCTGTGTAAATGACACTGGCAGTGAAAGGGTTAACCAGTGGGTGGCAGTGTAGGGGTTAAGTGTTCCTAGGGGTGTGTTACTAACTGTGGGGGGGCTGGGCTTTCATTTAGTGAACACTGATCTCTGCTCCAATCACATGGAGCAGAGATCAGCGTCACTAGTTGCTAGGCAGAATGGAGAAATGTTGTTTACACAGCATTTCCTCCATTCGGCCGCTCCGTGAGACGATCGCGGGGATGCCCGCAGCGATCGAGTCCGCGGGTCCCGCGACCGGACTCACGGGGGTCCCGACCAGCGCGGGAGCGCGCCGCCGGCGGCGCACTCCCGATGGCAGGGCGGCATTGAATATTGGACGTACCTGTACGCCAATATGCCTGCCCATGCCATTCTGTCAACGTACATCGTCGTGCGCTGGTCGGGAAGTGGTTAATATGTGTTATACTGTGCAATGTTATGGCCGCAACTTAGTTATCATACAATTCATTAGACATGTGCATTCGTTTTCGTCCGAATGCATTTTCGTCCGAATTTCAGCTATTTTCATTTTCGTTTTGACAAACGATAACGAAAGCACAAAGTCCGAAAAACGAAAGATCCGACATAAATAAATGCTTTATTTTCGTTTTCATTGTTACAACAGTTCGATATAGAATAGGAGATTCGACATGACTCTGACAACAATCTGTGTCTATAGAACCTGTGGTCGAATGTGCCTAACCTTACCTCTATTAGTCCAAGATTATATAGAGAAAATATTCGACAGAGAAAAAAGATTTGACAGAGAGAAAAGATTCTGCAAGTTACTGTCCTAAAAAGTGTTTGGGGACCCAGGTCCTGCCCCAGGGGACATGGATCAATGCAAAAAAAAGTTTTAAAAACGGCCGTTTTTTCGGGAGCAGTGATTTTAATAATGATTAAAGTGAAACAATAAAAGTGTAATATTCCTTTAAATTTCGTAGGGGGGGGGGGTTGTCTATAGTATGCCTGTGAAGGGGTGCATGTTTCCCGTGCTTAGAACTGTCCCTGCACAAAGTGTCATTTATGCAGGAAAAAAGTCATTTCAAATCACTCGCAGCTATTATGAATTGTCGGCTCCGTAATACAGAGAACGCTCATTGAAAGTCATTGATAAAAAAAAAAAAAAAAAGCGTGGGGGTCCCCCAAATTCAATTACCAGGCCCTTCAGGTCTGGTATGGATATTAAGGGGAACCCTGCCTCAAATTTAAGAAAAAATTTGACGTGGGGTTCCCCCTAAATATCCATAACCAGACCCTTCAGGTCTGGTATGGATATTAAGGGGAACCCCGCATCAAATAAAAAAAAAATTGACGTGGGGTTCCCCCTAAAAATCCATACCAGACCCTTTATCCGAGCACGCAACCTGGCAGGCCGCAGGAAAAGAGGGGGGGCCCCCTCCCTCCTGAACCGTACCAGGCCACATGCCCTCAACATTGGAAGGATGCTTTGGGGGTCTGTGACCCCTCAAAGCACCTTGTCCCCATGTTGATGAGGACAAGGGCCTCATCCCCACAACCCTGGCCGGTGGTTGTGGAGGTCTGCGGGCGGGGGGCTTATCAGAATCTGGAAGCCCCCTTTAACAAGGGGACCCCCAGATCCCGCCCCCCCCCTGTTTGAAATGGTAAGGGGGTACA
Source organism: Lithobates pipiens (assembly GCF_037356315.1). Classification (NCBI taxonomy): domain Eukaryota; kingdom Metazoa; phylum Chordata; class Amphibia; order Anura; family Ranidae; genus Lithobates; species Lithobates pipiens. The sequence continues at coordinate 47,332,299 of NW_027507758.1, read as the reverse complement.
AAAGTACCCCTACCATTTCACAAAGAAAGTGTAAAAAATGGTTAAATAAAACAAACACACTTTTGAAAAATTCCTTTATTAAAAATAAAAAAATAAAAAAAAGATTCCAGCGGCGGTAATCCACTCTTGCTATCCAGCGACGGACGGTCATCTCTCCAGCGATGGCTCATCTCATCCAGCGCAGCGAATCCTCCATCCTTCTTCTGTCTCCGTGGAGGAGACACTGCAGGCATTCCGGCGGCTGACGTTTCTTATATACGGAGGGCGGGGCCACCCGTCACCTGACCCCGCCCCCCTCTGACGCAAGGGGAAACCCGGGGTTCCCCGTGACGTATGGGTGACCCCGCACCCCTCTGATGTAACACAGGCAGGTTTCCGTTACATCAGAGGGGGGCGGGGTCACCCATACGTCACGGGGAACTTTAATAGGGTTCTAAAGTATGCTATATAGTTAGCTCCGTCGAATCTTCTTTATACATTCGACAGACACCATAAGCCTTCCAAGACAGATTCGACCGTAATTCATGTGGATTTTCGGACGAATGCAATTTTTGAACGAAAAACGAAATAAATAAAAACAAATTTCGGGAGTAACTAAATAAATTAAGTTTTCGGACGAAAACGAAATTCCGAAACGAAATATTTTACTCTGCACATGTCTACAATTCATACAGAAATGCTGGGAACTCTGGCAAGATTTTTGTTATTTGGAAATTCGGTTGTATTCGAATTTCCTAATTACAATAGTAACAAATTAAAACAAATCCGAAATAGCGAAACCAAATTTCAGACAAAAATTAAAATTTGAATAGTTTTCAAATCAAATTTGAATTGTTTTTGAATCAAATTCGAATTTCCAAAGAGAATAAAATATAATTGACAAAAAAGCAATATGATAGAATAGAAAAGAATAGAATAGGAAATGAAAGAATATAATAGAATAGAATAAAACAGAACAGAATACAAAATAAAATAGAACAATAATTAGAATAGAAAAAATAATAGAAAATAAAAGAATAGAATAGAAAATAAAAGAATAAAGTAAAACAGAACAAGTAGAATAGAAAATTAGAAAAAACAGGATAAAATAGAATAGAAAATAAAGAAATATAATATAATAAACTAAAATCCTATAGAAGAACATTTAAATAATATAATCCTCTTCTGAAATTTTGAATTCAAATAGAATATAAAATAATTGAATAGAGAAAAGAAGAGAATAGAATAGAAAAAAATAGAATAAAGTAGAAAGAATACCTTCCTTTGAATAAATTCAAATTCAAATAGAATAAAAAAAGAATAGACTAGAGAAGCAAAGAATATAAAAGACTAGAATAGATAAGAACATAATAGAATGGAATTTAAAAAAGAAAATTGACAAGAATAGAAAAGAAAATAATATGATAAAATAGAATAGAAACATGCAATAGAATAATATAAAATAATAAGAATATGACCATCTTCTGAAATTCAAATTTCAAATAGAATATATTTTAATAGAACAGAAAAATATAGAATAGAATATAAAAGAAGAGAATAAACAATATAAAGGAATTGATTAGAATAGAAAGAATATAATATAACTGTTTTCCAAAATTAGAATCAAATACAATTGAATTTGCATAGAATAGATAATTTTTTTATATAATAGAAAATAATAGAATAGAAAATAAAAGAATAGAATAGAAAAAGCTATAGAGTAGAATGGAAAGAATATAACCATCTTCCAAAATTCTAATTTTAAATAGAATAAATTTGATTTAGAATGGAATTCAATTTGATTGCATTTTGAACTGCATTTGATTAAAATTTAAATGCTATTCTAATTGAATTCGAATCTATTAGAATTTTCCAAATCATCTGAATATAGATAATTCTAATCAATTCAAATTCAAATAAACACAAATTCGACTTTCTGTAAATAACAAATCGAAACTAAACAAATACATTTTTCCATTCTGCACATGTCCATTACTCAGGCTTTTTACAGCATAGTAGTAAGTCATCTTGGTGATTAAGTGCTCAGCTGTCTTATATTCACACCAGTGACCACTAGCTAGCTGAAAATAGTAAGTATGAAATATTCATTTCTATTATTTTATATATGACCAAAAATAAATATATATATATATATATTTTTTTTTTTTTTTATTTTTTTTTATTCATGAGCATAAAAATTACGTACAAAAATATTTAACATCCTTTTTAAAGTGAAACTTCACATTGAGCAAAAACTGTCCATTCTTGTTAAATACGATTGCTGCATTTGCTCTCTAACTGCACCCAGTGGCAAATTTACCTGGCAGTTTAATAAAATAGAAAGGTGATTTATAATAACACTAAACGGCTTATATAGCAATCAAATAAATATTACAAAGAAAGAGGTTTTTGGGACTTTAACACTTCCGGAGCGACTCACGGTAATATACGTCGGCACTTTGAAGAGGGATATCATTGTTAAGTCAGCAGCTAGCTACCATAACCCCGGTATCCTCTTGTTCACCGAGCGGTCCGGTTTCAGATAAAAGTAGTCTCTGCGGGGGTTTCCCCGCAAGATCACACTTATCCGCGGCGGGTGAGGGCCCCTCCTCCGCTGCATACTGGAGCCACCGGCAGAGGCGATCGGATCCTTCTCCCTGCTTGACGTGGAGCTGAGTGAGGGGAAGACGGCCCCCACCCAGCTCCATACCATTGCAGGGCAGAAGCGCGATGTCAAAACATCACTTCTACCCATAGCTCCTAAAGGGACTTTTTTTTTTAATTAATGTTTTTTTTTATTGCATTTTAGTGTAAATATGAGATCTGAGGTCTATTTGACCCCATATCTCATTTTATGAGGTCCTGTCATGCTTTTTTTTCTTTTACAAGGGAGGTTTACATTCCTTGTAATAGAAATAAAAGTGAATTTTTTTTTTTTTTAAAGAACAGTTTAAAAATAAAAACTAAGAAGTAAAATAAATAAGAAAAAAAAAAGTTTAACGTGCCCCATCGTGCCAAGCTCGCATGCAGAAGCGAACACAAACGTGAGTAGCGCCCGCATATGAAAACGGTGTTCAAACCACACATGTGAGATATCACCACGATCGTTAGAGCGAGAGCAATAATTTTAGTACCAGAGCTCCTCTGTATCTCAAAACAGGCAACCTGTAGAATTTTTTAAATATTGCCTATGGAGATTTTTAAGGGTAATTGTTTGTCGCCATTCCATGAGCGGGGCGCAATTTTGAAGTGTGACATGTTGAGTATCAATTTACTTGGCATAACATCATCTTTCACACAATATACATACACAAAATACAGTTGATACCTAGGCAACTTGTTGACCTTACTAATTCCCGTCAGTATAGATAAAAGAGATTGGGTATTATGGCAAAAATTTCATAAAAAATAAATAAAAAATAAAATATATTTATATATATTTTTTTATGACATTTTTGCCATCATACCCAATCTCTTTTATTTATACTGATGGGAATTAGTAAGGCCAACAGGTTGCCTAGGTATCAACTGTATTATGTGTATGTACCGTATATATATATATTTATATATATATATATATATATATATATATATATATATTTATATATATATTTATATATATATATATATATATATATATATATATATATATATATACATATATATATATATATATATATATATATATATATATATATATATATATATATATATATATATATATATATATATATGACATTTTGTTGGATTATGTATTATTATGTATTGATAAATTGTTAATTTGATATAAAGATTATTATTATTAAAATAAAAGTGTTAACATTTTTCCACAAGAGACTATATGTTATGAATCAATAAATGTGATTTTTATATTTACAAATTCATTCATTTACTACTGTGTGCTCCATGTATAATCAAATAAGTATATTCTATTTTTATTTATTTTTTAATTTCTTACATTTATTATTATTATTTATTATTATTATTTTTTATACATTTATAGGTAGAGCTGATCCTGGGAATATCTGAATTGCAAGGAGCAAATTGGATCATGCTTTGTTGAGGTTTTTTCTTTTTTCTGGATAAACAGTGGGTATAGGATTGTGTGGGTGGACTTGTGTCTTTTTTTCAACCATACTAACTATGTTACTATGTAAAATTACTTAAAAATAAGGCATCTATTATTTGTCATCTTTTAGATGCCGCTAAGGCATGCGTTCCTTTGACATGGAAATTACTGCAAGCCCCAACAATAGGGATGTGCTTGCGTAAGGTGAAGGAGATTGGTAGACTAGAGGAACTGGTCCTCACTGGGCGCCCACCTTGATTTGAGGTTAGGATGGGTATCTAAGGGTTTCATCCTAATTCCTTCTTTCCGTTTGGTGGGCACACTTGGGGTGTATCTCCATGGACCAACTGTGTTTTTTTTTTTTTTAGTTTTTTGTTTGTTTTGGGTAATATATAAGGGTATACAATTGTTTGGGATGGATTTGGGACTATATGGGAGGCCGCATAGAGGGTTTTTTGCTAATTATATGGTAATGGTGTAGGAGGTAATATATGTTTTAACATTTAAAATATTAAATCTAATGATGTGTTATGTTTTTTCTCCTGTTTATTTTCTGGAAATGTCCTATGACTAAATAAATAATTAAATTTGAAAGAAAAAAAAATAAAAAAATAAATATAAGAATAAAAAAAACTTTTTTTTTTAAATAAAAACCCAATACACACTTTCTTTTTTACTTTTAAGTCCCATTCCTTATTAACCAGCTTCCGGTTCTGATCTCCGGGTCCCGTATCATCTCGTCTTGTAGCAGTACAGCTGGGAAGAATTTGTTTACAGCCACAGAAGAACATTGTGAAGTACAATTCTGTGGCTGAATTTCTACCAATGAAAGGGGTCTCCCTGACTCCTGACCTCCGCTGGCTCATATTAAACCCAGAGCTTATTTTCCAACAGTTTCCTCAGGTTAAATACAAAATCCTTCCGTATAAACGTATCCTCTAATAGAAGGCAGTTTTATACTCTGGGAGCTCAAACCACAGCCAGGGTAATCTGCAGTTAGGATCTGTTTACACATAAATGCACAAATGATACATAAACTGACCGACATTAAAAAGAAACACAAGCTGTTAATAATAGTTGCCTCTAATATTAAATAATCGGCATCATTCCCCCAATTTACTATAACTGCTGATACATAAACTGCTTCTGTGCCTTCTATGGAAGGTCACATCTAACAGAGTGTATTTAAAGGGCACCTGAAATTTATTAGCATAACATACTGCTGTGAACGAGGAATATAAAACTCCATGCTTGGTTTTTCCATTGATAAAGGTTATAGTATGTTTTGGAAATGTTACTTTTAAATTCCAACTTCAGACATTTGTTTTACTATTTGGAACATTGGGAATGGGTGAGAACGTTTGTCAAGATTTAAATGCCATCTGTGTCCCCACTTCCTCACTTACTCAGTCCCTGGCAGTAACGGCTTTTCTTCCACTAGATGTCCTCTGAGGAAGTGCTGTAAGTACAGCGTGTAATGGAGCCGTCCCCCAAGGAAGTGTCTCCATGGTGCAAATATATAGAGAACATCGGCTACACTCTCTTCATCATTTATAACCAGCCGTTATTAGAGAAGTTCAGAAGAGAAAAAGAACCCTGCATGTCTGGTGACCACCTGGAACATAAATTACAAACATATAGTATGTATATATATATATATATATATATATATATATATATATATATATATATATATATAGTTTATTGAGGGAACCATGAATGCCAACATGTACTGTAAAATACAGAAGCCAAGCATGATCCCCACCCTTCGGAGATTAGGCTGCAGGGCAGTATTCCAACATGATAACGACACCAAACACACCTCCAAGATGACCACTGCCATGCTAAAGACCTAGACCTAAACCCTATTGAGCATCTGTGGGGCATCTTCAAATGGAAGGTTGAGGAGCACAAGTTCTCCAACATCCACCAGCTCCGTGATGTCGTCATGGAGGAGTGGAAGAGGATTCCAGTGGCAACCTGTGAAGCTCTGGTGAACTCCATGCCCAAGAGAGTTAATGCAGTGCTGGAAAATAATGATGGCCACACAAAATATTGACACTTTGGGCCCAGGTTGAAATGTTTTACTTAGGGGTGTACTCACTTTTGTTGCCAGTGGTTTAGACATTAATGGCTTTTTGTTGAGTTATTTTGAGGGGACAGCAATTTCAGACGGTTATACAAGCTTTTCAGTGTAGCAAAGTGTCATTTCTTCAGTGTTGTCACATGAAAAAATATGATAAAGTATTTCCAAAAATGTGAGGGGTGTACTCACTTTTGTGAGATACTGTATATGTATATGTATATATATATATATATATATATATATATATATATATATATATATATATATACATATATAGATATCTATCTCTATCTATCTATCTATCTATCTATCTATCTATCTATCTATCTATCTATCTATCTATCTATCTATCTATCTATATTTATATCTATCTATATCTATATCTATCTATCTATATTTATATCTATCTATATCTATATCTATCTATCTATCTATCTATCTATCTATCTATCTATATATATATATATATATATATATATATAGATATATATATATATATATATATATATATATATATATATATAGATAGATAGATAGATAGATAGATAGATAGATAGATAGATAGATAGATAGATAGATAGATAGAGATAGATAGATAGATCCCAGGGAATAATTTCCATGTTGCAATGAACTCAGGTACAAATATATTGAGAACATCAGCACTACTCTCTTCTATGACCAGCCATTGTTATAAGATTCAGAACAGAAAAATAACCCTGCCTGGCCACCCTAAAGATATATTACTATATATATATATATATATATATATATATATATATATATATATATATATATATATATATATATATATATATATACACATATATATATATATATATATATATATATATATATATATATATCTTTATATATATATATATATATATATATATATATATATATATATATATTAATTATTTATTCATTAGAATGGTTATACTTGTCTATTACAGTCTTTATATTATATGCACCTTCAGTTTGTAGTTTGACACTTTCTGAACAGTTTATAGATATTATAAGGGCAAACAAAGCACCTTAATTCTTGTTCTGACAGCTCCAAATAAATAAAATTGAATGTACAGCAACTGACATATGACTGGTCTTGTTTTTTTCTTAATATTGTATACTGCATGTGATCCATTGTGTCACCATTATCCAGTCCGCTGCATATAAACAAATGAATATTGGCCCCAAACTAGCTATCCTTTCCAATCACAGACAAGCTGGGCATTAATACTATTTACTCTAAATGAATTTCCTGCCTTAATCTAAGCAGTTTATCCCACAAAAAAATGTATATGGCTCTATGGATGGAGACCGGAGCTCTACAACGACAATCTTGATAAATGTTTTTACACACCTTAAATTTGGTGCTAAAAGCCCAGGGGCCATGGCAGCTGTTGAGATTTCAGAAAAGTCTTATATGTGAGTATAATGTTTTAAAAGCCGGTGTGATGGATAAAGATGGATAATTCCCAGTGTCCAATATAAACCGAAGAGTTCATCTTCTACTGCTGTTTATAATAGGGATGAGTCAATTTACCTAGGAATTAAAGCACATTTTTAGGTCTCCTGGTGGTTAATGACAACACTGAACCTTGGCTATCACTCATGGGTCAAGAGGTGGCAATTAATCAGTCAGTGTTTAGGTTTATTCTAAATTACATTTGGGATTCTAAGCTTCATGGATAACTGACTCCGCGAGCTTCTCAATCATGTATAAATTAGAGTGCAGACTGAGCTATGCTATATGCTTCTCATACTGGAATGTAGAATGTCATCGTACTCATGACAAGGTCTATAGAAACCAAGTGTAAGTCACATTCTTCTGGTTCTCTATACTGCAATATCTACTGAATCTTGTGCAGGAAACTGCAACCAAGAAAAGGGCTTTGACTTGAAATAACTAAGAATTCTTTTTGAAATCTTTGAAATTTTTTTTACATTTCCCATCTTGTATAGTAAATCAAAAATAGCAATTCATAGATACATAGTTACAGTGCATCCAGAAAGTATTCACGGCTCTTTACTTTTTCCACATTTTGTTATGTTACTGCCTTATTCCAAAATGGATTTAATTCTTTTTTGTCTTCAAAATTCTACAAACAATGCCCCATATTGACAACGTGAAAGATGTTTGTTTGAAATTTTTGCAAATGTAAAAAAAATTTATAATTAAAAAAATCTCATGTACATACAGTAAGTATTCGCAGCCTTTGCTCGGTTCTTTGTTGAAGCACATTTGGCACCAATTACAGTTATCATTTACCAATTTGAGTATGATGGTACAAGCTTGGCACACCTATTTTTGTGCAGTTTCTCCCATTCTTCTTTGCAGGATCTCTCAAGCTCCATCAGGTTGGATGGGGAGCGTCTGTGCACAGCCATTTTCACATCTCTCCAGAGATGTTCAATCAGGTTCAAGTCTGGGCTCTGGCTGGACCACTCAAGGACATTCACAGAGTTGTCCTGTGGCCACTCCTTTGTTATCTTGGCTATGTGTTTAGGGTCATTGTCCTGTTGAAAGATGAACCTTTGTCCCAATCTGAAGTCCAGGGCACTCTGGAGCATGTTTTCATCAAGGATGTCTCTGTACATTGCTGCATTAATCTTTCCCTCCATCCTGACTAGTCTCCCAGTTCCTGCCGCTGAAAAACATCTCCACAGCATGATGCTGCCACCACCATGCTTCACTGTAGGGATGGTATTGGCCATATGATGGGCGATGCCTGGTTTCCTCCAGACATGATGCTTGCCATTCAGGTCAAAGAGTTCAATCTTTGTTTCATCATACCAGAGAATTTTGTTTCTCATGGTCTGAGAGTCCTTCAGGTGTCTTTTGACAAACTCCAGGTGGGCTGTCATGTGCCTTTTACTGAGGAGTGGCTTCCATCTGACCACTCTACCATATAGACTTGATTGGTGGAGTGCTGAAGAGATGGTTGTTCTTCTACAAAGTCCTCTCGCCACAGAGAAATGCGGGAGCTCTGTAAGAGTGATCATCGGGTTCTTGGTCACCTCCCTGACTAAGAACCCAATTACTCAATTTGGCCAGGCGGCCCGCTCTAGGAAGAGTCCTGGTGGTTCAAAACTTCTTCCACTTAGGGATCATGGAAGCTACTATGCTCATTTGGACCATCAATGCTGCAGAAATGTTTCTGTACACTTCCCCATACCTGTGCCTCAATACAATCCTGTCTCGAAGGTCTACAGACAATTCCTTGGACTACATGGCTTGGTTTGTGCTCTGACGTGCACTGTTAACTGTAGGACCTTATATAGACAGACGTGTGCCTTTCCAAATCATGTCCAAGCAACTGAATTTATCAAAGGTGGACTCCAATCAAGTTGTAGAAACATCTCAAGGATGATTAGCGGAAGCAGAATGCAGCTGAGCTTAATTTTGAGTGTCATGGCAAAGGCTGTGAATACTTCTGTACATGTCATTTTTTCATTTTTAATAAATTTGCAAACATTTCAAATAAACTTCTTTCATGTTGTCATTGTGGGGTATTGTTTGTAGAACTTTGAGGAAAATAATGAATTGTATCTATTTTTGAATAAGACTGTAACATAACAAAATGTGGAAAAAGTGAAGCGCAGTGAATACTTTCCGGTTGCACTGTATTATCCAAAAAGGAACACTGAGCGCCTCACATTAGCAGCACAAGTATTCGCACAGTACTGAAGGAATTCACACTTGAATATACTTGAATATTCACACTTATATAGCACAAACTGTTGGCGCTATATTAATCATGTATAATAATAATAATAATAATGTGAAAGTCTTTCATTTAATTATGGGAACTTAGTGGATAGTACCTACAATATTAGAACATGTGCTGTGATTTCTTTAAAAAAAACGATGGGCATAATATAGTTGATGGACAGAGACTGTGGGCATACTATAGTTGATGGATAGAGACTGTGGGCATACTATAGTTGATGGATAGAGACTGTGGGCATACTATAGTTGGTGGATAGAGACTGTGGGCATACTATAGTTGATGGATAGAGACTGTGGGCATACTATAGTTGATGGATAGACACTGTAGGAAGAAAACTAAAGTTGAGGATTAGAGACTGTGGGTGTACTAAAGTTAAAGGTTTTCCTTTATCTTTAAATCAGAGTCAATGGCTTGATATTTTGGACAACTATTTTATCTAAGAGAAATTCCAAAAACACTGTTGTGGGTACTTGAGGACAGGGTTGAGAACCACTGTTAGCCCTTGTACACACGGTCGGAGAATCCGTCGGAATGTGTCCTATCAGACCGTGTTGTCGGATAATCCGACTGTTTGTGGTATGCATCGGACTGTTTCCGTCGGAATATCCGTTGGACCAAATTTTCAAACTTGCTGGAAAAATTTTCCGACAAACTGGTCCGATAGGACATACTCCGATCATGTGTAGAGAATTTCAATCGGACCAAGTGCCACGCATGCTCAGATCAAATTACTACATCAAAGCTATTGGCTACTAGCCTGAACGTAGTCCCATCGTAACGAAATTACGTCATCACGTTCTGAAAGATCGGATTTTTCGACAACTTTGTCCGACCGTGTGTATGCAACAGTTTCGGACAAGATCCGACGGACAAAATCCGACGGACAAAATTCGATGGATTTGGTTGTCGAAATGTCCGACCGTGTGTACAAGGGCTAATAGGAGATGGCCAAAGACTTTGGATATGCTGCAGGTAGACAGTCAGAGAATAAGAAAATGTTATATGCAAGATATTCTAGTGGTCACTATCATTCAAATAGTTGTAAAGCATGGGTGCTTAACTTGTGACCCTCTAGCTGTTGCGGAACTATAAATCCCACGAGGCATAACAAGGCTAATAGTTACAAGCATGACTCCCAAAGACAGAGGCATGATGGGAATTAAGGTTGGCAACAGCTGGAAGGCCACCAGTTGAGCACCCATGTTGTAAAGGCTGAAGGTTTTCTAAGCATGAAGGTAAAAAAACTTCAGTAGGCTTAAAATGCGGGTGGGAGTAGGTTTAGAGTTAGTTCAATTTCTCCTTTACTTCCTGTTTAATGAAGAGCTGCATTCAAAAAAAAATTCTTGAGGACGTATTGGTGTTAAATTAAATATAAAGAATCATCTTCAATCCTCATAGCAAAAAAAAAAGTTTATTTTTTATTTTTTTTATTATGAGCTTTTGGAACAGATGTGTCTGGCACTAAATCAGTTAATGCATATGTACAAAATATAGATTATTTATGTCAGAAAGATTTTTATTACAGGATATCCTCTATGCTGGAAAATGAAGTCTCACTGGGCAGAGCTGAAGGATTTCAGGAAGCGGATGGATTTTTCTTTCTCCCGGCAGGTGTGAATTAGTTTGTTTCATGCTTAGAAAAGCTTTTCGCAGTAACTTTCTTGACTGAAAACTAAAATTAAAAAGAGATGGAAAAAAAGTAAGAGCAGATTGAACTGGTCGTCTCTGTTCAATATTATAATAACTAATATTGGAGCCGCTACTGTAACCCTTGTAGACCAGCAACGTGCGCAGAGGGCTGGGTAATTATTTTTCATGGACAGACCTTTTTTATGTGGCAACTGCAGGGATATATTTTGCCGCATAGTAGCTGTCACAGGTGTTTATATTGCCACATGTGGAAGGAATATTAAAGCATGGAGGGGCTTAGCTTTCAGGTTCCAAGGAAAATATATTCTAATGTATTTATGGTAAGGGTGGTTACCACCCAAGAGATTCCCATATATCCAGAAAATATAGCCATTTAAAGTCTCCGAGACAAGAAGGAAGCAGCATACCCAGGGCTGTTTTTATTTGGAGTTCGTGTTTCCCTAGACACCGCCAACAAACAAATGTAGACATAAGATTTATTTTATGTAACCGCCATATTATATTCACAGGCAACCGCGTGTACGGGCTACATTGGTCTAGGAGTTAAAAGCAGTCTTGGTGCACTGGTTCATTTTGTGTAAAGCAGTACCAAGCGTGGTGTTTATCAAATGCCAGTGTTGCCAGACTGCCAGCATTATGGAGCCCAATTGCAATATCAGCAGGGATCTTTGACCACTTTAAGACCAGGCTTATTTCTAAGCCCTTGTAAACACGGTCGGACATTCCGACAACAAAATCCATCGGATTTTGTCAGACGGATTTTGTCTGAAACTTGTGTTGCATGCACACGGTCGGACAAAGTTGTCGGAAAATCCGATTGTACGTAACGTGATGACGCTATTTCGTTACGACGGGACTACGTTCAGGCTAGTAGCCAATAGCTTTGGTCTAGGAATTTGATCTGAGCATGCGTGGCACTTTGTCCGATCGGAATTCTCTACACACAATCGGACAAAGTCCGATCGGATCATGTTGTCGGAAAATTTTATAGCCCAACTCTAAAACTTTGTCCGTCGGATATTCCAACGGAAACAGTCCGTGGAGCCCACACACAGTCGGATTATCCGACAACACGGTTCGATCGGACATTTTCCGTCGGAATGTCCGACCATGTGTACAAGGGCTAACACTTGTTGTTTACAAGTTAAAATCAGTACTTTTTGCTAGCCAAACATTTTATATAATATTTTTAGCAAAGACCCTAGAGCAGTGATGGCGAACCTTGGCACCCCAGATGTTTTGGAACTACATTTCCCATGATGCTCATGCACTCTGCAGTGTAGCTGTACATCATGGGAAATGTAGTTCCAAAACATCTGGGGTGCCAAGGTTTGCCATCACTGCCCTAGAGAAACGTAATTTTTTTGGAATAAATACAATTCACTGAATTAAAAAAAAAAACTAAACAGTAAGGTTAGCCCAATTTTTTGTATATTATGTAGGGCTGTGGAAATTAAAGATTAATTTCTCGATTAATTTATTAATTTTTTTGATCAATCAAAATTCTTTTGATCGGTACTCACCTCTCCGCCAGCTTCCGGGTCTTCAGGGAGTTCCGTCGGAGATCTGGTGACGTCACGGATATCAACGTCACCGGACTCCTCCCCCCTTCACAAGTGCTTCCATCTGCTAATGAAGGGAAGGGGGGAAGAGTCCGGTGATGTCAAAGTTCTGATTGAACGTAACGCGTACGGGGAGGAGATATGCATGACGTCACCCGCTGCTGCCCTACAGAACTAACACGATTGTTGGCTTTGCATGACTTTACATGCTGTGTTTTTATCATCTTTATGTGAGTAGTTTGTGTTTGAACACAAAAATGTAATCTTATACTTAAGCGGTGAGCACTTCGATCTTTTCTTTCTACCCATGACCTGGCGTCCTTGCTGAGATCTAAGGAGACGTCAGAGAAGTTTATGGTCCGTGTTAACCCTTTTGATACCCACTTGCATGACCGCCTGTTTGCACAGGTGCCCATGCCATAAGGTGAGAGTGATTAGTTAGACCGGAGGTGGAGGGATTGTCACGCTACTGTGGAAAAAAAAATGACTTACGTCAGTGCTACAGTTTGAATTTAAAAAGTATTTGTGTGAACTGTGAAGTTAAGTCATGGATTGTGGAAACTAACTAGTGTTGGGTGATTATATATAGTGTATACCACATTTACCACTGACTAATGCAGAGTTGCAATGCAAGGAGATCAGCTAAAAGTAGTTGGATCTGTATGTGCGTTGTAATTAATCAAAATTAGTCGATTAATTGATTAAAAGAAATCGATTAATCGAACATGAACAATTTTATCAGTAACTGCCCTAATATTGTGAAAGATGATGTTATGCCTATTAAATATATACCTAACATGTTACGCTTTAAAATTGCAAGCGCACGTGGAATGGCGACAAACTACAGAACTTCAAAATCTCCATAGGCGATGACTTAAAATTTTTTAACGATTACCAGTTTAGAGTTACAGAGGAGGTCTTTTGATTGAATTATTGTTCTCACTCTCACAATTGCGGCAATATGTGTGATTTAAACACTGTTTACATTTGCAGGCGTGGCTTAGGTATGCACTTTCTTTAGTGCGCAAACTCGCTGGGATGGGGGTGCTTATTTGTTTATTTTTTTATTATTTTTACACTGTTCCTTTAAAAAAAAATCTGATTACATCTATTGCTGTCACAAGGAATGTAACCATCTATTGTGACAGTAATAGGCAGTGACAGACACTCTTTATGGAGGGATCTGGGATCTAAAAGACCCCAACCCCCCCCCCCCCCCCCCCGCCCCTTGCACTTCAAAGTATTCAAAACGCCAACATTTTTGAATACCTTTGATTATTTAAATCAGCGCCGTTGGCTGCCGAGTAAACTGGAAGTGGCGTTATGACGTTGTTTCCGGGTTGCCACATTGGAGACCCGATCAAAGCCGATTCTGGCTTTTTTCAGGGCACCGGCCAGCCGGCGTGTCAGCTGGTCACTTGGGTCTCCCATCAACAAAATCTTGTGATTTTGCGTGAAGTGGTTAAAGAGATTGTAAAGGGGTGTTTTTTTTGTTTTTTTTTTATAAAAATAACCAACATGTTATACTTACCTGCTTTGTGCAAGGGTTTTGCACAGAGCAGCCTGGACCATCCTCTTCTGGCTTGCCCCGCCAGTGATTGTGGCTACTCCCCTTCATTGGGTGCCCCCACGCCCCACAGAAAGCCTCTATTATTACCTTTATTTTTACCAGAATAATAAGCAAGATATAATCATTTAATAAGTGTAATTGCATTTCTGTCCATTAAAATTCTAAAACAATTTAAAGGATTGGATAATTTGTGATTATTACTTTTTTTGCCAATTTTGCCAATTTTGTTCGATATGAGAATTTTTCTTTCACTTCCTGCCCCATAGCCAAAACAGGAAGTGCAAGGAAATCACTCCAAAGTGAGGGAATCCCTGGATGTCCCCAGGATCGCATGGACTGGTGTCCCCATTGGAAGATTTCCCCTCTAATCCCATTCTACTGACAACTCAAAATGTAGTGTTTTCATTTACTTTCACTTTCGATGATAAAGGTAAAGAGGACAAATAGAGAGGGTTAATCTCCTTAACAGGGACACAGTGACAAAAAAACCTGACAGGTGCTCTAATCCCTCTCCTCTCCATCCAAAGTAAAAAAAAAAGTTTTGCTTTGGGTTAACCTGTTACTAAACCAACAGCAGTAAAATCAGTCCATATGTGCAGTAAAGCATGCTTGTTATACTCACTAAGGGATTAATCCTCCGCATTGTGTAAGAAAGGCTGTTTGATCCGGTCTTCTCTGACCCTCCCCTTCTTCCATAGTCCCCAATTCATCTCCTGATAGAACAAAGCCTTGGGGACACTCTGCACATGCTCAGTTTGGTGTGTATTGCTAGAGAGTTTTTTTTTTCTTGGGAGGGAGCATGTGATCAGCACAGGGCCAATCAGCACTGTCCAGAGGGTCAGGGGTCATGCAGCCTCATAGGACAGTCAGAGGAGAATGCAAATTCCTCTTACCAGCTATAACCAGATACTGATAGAAGTCATAAGACTGCTATAAACTGCTGACGAGAAAAGGTAATTAGCAGTTTATGTTTAATAAAATAATTGCATATCCATGTTCTGTGTACTGTGGGAGACCGGATATAGTGAATGTAGGGTCCTGGGTTTAGTAACATTTTGAAACACATGAAAAATTAGTTCTCCAACCCTTTCAGACACAGCTGTGCTGTACGGCAGAACTGTGTACTCTCAAGACTGGATGGATAGAAATACACATCCTTTGGCAGGTGAAACAGCTGACATATATGTATTTTATTAAACTTTTCACCTTGTATAGATTTAAAGTGTTACTAAACCCACAACAGTAAAATCAGTCTGTAAATGCAGTAAAGCATGCTTGTTACACTCACTGTGGAACCTAAGGGGTTAATCCACTGTCCCCAATCCATCGGCTGATAGAACAGAGCCTTTGGAGTCACTCTGCACATGTTCAGTTTGGTGTGTATTGATAGTGGGTTTTTTTTTCCTTGGAAGGGTGCATGTGATCAGCACAGGGCCAATTAGCACTGTCCAGACAGAGAGTCAGGGGTCCTGCAGCCTCATGGGACAGTCAGAGGAGAATGAAAACTCATCCTAGAAGCTTTAACCAGACACTGATAAAAGCCACAAGACTGCTATATACTGCTGATAAGAAAAAGTATTTAGTAGTTTATATTTACTAAAATCATTGCACTTCCATGTTCTGTGTGTAGCACTAACCCCCAAAGGAGCTGCTGGTTATTTTTGGGCTTACCGTTACCCTCTGTTCTCTTTGTGGCACGTCTAGGGGATGTCCCATGGTAGATGGCCCAGTAACTTGAGACTGACAATAGATCCACTTGAATGGATTTTATTTTGCAAAACTCAAACCATTGAACAGTCTTTCAACTTGGGATCAGAGGGTTGGAAAAGGAAGTTCAGGTACTCTCAATGTCAAAGTCCAAAACGTTAAAGAACTTGCTTACTTTGACTGCATCCAGAGAATAGCCATTCGCAGCTGGATGAACACTCAGGTTGGCCTCTCTCACAAGGCCTAGCAGCCAACAAGGTGCTTACTCAGGAACAAAGCCTTTGTCACAGATGTTGTTGTAGAACACATAGGGAAACTAAGCTTTAGAACACTTGTAGGATATCTGGATCTCTCAGCCTGCTTGGCGATATCCACAAGACCGGATTCTCTCGGTTACTTCAGCCCTTCCAGGCTCTTGTTAAAAAAAAACAATTTGTACGTGGTGTCCTTCTAAAAAGTCCTCCCCTTGAATGCTTGAAGTACACTGGGTCTCTCCCAAACCGGAGACGGCACCCAACCACCTCAGAATCCTCCTCTAGTTTCCTTGCCTCGGGCCAGCCAGCCCCGAGACATTAAAGTCGGGTGGATCCGCACCCCAAGCCATAGCCTTCCCGGGGGCTGGTCAGGAGGACCAGGATCAAGTAATCAGCACCTCATACTGAACCGGAAACCCCGAACCACGTGACATCCGCATCTTAAATACCCTCTCCCAGAGGGCACAGCAAGACAGGGCTCCGGAAGAAAGTAACTTAAGCACCTAACCAGACCATAGTTCCATGCCTGCCACAAGAGACAGTGCCCCTATGGCCAGGCTGAACATCTCACAGTCCAGTCAGACTGATGGAGAGGTCCAATTTAGACAAATTATACCCAAACCAAACTGCAGTTTAGGCAAAGTTTAATTTTGAAAAACGCATAGCGCTTGCTTTTCAGGAGCCGCCACTACATGTGTACTGTGGAAGACCAGATATAGTGAATGCAGGGTCCTGGGTAATACTTTAAGTTTTGACACCCACTGAAGTAAAGCTTGGACCACCAATGAACTGAAGTAGGTCAACCTTTCTGGTAAAGCCAAATTCCACACATTGACAGTTCGGGGCTTATTGTATATATACAGCGACTGAGGTAGCTAGATTTGCATGCAACGTTGGTCAGCTATATAAAGCTAAATAAAGCTTAGAGAAAGCTTGTATTTTTCTGCAGAATTACTAGGCAAAAGCACAGAAGCTTTTGTCCTTCAAGGCGAACATTATCACAAATAATTTTAGTTCTCCTAAAATGTATCTATGGTTAATATTTAAAGTCATATACTAATTTCCGCATTGAATTTCAATTATTTTTAGCCTACTCCTATTAATCTGAATGATCTTAAAGTGTGTAAACTTACTTTGTGAAGATTTCTTCCTCAAATTCTGTGACTCGTAGTCATTATGTCCTGTGGGTAGGCACTGCTGTGTCACACAACTCACAGAGCCTGCCTTCCGAACTACAGAGGTGCCAAGAGGAGGATTTTAAAGAGGCGGAGTCAGTACAGGCAGCAAGGTACCATGGGATATGTAGTCCTTAGAAACCAAGTGTAAACTACAAGGATGGTGACTTTGTATGTGTTCCTTTCTTCTGAAAATACGTTTTTACCTTACAATGCACACAGATCTACATCTCAAAATATTTAGTAAAATGACCAAGTGTATAAATCCCAGTGTTATTTTTTTACCTTGCCTGCTGATCTTGAGTTTTCAACCAGACACTCCAAAAATAGAAAATGAATACTGTTATTAATAATTTAATGCTATACTTCATTAGTTCAATATTTATTTCTGTGAAGTAATAAAATATTATTACCTTTATTTTTACCAGAATAATAAGCAAGATACGATAATTTAATAAGTGTAATTGCATTTCTGTCCATTAAAATTCTAAAACAATTTAAAGAATTGGGTAATTTGTGATTATTACTTTATGTAGGGAAGGTGGTCTGATGTTTAACCCCTTTAGGCAAAATACAATAAAATATAAATTAAAATGCAAAAAAAAAAGAAAAAAAAAAGAAAAAAGAAAAAAAGTTAAATCGTATAGAGAAATTTCTGGAGTAATTCCAAGACAATGACTAAGGTCCAAGCTATGCGGAGCTCAGTGAAAACATCACTAAAGTAGGACTTTTTCCATGTCATTTTGGGTAGTAGACGTTTTCTTATGTTCACAATTTTTACCATAAGAGATCATGAAGTCAAATGAAATCAGTCTACAATTTCCTCTCGGTTAAATAGTGTATGTTTATGAAAGGTTGAGTTAATTTCTATTGCCCAGACGCTGTGGCTTGGAAAAAAAATGAAATGTGATATTTCAATGAAGAGATTAAAATATGTGCTTCTAGTTAGTTATTGCTTATTTATTTGCTCGGTTAATTCAACATCTGCGGAATTACTCCAAAACCAATATGTGACCTAATTTCAGATAGGGATGTGCTAGGCTGATTTTCTGATCTCCTGGGAGGGAATCAAGAGTCTTCAACTACAAGAACAAGTTGATGTGCTTTAAGGTAAAACTCCATCCAAAACATTTTATAGTTACTGAATAGATGTCTCTTCTTTATCCCTTGTGTATGTCTGGGTAAAATAAAACAAAATATATACCTAGTACATCTCTGCAATACATGCATATTTCTTTAACCTCCCTGGCGGTATGATTATTTCAGATTTTTGATGCTCAAAGCGGTACAATGTTTTGCATGGAAATTCTTCGTTTTATATTGTAGGCCTGTAATTCTTAGGAATAACTCACTTAAATCTGTCCAAACAAGAGTCTAGTAGACATCCCGGGTATGATAAAGTTTAAAACATGAAATCATAAATTATAATATAAAAATCCAAAAAGGTTGCGCTTATACACAATAATGAAAATAATTCAAATAAACCTAAATAAATCTTAAATCCTGTAAAAAAAATTATTATACATAACAGTACATAAAAATATAAGTAATAAATGAAATAAATGAATATCTTGAAAAAATTACGTGAATAGTCGTAGACTTCATATAGATATGTTCATAAATGTCTCATAAGAAACTAGAAAAATTCCTATAAGAAAATTCCTATAGAAAACACAATCCAGATACGGAAAAGAAAACATATATGGAAATCTGTCCACAGTCCATAAAAGGTTTTGAGTGACGACTGGGATGTTCTCCTCAATAAAGTGACTTGTGCTGAAGAAATTTTCACAATAAAGTGATTTACAGTGGTGTGAAAAAGTGTTTGCCCCCTTCCTCATTTCCTGTTCCTTTGCATGTTTGTCACACTTAAGTGTTTCGGAACATCAAACCAATTTAAACAATAGTCAAGGACAACACAAGTAAACACAAAATGCAATTTGTAAATGAAGGTGTTTATTATTAAAGGTGAAAAAAAATCCAAACCATCATGGCCCATTTTTCAAAAGTGTGTTTGTTTTATTTAACCATTTTTTACACTTTCTTTGTGAAATGGTAGGGGTACTTTTGTACCCCCTTACCATTTCAAACAGGGGGGGGCCGGGATCTGGGGGTCCCCTTGTTAAAGGGGGCTTCCAGATTCTGATAAGCCCCCCGCCCGCAGACCTCCACAACCACCGGCCAGGGTTGTGGGGATGAGGCCCTTGTCCTCATCAACATGGGGACAAGGTGCTTTGAGGGGTCACAGACCCCCAAAGCATCCTCCCAATGTTGAGGGCATGTGGCCTGGTACGGTTCAGGAGGGAGGGGGGGCCGCTCTCTCGTCCCCCCCTCTTTTCCTGCGGCCTGCCAGGTTGCGTGCTCGGATAAAGGGTCTGGTATGGATTTTTAGGGGGAACCCCACGTCAAATTTTTTTTTAATTTGACGCGGGGTTCCCCTTAATATCCATACCAGACCTGAAGGGTCTGGTTATGGATATTTAGGGGGAACCCCACGTCAAATTTTTTCTTAAATTTGAGGCAGGGTTCCCCTTAATATCCATACCAGACCTGAAGGGCCTGGTAATTGAATTTGGG
Organism: Lithobates pipiens; assembly: GCF_037356315.1. Lineage (NCBI taxonomy): Eukaryota > Metazoa > Chordata > Amphibia > Anura > Ranidae > Lithobates > Lithobates pipiens. Next base: position 47,311,939 of record NW_027507758.1, on the reverse strand, counting down.
GGACCCCCACGCTTTTTTTTTAATTTATTTATTTTTTTATCAATGACTTTCAATGAGTGTTCTCTGTATTACGGGAGCCGACAATTCATTATAGCTGCGAGTGATTTTAAAGGACTTTTTTTCCTGCATAAATGACACTTTGTGCAGGGACAGTTCTAAGCACCAGAAACATGCGCCCCTTCACAGGCATACTATAGACAACCCCCCCTACGAAATTTAAAGGAATATTACACTTTTATTGTTTCACTTTAATCATTATTAAAATCACTGCTCCCGAAAAAACTGCCGTTTTTAAAACTTTTTTTTGCATTGATCCATGTCCCCTGGGGCAGGACCTGGGTCCCCAAACACTTTTTAGGACAGTAACTTGCAAATTAGCCTTTAAAATTAGCACTTTAGATTTTGAACGTTGGAGTCCCATAGACTTTAATAGGGTTCTAAAGTATGCTATATACTAGCTCCGTCGAATCTTCTTTATACATTCGACAGACACCATAAGCCTTCAAAGACAGATTCGACCGTAATTCATGAGGATTTTCGGACGAATGCAATTTTTGAACGAAAACGAAATAAATAAAAACGAATTTCGGGAGTAACTAAATAAATTAAGTTTTCGGACGAAAACGAAATTCCGAAACAAAATATTTTACTCTGCACATGTCTATGATTTACCCCTCGCCATACCACATGGTATCAGTTGAGAGCTGATTAAGCGGAGCCGGGTGACCTTGCCAGAGGATTTCACCGATCGGATCGTCCACACAATTGGGCTGTGTGTGGAGACTAAGTGGAGCCGGGTGACCTTACCAGAGGATCTCACCGATTGGATCATCCAGAAGAGTGGACATGGGCGTCCGCAGGTAGGGGCAAGGGGGGTCAAGTGCCCCCCCTGGAATCCGGGATCAGATCTTAAATTCAGCACAGTTCCATCACTATTAGATTGACACCATTAAGGTTCTGTCAAGCCCCCCCATCCGTGTAGTGTGACTGCGGGCTCTTTTCCCTGCTCAGTCCAGCAGAGAACTCAGCGGCGCTGTGACAGGAGAAAGGTGAGCTGCGGGCTATCAGGTTTCCCCCAGTCACCCCTCCCCCCTTTCTCCTGTCAGGGAGAAGAGACGACGGCTCTCACTAGGTTCCTGGCACAGCTTCCTTTCCGCTCCGTTCCTTCCCTATTGGCCACAACTTAGGGCCAATCAAAGGAGACTAGGAGAGGAGAGCATCATGGGACATGTAGTCCCAAAGATTGGCAGCCCCATTTTCCACAGAGAGGAGACTACAGCTCGATCAAGAGAGAGATTGAGAGACTGCCACCTGGAAAAATGCCGAGGGAGAGAGCGCTACAGGACAAAGAATGAGGAGTGTGCTGGGCGGAAGCCAGAGAGAGAGCCACGCTGCCCAGCGCAACAAGAGAAAGAGCTACACTGCCCCACGCCACCAGAAAGAGAGCTACACTGCCCAGCACCACCAGAGAGCCATGCTTTCCAGCGCCACCAGAGAGAGCCATGCTGCCCAACGCCACCAGAGAGAGCCACACTGCCCAGCACCGCTAGAGAGAGAAAGACTGAGCCACTGCCAGGGTACAGACATGCTACACTACTGACCCGAGTCGCCCCCGGAGAACCCAGAGTGAGCGATCGTCCAGCCGGAGGGATCACTGCCGTAGTTTCGCTGGGTCTGGTAAGAGGGCCTGTTGGCCATTATCCATTACTTATCCTGGGGACTGTACTACGTCTGCAGTCTCTGACCATGATAATGTGATAATGACATTGTCGAAAAAGGGGTGGTGCATGGGTGACTCTAAAATTATGCCCCCCCTGAAAAAAGTTCTGCGGACGCCCATGCGAGTGGACTGTGTGTGGAGACTAAGTGGAGCCGGGTGACCTTACCAAAGGATTTCACCGATCGGATCGTCCAGACGATTGGACTGAGTGTGCAGTCCCCTTCAAGAAGAAAGGCCCCAGCCGGGTTATGGCCACATGCGCTCGAACTTCTCACAGCTGGTAAGCGTGCATTGCATTTGGTGGTGGGATTTTCTCAACATAAATCACTTTATTGTGAAAATTTCTTGAGCACAAGTCACTTTAGTGAGGAAAACATCCCAGTCGTCACTCAAAACCTTTTATGGACTGTAGACAGATTTCCATATGTTTTCTTTTCCGTATCTGGATTGTGTTTTCTATAGGAATTTTCTTATAGGAATTTTTCCCTTTTGGAGTTTATTTTGAGACATTTATGAACATATCTATACAAAGTCCACGATTATTCACGTAAATTTTTCAAGATATTAATTTATTTCATTTATTACTTATATTTTTATGTACTGTTATGTATAATATTTTTTTTTTACAGGATTTAACATTTATTTAGGTTTATTTGAATTATTTTCATTATTGTGTATAAGCGCAACTTTTTTGGATTTTTATGGTTAATGGTGTTGTGTTGCTGCTATAGTAGGTGAATTCTTAGTCCAGAGCAGAAATCTTTCCTTTACAATAAATTATAATATAATTATTTAATATAATTATAATATAATAAATAACTATAAATAATTATAACAAATAATAATATAATAATAATAAAAATTATTCAATAATGTAATCAGATCAAAAACACTGACATTTGCAGAATTTCAGTTGCAGAATTGTCGCTGTCATTACTTTCAGTGTTTGATGACGGATTTCCCCACAAATCACTATCGCTCAATTCTGCAAGTGAATCTAATTTGTTATTGCAGTTTTTTAGCTGGTCTAGATTACACTGTACTGTGTGTATTGTGTGTGCTCGCAGGGAATGGGGCTCGGCGTTGTGATAGATCAAGCAGAGACACGGCTCACACACACAGCGGGGAGACATTGCAGGATCCTGGGGACAAGGTAAGTATCTTTGCCTGGATCCTGCGATGCGATGCCGAGTGTGGCTCGGGGTTACCGCTTTTGGTACTGAAAATCCACCCCGAACCACACTCTGGTTTGCCACCAGGGAGATTATATGTAGACCCTTGCTGCAAATGCTGCCTATCAATGCTTTAATAAGGAACTTGAAAGAAGTAGTAGGAGAGAGGGTTAGGGGAGGTTTCAGATACAGTTTACAGATCACTTACAGACTCCTTGAATCCAAAGGTAAGGCAGCTTTCTCTTTTAGCAGATCTTGAATACTTGGATAGGCCTATCAAACAGACCTATCACCAGACCTAGCGGCCCGGTGACTCGTTTGACCTCCAAACGAGTTACCAGGCCCTCCTGAGAGACCAACCTTCATCCTGGATCTCTCCAGCAAGGATCCTCCCCTGGATCTCCTCAGCTTGGTTCAGCTTCTTCTACACAGGCAAGACAGCCTAAGGACCACCACAGGATTAGTAGGTCCCAGACAGCTTTCTATGCCTACTGTCAGAACTTGTAGCAACGCACCCTCAGGCCAGGAGGGCCCTGAGGTAATGAATGATCCAAGAGCACATGGCTCTGCCCAAAAAATTAACCCTTCTCAGAATGCACAGCGATCAGGAACCTCCTACTGGGCTTTTCTAGAGAAAGAATATTCATTACATAGCTCAACCTACTTGTAATTCTCATACTGGCCTGTGATACCAGTGACACCTACTGGTAATAGTGAGAAATGCACAACTCAGTTAAATTTAGAACAGAACCATCAGCTGAATACTTACTGCACATATGCAGGTTTTTTAATCTGACAGAACACCTGCAGTCATAAGGCGCCAGCCGATATCTTACTACTCCCAGCTACATCTTGATTTTCACAGTCAATTAACGAATAAAGTAAGCGTATATAAATCCATATACAGTAGTATATTGACATCTGTCATGCTGTTTTCATATTACATTTTCAAAGCCTAAGGCCGCGTACACACGGGCGGACTGTTCGCCCAACTTTGTCCGCTGAACAGTGTTTCAGCGGACAGTCCGCTCGTGTGTGGGCTTCAGCGGACAGTTTCAGCGGACAGTCTGACGAACAAAGTTTTTCGGAATTTCCGTAAAACTGTCCGCTAAAACTTGGTTTGAGCGGACAGTCCGCTCATGTGTAGGCTTGTTCGTCAAACTAAGTTCCGCGCATACTCAGAAAGGATTTACACGCCGAAGGTTGCATTGCAGTGTATAGGACGTCGTTTTCTAGTCCCGTCGTACGTGCCGTTCACGTCATCGCGCAAGGTTTCAGCGGACTGTTCGTTCATCGTGTGTGGTCAAGTCCGTTCATGCTAATTTTGAGCGGACTGTTTGTCAAACTGTTTGACGAACAAGGTTGGGCGAACAGTCCGCGCGTGTGTACGTGGCCTAAGGTTTAGCGCTGACCAAGGCGGGGTGTACCAACATGGCTTCCGCCACCTTTCTACTGCTGGCATCCAGCTTCTTTCAAAATGTAATATTCAAAACAGCATCACAGTTGTCAATAAACTATATTTATTATATCCACTCAGTTTACTGCTAAAATGACTGTTAAATTCAAGACGTAGCTGGGTGTAGTAACATGTCCGCCACCACATTCTGACTGCAGCTGTTCTGCCACATTAGCAAACCTGCTACATGTGCAGTAAGTATTCAGCTGACGGATTGTCACTTTCGTTACCTAATCTGATGGGTCACCTATTCTGATGGAACACTGACGCCTGCACCCGGAGCCGATGGACAGATCGGCTTTGCGTGCCCACATCGCGGGATCCCTGGATGAGTAAGTGTCATTATATTAAAAGTCAGTAGCTACAGTATTTGTAGCTGCTGACTTTAATTCCGTCCCCCCGCCCCTGGCTGGAAATCCTCTTAAAACCCCTTGCCAACCGCCGCATGCCGTTATACGTCGGCACAATGCCAGCAGTGGGCATTTTTCCCTGTTCTTCCTAGTGATATGAAAGGGATCTACTGCTCCCTGTCATCGGGAGGAGTGATCACTGTCATGCCAGTGGTAGCCCATCCCCCCCACAGTTAGAATCACTCCCTAGGTCACACTTAACTCCTTGATTACCTCCTAGTGTTTATCCCCTTTCCTGTCACTGTCATTGTCATTTACACAGTAATAACTGCATTTTTATAGCACTGATCGCTGCATAAATGACAATGGTCCCAAAATAGTGACAAAAGTATCAGATGTGTCCGCCATAATATCGCAGTCATGATAAAAATTGCAGATTACCGTCATTACTAATAAAAAAAAAATGTATAATAAAAATACCATAAATCTATCCCCTATTTTGTAGACACTATAACTTTTGTGCAAACCAATAAATATACGCTTATTGCGATTTTATTTTTAGCAAAAATATGTAGAATACATATCGGCCTAAACTGAGGGAAAACATTTTTTTTTATATATTTTTTGGGGATATTTATTATAGCAAAAAGTAAAAAATATTGCCTTTTTTTTTTTTTAATTGTCGCTCTTTTTTTCTGAAGGGCGTAAAAAATAAAACCACAGAGGTGATCAAATACCACCAAAAGAAAGCTCTATTTGTGGGAAAAAAGGGCATTCATTTTCTTTTGGTGTAACATTTCACGGCTGCACAATTGTCAGTTAAAGCGGCGCAGTGCCGAATTGCGAAAAGTGCTCTGGTCAGGAAGGGGGTAACATTTTCCGGTGCTGAAGCGGTTAATACAAGAAAGGACTTTGCTCGCTTTGGAATGGACTTAGGCTTTAGCACAAAAATATAGTTCTCTAATTTAATCCATGTGACTGTTATTTTCAAATCTCTGAAAATAACTCTCATTTTTTTTTTCAAATAAGTATACTTATCCTGGAGTGTTAGCTTTGTAAATTGGTCCTATAGTGTTTTAGTAAACCAAATATCATCTACTTAGGGTTTACTTCTACTAAGTTATAGAACTGACAAACATGACAAGACCCCCCCCCCCCCATGTCTCCTGCTAAATGACGCTATTTGGTATTTCGGGTCATCACATCCATCATGCAATATCTACCTAACATCTGAAACCTTTGGATCCATGCATCCTACTGTGATCGCCCTTATTTTTGGAAGACAGCTGCGCATTTGCATGCTAAGTATATTACCGTCAGCACTGTAATTCTGCCATCAGATCTTGCATGTGTGCAGTCACTTGAGAAATGCAGTGTAATTTATTATCTCAAGATCATGGCGCAGACATTATCCATCATCAAGCTTAATTACACAGGAAAACATCTACAAGGATTCATGTACTCATTTATTAAAGCAATGGTAAATAAGCTTCATGCTCTAAACAAGCAATTACGGTTTTCTATCGCCAAAATATGTTTTGAATCAAAACCTAAAAGCACATCTACATACACCGTACTTCTCAGCATTCATAATCATTTGGCAGATGAGGTGCAGTACATACAATCACATCATGTCATGTGTATCAGAATGAATTCTAAAATGATGTGTATTCTCTAACCCTAGTTCTAAAAAAAAAAAAAAAAAAAAAAAAAAGCTCTGATTAGAACCAATCACAAAGTAAGTCTTTCCTGTAGCCACGGGTTGCAGGAATGTAAATTGCTCAATTCCTCCAATCAGCAAAGTCATGTTGATGGGGGAATCCCTCCCATGTTCTCCTAGCTGGAGGGGGGGCAGGGAGCAGTCCCTTTTGGGGGAAGAAAAGGATTATTGCTAGTGGCTATAGCCACTGGCAATATTCGCATGAAAAATCGATCGACTTGAGCAGTAGTGTATTTAGGTTTTGTGCTGCCCTAGGCCTTACTAAACTTGTCACCCCCTCATTTAAATATGACCCACCCCTTCCTGTCAGGACCACACCCCTTGCTGTTAAGGACCCGCCCTGAAATGTTTGAGTGGGGACACTAGTTCTGAGGGCCTGGGCATAGATTTCCTCTCACTTCCTGTTTGGCTATGGGGCAGGAAGCCTTGGAAATCTCTGCAATGGGACAGGGATGGTAAAAAAAATAAACTGACAGGGACCATGACCCTCCCTTACTATATCCCAAAATTTTTTTTTTTTTAAAGTGTTGCCTATAGTTCTGATTTCTGATATTTTAGGTATTTTTATTTATAAAATTTCTGATAATTTTATGGCGAGGACTAATAAGCTATAATCATGCCAATGGTACAGCAGAAAACATATAGCACAGTGAGGAAAGTTTGTGGTCCAGGATGATAGGACAGTCAAAATTAGAAGCGGAATGCCGTCCCCCTGCATACCAGAAGCAGTACGGCTGCTTTATGGGTGCTTTAGCTAATTTGCCTCTCAGCCCAGTCCTCCTAATAAGACTGGCACTAACAGTGTAGAGCAAGCCGGCGGGGACTCTTTCTGTGCTGCCACCCTGCAAAGTGCTGCCCTAGTCCTGGGCCTTTTTGGCCTAGGCCAGGATACAGCATTGGACTTGAATATAATCTGCCTACCCATGTATGGTTTGAATCTCGAGCCAATCCCTGCTAAACCAGCTGAGATTTTAACTTTCTATGGTTGGCTTAAAGGAGTGTTGAGTCCCCTTACCCTTACCCTGCCCTATCCCCAGGGAATCTCCACATCCTTATGATATTATCTCAAGGGACCTCTCTCTCTCTCTCTCTCTCTCTCTCTCTCTCTCTCTCTCTCTCTCTCTCTCTCTCTCTCTCTCTCTCTCTCTCTCTCCAGATAATGAGGCAGGCATTTTGAGTGAAACATTTAACCTACCTAATGTGGGAGGAAACCCATGTGAGAACAGGGAGAACATGCAAACCCCATGCAGATAGTGTCCTGACTGGGACTCAATCCAAGAACGCTAGTCCTGTAGGGCACAAGTGCTAATCACTGAACTACAGTAGGGCAACACTAGGAAAGAGAAGATGAAGATTTTTAAGTACTGAAGTTTGGCGCCATACCACAAGCGTGCACAATTTTAAAGCGTGACATGTTAGGTATCTATTTACTCGGCGTAACATTATTTTGAACAATAAACAAAAAAAATCCGGCTAACTTTATTTTTTTTTATTCATGAAACAGTTTTTCTCCAAAAAAACACATTTGAAAATTGCTGCTTACATACCGTGTGACATAAAAACGACCACCATTTTATCCACTAGGGTTGTTATATATTGTTTTAAGGTTATTTACTATATTTTCAAAATTTGTACTTAAGCAGGTGGCTTAACGGACAAATTACTGGCATTTGAAGTTATAACTTCAAACCAGTAATTTTACAGTAAATAGATAAAAAATAAATGATTGTGTCATAACATATAGCAAAAAAATATATTTTTTAGCTTGATTAAAACAGTACCTTTTCATCAGCAGCAGATTCTCATTCTTCCTCTTAACTGTGTGAGAAAAACATGGGATTATGTGTAAATCTTATACCCATAAACCCATGTTTTTTTGTTAAGAGGGCTGGGTTGGAAGGGAACATGTGTCTTTTAGACACTTGCTCCCTTCTATGACACTGCAGTGAGAGGCGTGCCTCCACTGCATTTATTTTTATTGTGCTTTACCATTGGTCCAAGGCTCCAAGCTGTCCATTGAGCTCAGTGCCTCTGACAAGAAGTCATTATGTGCTCAGTCTGCTGCAAACAGAGTGTGCCAGCTTCAGTGGAGGACCGTCCATTATGGGCACCCGGGAACCACCCCCTCCCTCCACTCCACCCACCTATATTCAATAGATTGAATCATGCATAGCATGAATCTATCCATGGCTGCTGTTACCACCCCCTATTCATGCATCTGGCCCCTTTCAGAGTTTTTTTTAAACACTTGATTAGAGCCAGAGGCTCTAATAGGCTTCAAAACCGTATGGGCGTGGGTTGCAGAGGATGCACCCTGATCACACCTAGGTGTGTTACAACAGCGAATGAATATTCCCTGTTGGAAAACTGATCCTTAATCATGAGACTCGTTTTCCGATTGAGCGAAAAAAGAGAAGACTCCTGATTGGCCGCCGAGAAGGAGGTAGGAAATGGAAGCCACTGCCGCCGTGATGACCGGGAGAACGTGGGGCCGCAGAACAGCAGGAGAGTGGGAGACAGCCGAATAGGGGAAGCCGCCATTGATGGTGTTAACTACTGCCTCTGTGCAGTGGTTAACAAATTAACCAGTGCCACCAATGCAGTGATAATCCACATTATTAATGTTATTATTATTATACAGGATTTATATAGCGCCAACAATTTACGTAGCGCTTTACAATATAAAAGGAGACAATACAGTTACAATACAATAAAATACAAGAGGCTTAAGAGGGCCCTGCTCAGCAGAGCTTACAATGTAATAGGGAGGGGGCAGGTGGTACAAAAGCTCATAACTGTGGGGAATGAGCTGATGAAAGTGGTAGGAGATTAGTTGGAGACATGATAGGCTTCCCTGAAGAGATGGATTTTCAGCGATCGCCTAAAGGTAGCAAGAGTAGGGGATAGCCAGACCAGTGGAGGTAGCGAGTTCCAGAAGATGAGAGTGGTTCTGAAGAAATCCTGGAGATGAGCATGGGAGGAGGAGATGAGAGAGTTTGAGAGTAGTAGGTCTTGAGAAGAGCAGAGGGGGCGATTTGGGTGATATTTGGAGACAAGATTGGTGATGAAGCTTGGCGCAGAGTTGTGAATGGCTTTGTATGTTGTGGTTAGTATTTTGAATTTAATTCGCTGGGTGATTGGAAGCCAGTGTAGGGATTGGAGAAGAGGGTTGGCAGACACTGAGTGATTGGTAAAGTGGATAAGTCTGGTGGCACTGGCAGGTGACGTAGCAAGTGGCATTCCTCATCTGGTGGCACTGGCAGGTGATGTGGCATTCCTCATCTGATAGCACTGGCAGGTGATGTGGCAAGTGGCATTCCTCATCTAGTGGCAGGCAGCTTGGCAAGTGACATTCCTCATCTAGTGGCAGGCAATGTGGAAAGTGACAAGCTGCATCTGGTGGCAGGCAATGTGGTAAGCGACACACTCGGGGCTCCCACTAATTCTGCATTATGGTGAGTTGAACTATTTCATTTATAATACAATGTAATATAAACAATAATGAGCTTCAATCATTCTGACACCATACCAACCATGGTGCTGTGATGATTGCACCAACACCAGAACAACCAACTATTGTCCCGATAAATTGCCCGCAAAAAACTTGTTTACCCCCCGCGCATGTGAGATGTGAGCCCCCCCTCCCCGAACCCGTCAGGGCTTGGCACAATTTTCTTAAACGCAGCCAGTTACTGGTGACAAAAAGGTTGGGGACCACTTCCATAGATGATAGGAGCCCCAAATTTTGACCAGTGGTAGGGTAGGACTTTAGCTACAAAATTTGGGGTCTCTGTGACCCCAGGTCACCAAGCTACGACCCTCTTAACTCAATCATTTTGTTTTGTTTTTTATGTTCATGGCAGGTGAGGCTATGCCATGCTCACAGGTATCAGGTGTTCAGTGTGTGGTGTTTTGGAGAGGTCCCAGAGAGCAGATATAATTTTTGCTATGGCAAGGCCTAATGTCGCACACACATGACCGGACTTTTTGACGGACTTGGTCTGGAAGACAATCCAATGGACTTTGCAGCTGAGGTCCATCGGAATTTCAAATGAATGGACTTGGTCACTCCAAAAGTCAGACAATTTCGAGCATGATGACGTAGAATAAGGAAGTTCATAGCCAGTAGCCAATAGCTGCCCTAGCATCGGTTTTAGTCCATCGAACTAGCACGCAGACGACCAGATTTTTCGACTGGACTCAAGTTTATCGAAAAAGAATTGAAGCAAGTTTTATTTCTAGGTCTGCTGGACTTTTGGGGAGAAAAATTCTGCTGGAGCCCACACACGATCAAATTGTCTGATGGATTCCAGTCCGCCGGACCAAGTCCATCGAAAAGTCCAGTCGTGTGTAAGTGCCATTTCTCTTGCAGTATGTAGGCCCATCTCCAAACAAAGTCTTCTCCAGCATGAGCAAAGCCTGGGGAGCACTATGTGTGTGCTCAGCTTCCCTGAGCATCTTCATCTAGATTGACAACTAGGACATCCCATTTAGCTCCCTCCACTGAAAAATGGACAGTCAGTGATGAAACTAGGTAGAGTTCATGTTCTCAGCATTTCTCACAGAGAAGTTAAAAAAATAAATAGAAATGTAATGCTATTGCCATAAAAAAGAACCTTTGGGTTTGTGTGAAGTCCAGCATGAACCAATGAAAAGAAGTTGGAGGACCTGTGTGAACAATGTGAGATAAATAGCCCATGCATGCTTCTGATCTAGAAGTCACACAATCATAGAGCACATGAGGTGGGCTACCTCTGTCTTCTGAGGTGGGAGGTTCTCTGGCAGAATATTGTAAGCTCTGGTGGTGAGGAACAATCAAAGGAGATGCTGTCCAGAGAGTTAGAACTGGCTCTGGGATGTAGAACAGGCAGAGTAAGGGAGACGTCCTCTCACCCAAGTGCAATAGAGGCAGACCTAGATGCCAACTACAGAGATGTTGGCACAGTTCAAGGTAGTAAGAGTGCATCCACAGACAGCAACCTCACTCCATGATAATGTATGGAAGCTAGTGCTGAACCTTTCAGTCATTTGTACACTTACCATAATAACCATCAACTGTTTAAACTTCCCTGAGCCATTCTTTATGAGTTGGTTTGTTAGGCTTTGGAACTAGTCACTAGCACTGTGGAGAAGTTAACCTCCAAGAGCCCACTACACTCTTGCCTCTAAAAAGTAAGTAAAAAATCTGGTAATATTTGCCAGTATCCGAAAATGCCCATTACACTAGGTTGATATTAATTGGCTGTCAACATCATGACCTCCTTGAGGTACCATCATCTACATATTCTCAAGTAAATTCACCTGTACATTTGTTCCTTGGTGGTGTCATGCATGGTCCTGTTCTACTTTCCTACCACTGAACAGGGTAGAGGCTGCAGAGGAACACTTATTAAACTATAGTGTAGCGCTAATAAAAAAAAAAAAAAAAAAAAAAAGGAGAAAGTGACCTTGTATATAACCACACAGTGATTTCACAATATTATGAAAATATCCAACCAGGATTATATAACATTCATAAATAATGTTCATCCAAATACACCTTACGTGCACAGTTTTAAAATGTGAAAAAATAAAAAACATCAAAAAATGCAGAAAAGTCCAGAAAGAGATACACAAAAGTCTCTTATAACTTTAGATCCAATCCACACGTGAAGAAAAAGTCACCGTCCACCTTCTTTCTATGAAGACAGCATGCAGACACCACGTGGCATTTCCATCACCAATTAAGATGTAGGCTTACCAGATTTATTGGATCCAAGCGAATGTATATTCGAAGGATCACACAGACTTTATGCACTCTTATGTAGATCTCTCAAAAGCAAACTCTCCAGGGAACTTTCGGATCAAACTATTCCATTCAAGTACTCAAATAGTGAAAGAATCTTCAGCCATATACTCCAGCGCACATTGTAGAACTCATACAAAAAGGAAATGAGGGCCACAATAGTGTGAATCCGTTTAAAAGAAATTTAATAAAACAAGTAATGAACTTACATGTATGCAATGAATCAAGCGCTTATTTCATAAAAAAGACACAGCTGCAGTAGGAGTCCCGACGCGTTTCGTCCTCAAAAGACGTCATCTGGTGCAGAGGAACACTTAGCAGGCGTGAAGTGGTGCCTGGAACATAATAGCTTCTAAAAACTCTTACCACATTAAAGTTCTCATCATATAAAAATATTATTTCTAAACTATATTCTAAATCATCATAGGCGTGTGCAGGAGGTGTGCCAGGTTGTGCCCCATGTAGATTCCTACTTGCTGCCCCTGTCATTTACAGGCTGCTTCCTTTTCTGAATGAGCACAGTGAGTGATTGGTACAGATCACACACATGTGTATTTTAGCTTTGGGGTGCACACCCTAATGCAATAGGCTGCACATACCAATGTGAATCATATATTCTTGATTTGTTTGAATGGTTAGTGTTGTATTACTGCATTATTAGCATCAATTGTGAAAACCTGTTGATGTACACCTAGTAATAATTAGTCACATATAACGGGACTTGTTGTGTAGGGTTGAAGATGTTTTTCCACTCATTCAAGTAGCTTCCTCATCTCTAATGACTGTCAAGATTGTACCCTAGAATTTATACCCACAATGGTAACAGTCACCTTAATCTGATCACCATAGACTATGGCAAGACAGAATTTGATTATCTAAGAAGACAGAAGTGTAAACATTTGTGAGACCACCCTATTCTAATTACATACTACAACCGCCATGGTGCCTTGATGTCTGGGACAGGTGAACAAAAGAGCCCTGCATTTCTTAAAACAATCACTGTGCAACTCAACAGTTTCAGATTTGCCTGGCATTAGTCCCTCTGCCCATCACTGAAAACACTGTTGTGGGACATTGCCTCTTAAACTCCTCCAACTTTACACAGAGCTTTGCCCCAATAATCCAGAACTTTTGAAGGGGCTCTATCTGATGGTGGGCCCCTCTTATCTGGTGGACCCGAGACAACTGCTTCATTATTTTATGGTTCACACAGCTCTGTTCCTAAAGCCTCATACACACGATAGGACTTTGTACAAACTTTCCCTTGGATTTTTGTACAAAGGGCGTCGGCCCTGAACTTATATTGCATACACACAGCAGGACTTTTTCAGCCAACTTTCACCAAATCACGTGGTTTTTCGGCTCTTTACCGCCACCTTTGGTCAACTTCTGTATTGTTGTCTGATCTTTTGCATTGGTTCTGAGCATGCCCGTTTGTACTTTGTACAAAAGTTCTATGGTTTTCTGTACACACAATCAGACTTTGCTCCATTGGACTTTTGTTGCCAGAAAGTTTGTCCGTTCGCACAGCCAACAAAAGTCCGATGAAAACCAAAAAAGTTTGTCCGATGGAGCGTACACACGGTCGGATGTTGCTCCAAAACAGCTAATTTGCATGTTTGTTGTCAAAAAGTCTGATCGTGTGTATGGGCCTTAAGTGTCATCTTTGGCTTCGGAATTTACATGATATACCATGTTATGTGAGCAGTGGGGAGCAGGGGAGATTGCACCACTGCGGTGTAAGCCAACCCCTTAAATTGGTAACCAAATGGACAAAGTCAGTTTACGATAATCTCAGTCTGCTGTAACTAGAGACCATGGAGTTGATTTACTAAGGGCAAATCGGTTGTTGACTTGGTAAATAGGATGTTCACTTTTATTAATACACACTTTGAGTTCTAGTATGTCAGACTGTTACTGATAAATGACTGTTTCACATTTCATATAAGACAGCAATGGACAAGTAATAAATATTGTCACTATGGGCATTATATTAAGTGCTCTTCTCTAACCATTTACACGCTGGCCTCACACTTGTATGATTCCTATTGTGTACATAAGGATTAAATACAGATGTTACCCAGAAGCTGACCCTGCTGACCGGGACTTAAGTAGGCAATAAATAGCAGTCAGACAGCTACTCATCTGTAGAAATGGATGTTTTGAAACCATACATATTTACAGCTCACACCGATAAGAATATATTATCACTGTGTGAAGGAAGCTCATAGAATCGTTTCTAGGAAAAAGTCAGGTTACATAAGAGAATAACAATCTTGATATTAATTACCAGAATATATAGCAGTATCAAAATGTGCATTTGATTTTTTTTTTCTATATTTTAAAAATCAAATAAGGGATGATTGTAACAAATAATTTCCCAGTTGCCCATAATAGCTTGGTAATTGTGTAGAATGGGGAAAAAAAAAAAAGTAAGGCGAGCAGGGCTTCTGATCTAATTACAGTGTATGCAAAGGCTTGTTTATTGCAATCATTTAATTCCTGCTACAGTCCAAAACTTTAAGAAGCATTAAACTTTTCTATAATGTCTTGCGATCCAAAAAATGCTATAAAATGTCAGAGCAATATTAGTATGACATAAATAATAAAACCTATTTCAAAAGAATAAAAATACTTTAGACAAAGAAAAACTGTGTTAAACGAAATCATATAAATAAAGAGAAAATAATCTAATTTATTTCCTGCTACGATCCAAAACTTCAAGAAGCATTACACTTTTCTTCAATAGTTTGAAATGCAAAAAAATGTATGCTCTAAAATGTCAAAGCAATACTAGTGTGACATAAATAATAAAACCTATTTAAAAAAAAAACAAACTAAAAATACTTTATACAAAGAAAAACTGCATTAAACAGAATCATAGAAATAAAGAGAAAATAACAATCTAATAAAATTATTGCAACTATTTATTTCCTGCTACAGTCCAAAACTTCAAGAACACTTTTCTTCAATGGTTTGCAATTCAAAAAAGGTATGTTTTAAAACGTCAGAGCAATATTAGTATGGCATAAATAATAATAATATTAATATTATTATTTAATATTATATTATTTAAAAACAATAAAAATGCTTTATACAAAATACTTTATACAAAGAAAAACTGTGATGAACAAAATCATAGAAATAAAGAGAAAAGAATTGAATAATAAAAAAAAAATCAACCAATCATAGTAACATATAAGGATAAATCATTATCTAATTATCATATATGCATATTACCCATAAATTCAATATAGACCCAAAATGGTCCCTTCTTATAATTACTGAATATAAATCCTGTACAACCCTGCCAGGTAATTAAAGTGTATCGATAGGCAAAATTAGAATTTCAGTTTTAAAGGATAAGTTCACCTTTTGGAACATGTTACATGTGCAGCCCACGTTTAGGATGGAGAATGTAACATGTTCCAGCAGCTGCAGCCTCTCCCCTTCCCCAGTGACAGCAGACGGGCATCTTCTCCAGGCGCCCGCTGTCACTGTTTCAAAAAAAAGGTGGCCGTGTAAATAATCCTGCAAGAGGTAAATTATCCAAAAATGTTGGTGAGGCAAAAAAAAAAAGGTCTTCAAACCTCCGTGTACAATTTAAACTTAAAGAAAAAGTGTGGGAATAGATAAAAAATGTAAAAACACACATACTTACCTCCAGGCTGGAGCATTGGTCTGTCCCCGCCAGCTCTAAGCCCAAGAACTGAGTGATCACATGATAGCTGATTGCTCAGTTCTTGCTTTGCTCGGAGATAAGAGCAGTGACTGTCAGTCACCACACTCTGCTCTGTGATTCCAGCACTCAATAGAGCACTGGGCAGATGAGGGGGCAGAAGCAGCTGGCTCAGGTTCTGAGCCGGGAGCTGAGCGGATGGACTAGCTGCTGATCAGGTATCTTGGCAGATCCAGATATTATTGTCAGGATTCTTCCAGAGCCTGGAGAGGCTTTGTGATTACTGATTCTGGGTCACTGTAGAGCACAAATAGGTTGACGCCTATGACTCAGAAGAGAAGTATGGCCAAAAAAGCTTTGGCCATACTTCTCTTTTAGCATTTCACCAGAAATAAAACATTTTTTTAATGTTCTACTAATGACCCAAATCACATTAATAAATGAGTGGATAATAAAATCTGCATCTTAAAGTCATAACCAATCATAGATCATAGCCAGCCTTATTACCATTAAAATGCTGTGGCATGACCTAAACCAGGTAATTAAAGCATGCTAGTTCAAAAATCTACATAAATTAAGAGTAATACTTTAATTAAGATAGGATTGGGGAAATTTACTGCTACACGAGTCTGACTAGGAGCTACAAAATGCACATGGTTAGGTTTATTGCTAATTTCACTGAGAGTCAGAGCCAACCTTATTCCAATGGAAATGCTGTGGCATAATCTAAAGCAGATAATTGAAGTAAACCATTTAAAAAATATATATAAATTAGGAGCAATACTTTAATTAAGATATGGGGCATAATATTGGCTTACTACAACTCGAGTCTGACCAGGAGCTATAAAATGCACTTCATTAGGATTATTCTAATTTCACTGTTTACTAAACATACTGTAAGTTTGTAGATAGCATACTACAGGCATACCCCACTTTTAAGTACACTATGGGGTTTATTTACTAAAGTTGGAAAGTGCAAAATCAGGCTCACTTCTGCATAGAAACCAATCAGCTTCCATGTTTTATTGCTAAAGGTTAATTGAACAAGCTGGGGATAGAAGCTCATTGGTTTCTATGCAGAAGTGAGCCTGATTTTGCACTTTCCAGCTTTAGTAAATAAACCCCATTGTGTACTTAAAAGTGGGGTATGCCTGTATATAGGCAGTGGTGTGTTTTGGTTTTGTGCTAGGCAAGATTAATATCAGGTGCCCCCCTCATCTAAATTTGTCCCACCCCAGTCACGGTATACAGTTCTTGTCTCAGGGTCTGATGGGGAAGCTGCAGGGAGGACAAGGAGCGCGTTACTTTTTTAAAATTATTAATTTAATTTATTTTTACGCTGTTGCTTTCATTTTTTTTTTTAATCACTTTTATTGCTGTCACAAGAAATGTACACATCCTTGTGACAGCAAAAGGCTTGTGACAGGTACTCTTTATGGGGAGATCTGGGTTCTATAAGACCCCAAATCCTTGCTTTGCTCTTAAAAGCATTCAAAACACCAAAGTCAGTGTTTTTGATTGCTTTCGATTTTTAAAAACTGGCGCCAACGTTTTCTGAGTAAACAAACAGCTGATCCCAACTTTGCTTAGCTGTCCGGCGGTGGGAGGGGGGGATGTCCAGTGGTGGGCAGCGACAGAAGGCAGTGCGAGGGGGGATGTCCAGTGGTGGTAGGGAGGCTGCCAGGAAAGGAGGTGGGGGGGGAACGTCCGGTGGTGGGAGGGGGCAGCCACAGAAGGCAGTGGGAGGGGGATGCTCGGTTGTGGGAGGGGGAATGTCTGGTGGTGGGAGGGGGGCAGCCACGGTAGATGTGGGAGGGGGAACGTCCGGTGGTGAGAGGGGGCAGCCACATCTGGTGGTGGGAGGGGGGAAGCCACAGAAGGTGGTGGGAGGGGGATGTCCAGCGGTGGGAGGGGGGATGTTCAGTTGTGGGAGGGGGGAGCATCCGGTGGTGGGAGGGGGCAGCCACGGAAGGCGGTGGGAGGGGGACGTCCGGTGGTGGAATGGGCAGCCCCATCTGGTGGTGGGAGGGGGGATGTCCGGTGGTGGGAGGGGAAACCACAGAAAGTGGTGGGAAGGGGGAATGTCCAGTGGTGGGAAGGGGGGACGTCCGGTGGTGAGAGGGGGAGGCAGCCACAGAAGGCGGTGGGAGGGGGGACATCTGGTGATGGGACGTCTGTTCAGCTACGGAAGGTGGTGGGAGGGGGGATATCCCCTCCCACTGCTTGTAATAGCAATCAAGCAATATTGCAAGAGAGCCGACCGCCCACTCTAAAAAACAATACCAGGGTGATGCCTGCAGCGGCAGGCATCATCTTGTTACAACCACCGAAAGACGGGAAGTGGTTCTTCGCCGCCCCTTCCCCTGAAAAATGCCGCCCAAGGCAAATGCCTTGTTTGCTTCGCTGTACATACGCTCTGTATATAGGATGTCTACTATTTTATCCATAAATATATCTACTCATAAGGTTTGTGCAACATTCATATTCCTTACATTCTAAATGCCTCTACTCAATAAATCTCTAGATAGATAGATACTATAGAAACACTCTATTTCAAAGTTATTTATGTGTTTCAAATATTTCATAATGTTTATTTTTACATTTAGCTCAAAAAAACTATTTGTTACTTTAGCAGATTTGTCTTTCCAACTGAAAGCTAAATGGTTCCGTTCAATAATAGAAGAACACCTATTTTGTGAATGTTACAAGTAGATATGTTTATAGTTTAAACAACTAAAAGCGAATTTCTTTTAAAACATTGGTTGAGTGTGTACTCGTTATTCCATGTATATCCAGGTAGAGTTTTATACTATGTGTTCTTGAAAGCTCTGGCATATAAAAATCCCCAAAAGAAAAAAAAAGTGCCTTCTCTTCTTCCTGAAATATCAGGTTTCATATAAAACTCATCAAGTGAGCCGAGTATTAGCCTTGATCAATGGCAGGAAACCAAGGGATCAAATGGTAATAAATCAGAAACAGATTTGTCCACTTGTGTGCAGATATATCACTAAATAGAAAAATAGGGCAAATTATTTCACATGTTTTAGATGAACCGGGATTTGGAGGAAAACATTTAATGCTGAGTCCTCCTGCCACCTTAAAGGAACATTGTTATCTAAATAATATACATAAATCAGGTGTATTGCATTGGAAGCATTAACGCTACACTTCATATCTGCTTGTCTATGCTAAATAAAACCTTTACTCTTTAATTTATTAATCCTGAAAAAAGTAGAACTCGATATTTACTTGAGATTTTTATGCAAATATATGTTTTATATACTTGATGTTTGCCACCTAGTATATTATAATTTAGATATATGTTATATATTATAACATATATTTTAGGGCTGGGAAAATTAAACATGAATTCCTCGATTAATCATACATTTTTTTTTTGATCGATTCTTTTGATTGGTACTCACCTCTCCGCCGGCTTCCGGGTCTTCAGGGAGTTTCGACGGAGATCCAGTGATGTCACGGACATCAATGTCACTGGACTCCTCCCCCCTTCCCCAAGTGCCTCCGTCTGCCAACGAAGTGAAGGGGGGAGGAGTCCGGTGACGTCACGGACATTGACGTCACACCACACAGCCTGGACAGTGATGGTAAATATGGATGTGGTTAACTGGGATCATTCAGTGAGCTGAGTGTAGGCAAATTTGATAACCTACGTTTTTAACATTGTTGTAAAAAAAACAACAACTGTAAACACTCTGGTATGTCTGCGTGACTGGCTAAAGTGATGCCTACTTGCCTACTATAAAGTGACTGACAGTCAATATACTAGATACGTTTTAAAATTAAAGTTAAATTAACTTTCTTTATTTTTCTTGAAGTTTAATAAAAAAAATTACGCCAGTGCTACAGTTTGAATTTAAAACATATCTGTGTGAACTGTGAAGTTAAGTCATGGATTGTGGAAACGAACTAGTGTCGGGTGATTGTATATAGTGTATACCACATTTACCACTGACTAATGCAGAGTTGCAATGCAAGGAGATCAGCTAAAAGTAGTTGGATCTGTATGTGCGTTATAATTAATTGAAATTAGTCGATTAATCGGTTAAAAAAATATATTGATTAATCAAGCACAAAAAATTTATTCAGTAACAGCCCTAATATATTTGTCATGTAATATATTAGAACTTGTACACAGTCATATGCATGCGCGGGGGGGGTGCCAGGTGTGCCTGGGCACACCCTAATCATCCCCTGTGTGGTGTAGATCCCCCCTTGCTGCCCTGGCCCCTGTCATTTACCGGCCGCTTCCTTTTATGAATGAGCACAGTCAGTGAGGGATTGGTACAGATCACTCACTGTGTTCATTCATAACTGAAGCCCAGTAAACTGTGGTTGAGAATGAACAGGAAGACACTCAGTACAGAGCATTTTCCATTCATTCACTGTCCAGTGCAGCTGACACTGTGGAGAAAGGGGCTGGGGAATCTTTGTCCTCAGCCCCTTTCTCCTTTTGCAAAAGTGAGACATTAGGGTCGGTCTAGACCCCTGATAATTCACAAGAGCCCCCAGTGGGGCTACTGAATAAATCGCAAATAAAACATACTATAAAAAATAATAAAAAAAAAACTACTGACACTGCCCATTGCCCAACTGACACCAATCTCTGCCCTACTGACATCGTTCACGTTTTAGTGCATTTTAAAATGTGTGTTTACATTTCTAAGTGTGTGTGTGTGTATGTGTGTATGTATATATATATATATATATATATATATATACACGCACACACACACACACACACACACACATGTGTGTGTGTTTGAGCTTTGGGGTGCACACCCTAATGCCGTAGTCTGCACACACCGATGTACACAGTATATTGTTTGTGTGACAGATCTTTACCATTATTATATCTTCCTGATGAAGCTTAACGATGAAACCCGTTAAAGAATTGTCTACCATTGTCACTTCATGTTTGCTTATTAATGGTTATTGTGAACCTATTATCATAATGACATATACATGCTATGTAACAGATATAATCTAGAACAAGGGTCTCTAAACTTTTCCAACAAAGGGACAGTTTACTGTTTTTCAGACTTTAGGGGGGCCAGTGTGAGAAATTAAATTACATAGCACCTTTAGTCCGTAGAAGGAGTAAATTGTGCCCCCTATCATTGGTGTTAATTGGAGGAATAATGCCCCATCATTGGTATCAGTGGGAAGAATAGTACCCCATTATTGGTATTAGTTAGAGGAATAGTGCCCCATCATTGGTATTATTGATTCATATGTCACGTGATTCTGTACTTGTCAAATATGCTGCAGAAATCTCCCTCCACCGAGTCTGGCTACAACCATTTTAACTGTGGGAATCTGAAGCTGCAGCCTGTTCACTTCCTGGATTTACATAGAGGCACAACTTCAGCCCTGCAGCTCTCATTGGCCCTCTTATGACTCCCCCCCACCCCCCGGAAAACTCTCACAAGAGTTAGAGTGAGAGCTGTGCATGATGTCTTAAGCCAGACAAGAAATGGGAAGTGGACTGTATAAGGTATTTACTGGCAGAAAAAAAGTTTTACTATCCAAAGTTAAAACAACAAGAGCAGAAGGTTTAATAGGTGGAAAGTAAAAAAAAAATGACTGAAGTTCCACTTTAAACTTTTGAACAGGCAGCCTTTTTATTGCAGAAGAGACATGCATTGCCTCTTTTGAAACAATATACACTTACCTACCTGTTTTCAATGCCCTGTAGAATGGACACTGAGCAGCTCAGTTTACATTCTTGCACACTGCCAGGGTGACTGCATGGGAGTGACCACAGTCCATATTCCCATAGCACACATTCCTGGAATGAGCTCTTAAGGTACTAGGTTCTGTAGTGAACACCAGCTGGATACTGGAACCTGTACAATGATCACATACCTGACGAAGGGGTCCTACGTGGCTCCAAAACGTGGCACTACACTGTTTTGTGATGTGATCTTTCTTGAATAAAAAAAACAGCTTGGACGAAATTGATGATTCTTGGTGTGCTAGCGAATATCTACATATTGTGTTGGAGTGACATCATCCTGTGCCAGCTAATAGGCACCTAGAAGAACTGAAGGAGAAGATGCCTGCACCAGTGAGGGACTTTGCAGGTTTCGGACCATTGGAGAAGAGCTGAGTATTTGTGCCTTTGGTTCAGCTTTACATGTCTAGGCCAACCTGTAAAAGTTTTCACTTTACCCACTTAATGAGATATAGAAGCACAGTAGAGTGAAAAGGAGTAAAGGACCAAGTGGTCCATTGAGTCTTCCCCTTATTTATTTTTTGGTTGAGTATAGATCTTTGTTTGTCTCCAGCATGTTTAAATCCACTTACTGATAATTGGCTCACTACCGGTGCTGGAAGTCTATTCCAAGCATCAACTATTCCTTTGGTAAATAGGTACTATGACGATCACCAAGATCTGGTCAATTGATGATGAATCCATAGTGCCTAGACTTATCAATGAATGATGGGTTTTACCCCAATGGACTTTCAATGCACTTTTCCTTTTCCTGTTGCAAAGTGTAACCTCCACCACAAACCAGGTTCAGGTAAATGTCAAATTAAAATGGGGGGGGGGGTTGTCTGTTTACATCTTTAAAAAGTACACATTCACAGTTATTCTTATTTCAAATGTAATATTTTGATTCTTGCATAAGCCCAGGATTGATTAGTTGTCTAAGCCTAGTATAAGCCCTGGGTGTCCTGAACGCAGAAAGGCTTTTGACATCCCATATCACATGACCAACGGGCCATTATATTTGTTGGAAATAAGCTGCCAAAACTGTTTTTTTTTTTTTTTGTCATTTCTAAATGCCAAACTGAATCAGCAGAGTGGAATATATGGAACCAAGCAATTTACACAAAACATTACGATTTTTTAAATATTACTTACATTAGTTATGGTAGTTAATTACAAAATGAATTAGTTATGTGCAACATTAATGCATTATGAGAGTATTCATTTATTTAAATAATTCATTAAACAACATTATTCTTTTTGAAACATTACTTTTAATTAAAGTGGTAAGAGAAGACTACATTTATGGTTACGATGATATTTTGTACCTTCAAAGTTTAAGTATACAGCCAGCAAAAACTTTTTTCTTAGCTTTGAATTGAGTGGGAAAGAGTTAGAACCCATGTCGGGTCATCTGAGACTCCATTACAGAGACTTAAAGAGGAAGTAAACTCTCCCACTCTGATGCCTCTTTTCATTTAGTCCATTATAATAAGTCATTATCAGACTATAGCCACTGTAATCCAGCCCAAATCACATATTACTTACTGTTTAAAGAAACTTTAAAAAAACTTGTTTCCAGGGGTTAGGCAGCACCATCTTAAGTATTGTTTTCTGAGTCCACAGTGGAGTGTATTTCCGCCCTTACATTGAGCACTTCCTGTACTGTTCTCAATCCTCCTTCTCAATCCAGCATTTCTATGGCAACCCTGCTTCCCTGTTCATAGCTGACTTGTTTTATTTATAGTATTTACTTTTGCCGATTGTCTAATGTTTGCCTTTGTCAGTCTTATTAACTTCAGCTGATAAGACTGCAGTAATGGCCAGGTTTACACTGCATGTGATGTCACATGGTCACATGGTGTGTAGGAGGAAGCTCTGTGTGATTCTGACGCCTCCTGGGATTTCAGTGGTGTGCCGTAGGAAGTCCTGATAAAACATAGACAAGCACATAGAAAGTGTGCCATAAATTGGGGGAGATCTGGCATGTTCAGTGACGTCATTCTAAAGAGTAAAAAGGATTACAACAATACTAAGCAAGTAAGGAGATATCTACAAGCAGTGTTTATTAGGGTTTTTTATTCTGATTTACATGGGAAAAAGTTGTGAGGGAAGGTTTACAACCACTTTAAGGCCCATACACACGATCTGACTTTCCGGTAAATGTTAGATGTCAGGCTGTTGGCGGAAAATCCGACCGTGTGTACGCTCCATCGGACAATTGTTGTCGGACTTTCTGCCAACGAATGTTGGCTAGCATGTTTTCAAATTTTCCGCCAACAAATGTGTGTTGTCCGGTTTTCTGATCGTGTGTACACAAGTCCATCAGACAAAAGTCCAAAGTACAAACACGCATGCTCGGAAGCAAGGGCGAGCCAGAAGTGGTTGGTCTTGAAAACTCATGTTCGTAATAGAGAATTAACATTCGTGACGCGGCAAATTATGAAATCTCCAAATGCAGCGCACAATTCTCTTCTTCTTTAATGGAATAATAATGAAGCTGATTTGCTGGTGATACTGATGGAGTTATTGCAAACACATTTTCAAAGGCTTTTTTTCTAGTGATATCAAGAATAATATTATTATGCTTCTTTTTCTTTTTTTTATTTGGGCAAGTTACCACAACACCATTATCCCATAGTTTTTAAGATGAAAGATACAACTATGTTGGTGTCCCTTGTTAATTTTACATTGTATTTTTTTAAATGTATCTGCCTACTCCCAAACTGTCATTTGAAGTAAAACACATAGCCATGTATTATTCTCCACAATTTTTTATTGTGCATTAAAAAAAGAAAACAAATAAAATTAGATATGCTATCTGCCAATAGAACTTAACCAAAAAGTGCCTTCTATGCATCCAAAAATATACCAAATCAAATCATTATTCAACCAAAAAAATAATGTCAAAGCAATAACACCAAGGCCAATAATAAATAACGCGTTATCTCCTCTGATTCCGCAACATGTCTGGTTAACGAACGGCCGCTCAGAAAATGAACTGAAAAGTGCAAAATGAAAAGCACAAAATGAAAAGCGTGAAATGAAAAGCGCGAATCAACACTCACCAAACTTCTACTAACACAAAATTAGCTGAAGGAGCCCAAAGGGTGGCACTAAAGACCTGAAAAACAATGTAGTACATCTAGTAGGACACTACGTTTGTAATTGTTGGCCAACAATTGTGTAGCCGTGTGTATGCAAGACAAGTTTGGGCCAACGCCCTTTGGACAAAATTCCACGCTTTTATTGTCGGAAAGTCTGTTCGTGTGTACGAGGCATTAGCCTCACTTCCTATTCTGCTGACCACGTTTTACCAGGCAGGAGGTGGGGGGGGGGGGGCTTTCTAACAGTGAAAAAGAACAACAAAAAAAAACACTTTTTTTAGAAGAGTAGGGGATAGCTAGAACCCCTATCAGATGTTTATTTCTGTTTGTGCCCTTGTTACAAATTTTTCATTGCTTCCTGTCTGGCGAAACCATTGTCAACAGAGTTCCTGATAGCAGAATAAAGCCAACGTGGGCTCAAATCTTTCCTCCCTCTATAAATTAGAAATAAATTTTTTTTCTTATATACTGATAAAATACTTTAATAATATATTAATAATATATTAATAATATATTTTTAACCTTTTTTACAAAAGCTCTTTGCCTGATATACAGTATAATTGTTAACCAACAGTAGCACATTATTATATGTACACTTTTACATGTTTTTCATTTTTAACAACAATAATGCCCCATACACACGGTCGGAAAGTCAGACGTAAAAAGTCTGATTGGATTATGTTGTCGGAAAATCCAATCGTGTGTGGGCTCTATCAGACCTATTCTGTTGGAATTTCCATCGGAAAAAGTTTGAGAGCTGGATCTAAAAATTTTACGACAACAAAATCCGATCAGACTTTTTCCGATCATGTGTAGAGAATTCCGACACACAAAGTAACACGCATGCTCATAAAAAATTTGGAGACAAAAGCCATTGGCTACTGGCCTCTACGTAGTCTCGTCGTACATGTATAATGTCACCTCGTTCAAAACTATCGGATTTTCCAACAACCTTGTGCAACTGTGTGTATGCAAGAAAAGTTTCGGCCAAAATCCGTCTGAAAAAATCTGACGGATTTTGTGGTTGGAATGCCCGACTGTGTGTATGGGGCAGAACACTTTAGGTGTTACCTATCAATGGTGCAAAATACAATAATGACAGTTTTTATTTATTAGCATCTCTACAATGAGAATCCTACACAGTAAACATCCATGCAGTGTGGTCTTTGCATTAACTTAAAACTTTTTTGGCTTCTGTAAAAATAGCCCTTGAAATTAAATTAGAAAATGCTGTTAGGCCAATGGGGCAGAATTTCCCTTCCTTCCTATTTTCTCATTCCACAATCTATCACCTAATTAGGACCAGTGAGGGATCATCTTCAATGGATTAACCTTCGCTAAATTGTTCGCATTCAACATATGCCCTTTTGATTAACTTGAGCCTGGACGGCTGCCTGCGGTCCACCCACCATGTAACTCTACACGCTTAATTAATTTCAGATGAAGAGCAAATAGAATACACTGAGTGCTCCAATTAATAAACATATACAGTCTAGGAGATTTAAGGTTAAATAGTAGTTTAATTCTCATTTGATTGCCGCTAAAGAACGACTGCCAAAAAGGTACAATGTTTGGGGCTTTGCAATATTTAAAGTAAAAGTCATTGCAAAAGAAACATAATAATCTATTACATTAGTAGCACTCTAGGGAGAGTAATAAAAAAAATTCCCATATATAAAACATACAAGAATGAAAATAAAAATAAAAATGAGCCGCAAACAGTTTCTATATTTCTGCGCTTTTAAGAAATAAAAAAAGGAATGTATCAGATCACTTGTTTTAAAAAAAGTTATTACAAAATGTAAAACACAATTTATCTTGTATAATAAAGATATTTACTACAATATATAGTATATGTGCATAAATGATCTGGTGCTTTTCCATAATTGGGGATTTTGCTACTTTGTAAACATTGACATTATAAACTAGTTCAGGTCCCAGAATAAGCAAAAAGAATAATGCTTTTAGAACAATCTATGGATTAGTCGACCTATATTATGCTTTTTCTGCCTTTTAAGTTATATATTTGACTGCAGTTGGATTGTGGAAGAGCTCACATCTTTGAAACCCTGTACATGTTTCCTCCCTTAACAAAATCTCCAATTTCATTCCGTTTTTAAAAATCAACTTTTTATTGCTTTTAAACACCAAAGACATAAAAAATATAAAAATATACTGGAAAAAATTATCCTATTCAGTTTTGTAGCAGTTTTTTTTTCATTACATCTTTCCTTTAATAACATCCTTAAAGTGTTACTAAACCCAGGAGCCTGCATTCACTATATCTAGTCTCACACAGTACACGGAACATGGAAATGCAATTATTTTAGGAAATGCATGGAAATGCAATTATTTTAGTAAAAATAAACAGCTAAATACCTTTTCTCATCAGCAGTATATAGCAGTCTTGTGCCTTCTATCAGTGTCAGGTTAAAGCTTCTATGAGGCTGCATGACCCCTGATTTTCAGTCTGGATAGTCCGGATTGGACCTGTGTTGATCACATGCACCCTCCCCCCAAAAAAATCAAAAACAAAACTCTAGAAATTCTACAATACCATTATATAAAGCCACATATCAGATATCACTCCTGTGGGTGTACTGCTAGATTTGACAGTTTGGAAACTATGGCTTGACTTTGCCTCTACTAATGCCACCGTTTATCTGATACCCATTGACCACTCCTTCTGTGCTAAGACCCTCATGACACCCCTATAATTGAACCCTTAGTATTCTAGGCCTAGTACCAGAGTTCCCTCTTGGGGATACCTCACCTCTATCAAAAACAAGCAGCAAATTCTCCTTTCATAATTTCTCCAAATGGAGTGGCTGAGCAGTGATGTTTTATTGTTTGTATCTTGTTTTTTTGGCAGTTTTTCTGTTGCCAACAACACTGTTTAGGCAGATAACCTGTCATTAGGTACCGATGTATGTGGTACCATTTTTGAGCCAGGGAATGCCCCAAGGCTATGTTTTTGTAAATCCTTAAAAATTAAATAAAGAGAATTTGTAAAAAATAAAAATAAAAACTCTAGCAATTTGCACTAAATTGATCATGTGCAGAGTGCCTCCAAGGTTCTTTACTATCAGCAGATGGATTGGGGACAGTAAAAGGAGGGGAGGATCAGAGAAAACAAGCTCAAAAAGCCTTTTTACACAATGCAAAGGATTAACCCCTTTCATATTAAGTAAGGATAAATTCACCTTTTAGAAAAAAATAATAATTGCACATTTTTTTGCAGGTAAAAAAATGTACATTTATTATTTTTTACTTTAAGGAGCCTGTAAAGCATTGCACCCACGATCAGTAGATCGCAGGTGCAATGCAGGTCTCCTTCAGATCTGACAGTATATCTGCATACATCACGTACGGGCAGGCAGATACACTGACAGGAACAAAACAATGAGCTACCATGGTGCTTCACAGCACTGTGGTAGTTCATTGAGAACTGCAAGCCGACATCCACAAAGGATGCTGGGGCTTGTAGTTCGTTCACACACAGAGCTGTGTGAACGAATGACGCAGCCGCGTGGGCGGAGCCCCTCAGGGCTGCGTTGATTTTAAAAAGTGACAGCTAGTACAGAACTTTTTCCCGTACTGCTGCCACAGCGAGCAATTGCAGTGGGCAGCAGCTGCAGCATTGGGAACATGTTACATGTGCCACCATAAAAACAGGTGGAACATGTTCCCAAAGGTGAACTTATCCTTTAAGAATTTGAATAATACACTTGTTATGACAATGGAAATTTAATCCAGAGTGGCTATTGTCCTACAGGAGGCATTCATAAAGTAAATACAACATAAAACAGGAGGTAAGCTGCAGTTCTAAGCAACTTTTCAGAATTTTTCGCCATTTTGTACTGAAATTAAATGGTTAATAAAAGTCAACATCCAGTCCAGTATCCTTCTTCAGATTCCTGTTTATTAAAATATGGTACCTAAGTCACAAAGTTATACACAAAACTTTGCATTATTGTATTTCTAGGAGAATATTTTGGGAAGTTATTAATATAAACCAAGTTTATTTTTTATTTTTTAAATCTAATGCTCATTAAGACATTTCTCCTGCTGGATTCTAGGAGGTGAATTTACCAAAGGCAAAGCAATTTTCACTCTGCAAGGAAATGTTCCCTTATATTAATGAAATAAGGGAAGCTCTGACTTCCTCCATCCAATTGTGTGCAAGAAAAAATAATGTTGTTTCTATTGGGGTTGCACTAATACCGATAATAGTATCGTTATTGGTGCCGATACTGAGTATCTGAAGGAGTACTTGTACTCGTGCAAATGCTCCCAATGCTAAGTCTGATACCTGAACACCCAGGAATGATCGGTGTGGCGGCGGGGGAAGTTATAATCATCGATCTCCCTGTTTGGCTTTCAGTAAAGCAGCTGACAGCGGCTTCTCCTCCTCTCCCCTCCACAGCTTTCAGCTTCTTTATTGAAAGCCGCACAGGTAGATTGGTGGTTATAACTTCCTCCGCCACCACACCGATCATTCCCGAGTGTCCTCTGTGTCCTCCTCCAGCTCCCCTCTTTGTCCTCCTCTGTGCTCCTTCATGGGCTCCTTTGGTCCCCCCATCCTCCTCTGGTCCCCTTCTGTGTGCTCCTCCGGCTCCCACCATTCTCGTCTACTCCCCCTCCATGTGCTCCCCCAGTCCCCCTGTCCTCTTCCGCTCCCCCTCTCTGTGCTCCTACAGTACACCCCATCCTTCTCCAGTCCCCCTCTGTGTGCTCAAACAGTACCCCCCGTCTTTCTCCAGTCCCCCTCCGTGTGCTCCTCCAGTCCCCCCTCATCCTCCTTCACTCCCCTCCGTGTGCTCCATCATCATCCTCTGCCCCCGTCCCAGATTTTTCAGGATGGAGAGCGGAGGAAGGTCCCAGTAAATATGTAATTGATTACATTACTGATTACTGACTCTGTCCATTCATAACTGAGCATCGTAAACTGTGTTTATGAATGGGGAGAGAAGCCGCTGTCTCCTGTCCATTCATCTCCAATGCAGCTGAGGCTGCTGAGAAAGGGACTGGGGAATCTCTATCCTCAGTCCTTTTCCATGTCTCAAAGATGAGATGTCAGGGGTCTGTTTAGACCAAAGCCCCCCTACAGAGGTGAATAAAAAATAATAATAAAAAATTGTAATAAGTAAATATTTTGATGTGAAATTGTCCACTCCCCCCCCCCCCCCCCCCCAAAAAAAAGAAAGCATTGTAAATATATATAGATAGATAGACAGATCGATAGATAGATAGATAGATAGATAGATAGATAGATAGATAGATAGATAGATAGATAGATAGATAGATAGATAGATAGATAGATAGATAGATAGATAGATAGATAGATAGAAAATAAATACAATTGTATAGAAAAATAAACTAAAAAATGACTGACACAGTCCATGCCTCATCAGTGCTGCATATTAGTGCCATTGTCACATGACATTAAAAAAGTATCCGTCATCGGTATCGGCAAGTACTTGAAAAAAAAGTATTGGTATTTGTACTTTGTCTTAAAATGTGGTATTAGTGGAACCCTAGTTTCTATGTAATTTCCTTGCACATGATTGGGTATTCTTTGTAAAATAAATTTTCACTGCATTCACTAAGTGAAAATTTCCTATCAAAGTAAATATTTTTTTGCCCAGTAAACATCCTATTTGCATTTAGTAAATCATCCATTGACCATTGCCGGGTTTAAAGCCTGCCTTTATTTATTCTTTATTTTCAAATTTTTCAAAGTATACAAACATAAACTATTCAACATAATGATAAATACAGCAGCATTTCTTTAAGAATAGTCCACCTTATCCCTCCCTCCCCTCCCCTCTCACTCGGTCCCTACCCCGGGCCTTTTCCATTTTTTCCCTCTCTTCCTTATTTTTTCCCACTTTCTGCTTTTTCCCTTCTTCTTTACTAACAGTCAAGCAGCTTTAGATAACCTTCAGTTTTTCCGAATTGTATCCACAGTCGCCATTTATATTGATATCTCCCTTCTAAGTTATCCAATTTATACATTGTCTCTTCCATACTTCGTGTCCTTTCTAACCTTTCTACCCACTCCTTCATCGAGGGAGGGTCGGGTTTCCTCCATCTTCGCGGGATCAGTGCCTTAGCAGAGTTCAGTAGACCAGGAACCAGGGAATGCCCATACTCTCTCTCTCCTTTTTCCGAGTCGTGGAATAAGCAAACCCATGGGTCTCTTCTAATCCCTTCCCCTGTTATTTCAAAGATAGCTTTTATAATTTTCTCCCAAAATAACTGTATCTTAGGGCACTCCCACCATATATGAGCGAAGGAACCCACCGCTGAGCAACCTCTCCAGCATGTTGAGGGGGTCTCGCTGCTGATTTTATTTCCTTGCTGTGGAGTTATATACCACCTTGTTAAAAGTTTATATGACATCTCTCTAGTTTGGAGGTCTTTGGCAACCGAGTACGTTCGTCTAATAATCCTGTTTCTGTGGAGGTCATTATCCAGCGGTCCCAGTTCATTTTCCCACTTCTCCAAATAAGGGGGGTATTTTTGCTCTTCTACCTCTATTAAGATTTCATATATTTTTGAGATCCTTTTTACCAAGCATTGGGGGTTCCCTATCAACTTCTCCAGAGGTCTAAGTTGCTCCTGTCCTCGAAGTGGTTGTGTTAAAGACTGAGTAAAATAGTATAGTTGTGAATATCTCCACTTATCAAAAGGCTTGTGACCCCACTTTCCTATTATTTCCTCATATGTACATACCCTATTCCCTTCCATAACCTCTTGTAATTTAATTTTATCTTTCTTAGCCCATCTACTATAATATACATATTCCTCTTGACCTGGTAAAAAAAAATTTGTGTCTAGTAATGGCATAAATGGTGAATTGTGCTCCCACTTGTGTCTCTCGTTTATTGTGTCCCATATTCGCAGTGACCCTTTTGTCAATAAATTTGTGCTAGTCCCTAATTCTCTATATTTTGCTGGTATCCATATTATCTCCCCTAATTCCCTTCTGCTTAGCTTCATTTCTAATTCCACCCAATCCTTCCCCTTTTTGTTATGTGTCCAGTCTGTGATTCGTGAGATTGCTATAGCCTCGTAGTACTTTTTGAAATCGGGCATTGCTAATCCTCCTCTGTCTTTACTTCTTATCAAAGTGTTAAGAGCCACCCTCGCCGCTTTTTTTTTCCATGTGAATCTTTTAATCATCGTTTTTAATTTATTTAGATATCTCTGTGGTAATAATATGGGGACCATTTGACATATGTAAGTAAACATTGGTAAAATGAACATTTTAACTGTGTTTATTCTCCCTATCCAAGATAAAGCTTTGTAATGGATCCTATCTAGATGCTGTTTAATTTTGTTTAATAGGGGGATGTAATTAGCCTGAAACAAGTCACCCATCCCTGCCGTAAGCTTTATTCCTAAGTAGGCCAGCTCCCTCCCACACCATCTAAAAGGGTATTTAGTTTGTAGGATTCTCTGCTCTTCTACTGGTATATTTAAGTTTAGAATTTCGGATTTAGTTGTGTTAACCTTAAAATTGGAGACTTTCCCGTATTTTTTTAGTTCTTCCATAGTCGCCGGTATAGAGGTCTCCGGGCTAGAGATATAGAGCAGAAGGTCGTCTGCAAAAGCAGCAACCCGATACTCCCTCTCATCGACCCGTATTCCCTGGATGTTTTGATTCTTCCTAATAGCCGTCAGGAGGGGTTCTAGTGCCAGAATGAATAATATTGGGGAGAGCGGGCAGCCCTGTCTTGTCCCGTTGCACAGTTCAAGGGGGCAGGACAGGGCCCCGTTTATTCTTATTTTAGCTTTAGGCTTAGTATGCAAGGCTTCTATCCACCCTCTCATCCTCTGCCCCAATCCATATCGTTCCAACACTTCGAATAAGAACCCCCAGCTAACCCTGTCAAATGCCTTTTCAGCATCTATAGACATGAGTATCGTGGGGGTCTTCTGTCTTATGGTTTCCTGGCTTAGCATAATGGTCTTTAATACGTTATCCCGCCCTTCTCTCCCTTGGATAAATCCAACCTGATCCTGCTGTATCCACTCTGGGACATGAGGTCTTAATCGTTCAGAAATAATTTTTGCAAAGAGTTTAATATCTGAATTTAGCAAGGAAATTGGCCTGTAGCTTTCCACTGCAAGCGGATCCTTTGCCTCTTTCAAGATCAGGACCACATGCGCCAGTAATGTCTCTTCTCGAAATTTTCCATCCCTCCCCACTGCGTTAAAATACTCGCATAGTTTTGGGACCAGCTGTTTTTGAAATTCCTTATAATATGAGATCGGGAAACCATCTGGCCCGGGGCAACCTCCCTTAGCTGTATTTTTAATCGCCCATTCGACTTCCAACTTTGATATTGGGGCTTCTAATGCTTCCATTTCTA
This sequence comes from Lithobates pipiens, assembly GCF_037356315.1. Classification (NCBI taxonomy): domain Eukaryota; kingdom Metazoa; phylum Chordata; class Amphibia; order Anura; family Ranidae; genus Lithobates; species Lithobates pipiens. The sequence continues at coordinate 47,278,832 of NW_027507758.1, read as the reverse complement.
TTTGTTTAGCCCTGGGAATATCTATCCCTTTCAAATAGTCCTTTATTGCATCCCGGCCTCTATTCTCTAAACTTTCCTGTTGAATATTATATAGGGCTTTGTAATATGTATAGAACGTGTTCACTATATCCTCCGTCGTATTTTGTATGTCCCCCGCCTCATTTCTTACTTTTGGGATAAAGGTTCTGCTTTTCTTATCCTTCACCCTCTTGGCCAGCCATTTACCGGCTTTGTTTCCCCATTGATACATCTCTGTTCCCAGAATATGATAGGCGGCCTTCCTGTCCTGCTCTAGGTAGTCTTCTAGTTCTCTTTTTTTTATGACTAAATCCTGGGTGTCGTGTAGTCCCCTTGGTCTACTACCCAGCTCCAGTCTCTGGATTTCTTCATATAGTAGGGTTTTCCTCCTCTCTCTCTCTCTCTCTTTTTCCCCGCTCCAATCCCTATTAATACCCCTCTTATTACCACTTTGTGCGTTTCCCATAGTATAGGGCTGGAGATTCCCGGTGTATCATTTAATCTAAAAAACTGTTCCATCTCCCTCTCTACCCTACTTACAGAGTCCTTATCCTGTAACAGAGATTCATTCAATCTCCAATTCAGCCTCGGTCCATGATCCTCCCCTATCTCCAATTTAATCATAACTGGTGCATGATCTGACACAGTTCTTATTTTTATTTCCGCCTTCTTAAGTGCTTTCAGGAATGAGTGTTCCAAGAAGATATAGTCTATTCGAGAGAAGGTACCATGGACCGAGGAGAAGCATGTATAATCCCTATCCTTTGGATGAAGTACTCTCCAGGTATCCTGTAGCTGGAGTGCAGCCAGCGCCCTTAAAAACATTCTCTGCTTATATACCGATGTTCTGGGGCCTCCCACTGAAGTATCAATTTTAGGGTTTACACTCCAGTTATAATCTCCAGCAAGAATTAATTTCCCCTCTTTAAAATCCTCTATTTTGTTCAATATTTTCCTTAGGAATATATCCGCATTCTCGTTTGGGGCATAAATATTTACAATTGTGCATTTAAGGTTAAACAACATTCCTTTTAAACACAAGTATCGTCCCTCCGGGTCCACCAGTCGCTCCTCTAAATTAAACCTCGTTGTTTTACTAAAACCTATTGCAACCCCTCTGGAGTATGAGGATGGGGAATCCCCATAAATCCATACCGGGAAATCAATCGAATTCAGTCTGACCCCAGAAGTGCATGTTAAATGCGTCTCCTGGAGACATGCTATATTTGCTTCCATGTGCTGCAACTCATCGTTTATTCTATGTCTTTTCATTTTTGTATTTAAGCCCCTTACATTATAAGTAATAACGTTAACTATCCCCATACCTCTCTTCCAATGGGCTTTCTCCTTCTCTTTTTGGAGCGTCTAGTGAACCCGTTGGTGACCATACCTGGTGCCCCTATAGAAGGACCGAGTGAGAGCCCGTAAAAAACCCCCAAAAAAACAGAACCACCCTCCCTCCCCCCTCCCTCCCCCCTCCCTCCCCTTGTCCTATAACAAAACGTCTCATAAGACTGGGTAGGACTCCCCTTTTCTTGTTAAACCTATGGGACTGGTAGGCCAATATCAGTGGTCTCCTCTCCCCCATAGTATCCCTGGGGTTCACCCCCATGTCCGTCCGAAACTCCCCCAACCTCCGCCCCCTCCTCCCCTCCTCCCTCCTCCTCTTAGCCCCCCATTCAAATTTATCTCAGCTTCAGGTAATTGGATTCTTTCGTCTCCAATCGCTCGGCCTATCCTGTCTCCTACTCCTTTGAGTCATGCTCCTCTCACCCCCTAGAACCTCTTCAGTGTCCCATTCTATCTGTGGAGCAGGATGTATCCCTAACTGTTCGCAGAATTCTTGAAGATCCTCCGGGAAACGTAGAACCGCAGATCGTCCGTCTTTCTTCCCTATGAGGCACGCCGGAAATCCCCATTGATATGGGATGTCGGCTGCTCTCAATAGTTCCGTTAGCGGTTTCAAACGTCTCCTTCTTCCAAGCGTCTCCCCCGCTAAGTCGGAATAAATCTGCAATTCCACGTCCCCGTAGATCACCCCTGGCTGTGTTCTAACTTTTCTCATTACCTGCATTTTTTCTGCTACATGGTGAAATCTCGCTATGACATCTCGTGGGGTTTCTGATCTAACTCCAAAAGGTCGTGTCGTCCTGTGTATTCTGTCTAGCTTCAGTGGGGTTGTAGCTTCTTTATCTAATAAGGGATTGAAGATCTGTTGGGCTATCTCTCCAAGGGCAGGTGCGCTAATTGTCTCAGGGAGACCTTTTATTCGTATGTTCTTCCTTCTGCTTCTATTCTCCTGGTCTTCTAGTTTATATCTAATTGTTCTATTTCCCCTACGGAGGGCTGTTACCTGCTCTAAGATTCCATCTATTCTGTGCTCCTGGGCCTCTACTTTGTTTTCCACCTCCTCTACTCTCCCCAAGACCAAACCTATGTCCTCCCTTATAGTTGCGATATCTGCCCTTAGAGAGACCTCCATTCTCATGAACAACTCTGAGAGCATCTCCCTAAACTGTGGGGACTGAGAGGATTCCCCTTGTCCATCCAGACCCCTTTCTCCTGCCTCTAGATGTTCTAACCCCTCCCTTCCTTGAGCTTCATTCTGACTACTATCCCCACTATGTAAGTTTGCGCTATTTTTTTTTTTAAGTTCAGTTGCCTTAATGACCGGGTTTTTTGTCCCTCTGCTATCCTCTCCCCTCTGTCTGCTTGGGCCCGGGCGGAGCAGTTTTTCCATCCTGGGGCTAGCAGCCTCTTCTTCTGCCCTTATACTAGTGTTCGCGGCCATATATTTTTGAATTCCGACCGGGCTTGCGGCGGGGGTTACTTGTTTATTTGTCTTGCCTGCTTTCCCTCTCATCCTGGTAGACCTATCAAGACTTGATTCCCATCCTCCTATTCAAAATATCAGCATAAATCTTTACAGCCACTTTATATAGCTCCCCTTCAAGAAACCCTCCTACCCCAAAAACAACAATCACAATGTTATTATGTTATTACATTCGTTTGGTGGTGGTCAGTACCAATTAAATTTTGTCAACCCAAATGTCCACAAAAAAAAAAAAAAAAAAAAAAAAAAGCAGGGGGGAGGGGGGAGGGTTATTATACAATAACCGATAAGTCCTCTATCCTGGTGTCTCAAGTGTTGTTCAATTCCAGAAACCCGAAAAAAAAAAAAAAATTATTTAAGAAAGCCATTTGATGAAAAAAAAAAAAAAAAAAGGGGAAAGTTTTTTCCTTCTTTTTCTTTTCTCTTCCCTTCTTCTTTCTCCCTTCTGTTCCGCTACTTCCTCTTCTCTATATTGGGCTACTACTATTAATTAGCAATGTCTATAGAATATACCCATGTTATACATTCTTTAATCCATAGAATATATTTCTCATATACTCTCCAAAAAAAAAAAAAGAAAAAAATAACTCAGGGGAGTGTAAATCAGCTTGTCAACAGCAGGGGCTCTTACAGCAACAAATTTCCTCATGCAATTTTTGTATGGGTGATTGTATACAAAAGAACCTGTCCCTTGTAGCCAGGGGGGAGGGGATTTCCGGGAAAACTCCCTTTAGTTATCAATATCTTTTTCCTTTTTTCTCCCCTGGTAGCAGTAAAAATGTAGAGCCAGTTCTAGCAGTCATTCCATATATTATTCTGTCAAATCAGTTTATTCCTTCAGGGCAAAAAGAAGTAGGGTAGGGTAGGCTCCAATTTAGCTAGGGGTATCTCCCCTTATCTAGCATAGCGTCCATGTCCATGCCTCTCACCTCTCACCTCTCACCAATCCAGCAGAAACTCCCCCTGCAACCCCATCCAACTGCTTGCCTTACCGCTCTGCCGTATGTGTAGCACCTTGTATCGGCCTCGTCTTGTGCTCCGGTGGATTCCAGCAGGGGTCCTCGCCTCCGTTCAGGGTATGCAGCCCAGGTCCCGTCCCGCCGTATGTCAGCGTCTTACAGAGCTCCACCGCTATGTCACTAGGCAGCCTTTCCGCTGGCATGGGCTGCAGCTAAGTTTGGCAGGGCTGGTTCCTGGTCCTCGGAGCCGCAATGGCCGGAAAATCAGCCCGAATCGGAGCGGTGTCGCGGGAGCGCGCGGCCTCAGGCTATGGGGTCATGGGGAGGTGCGTGGCGGAGGGAGGTAGAGCAGGAGCCTCGGGAGGTTCGGACGAGCGCTCGGACGGACGGACGCCTGTCTCCTACGTCATAGCCTGCCTCCTCCCAGACCTCAAGACAACTGCAGATCCGGTAACCTATTACAGTGCGTCTCAGCTACCATAGTGCCTCCATTCTCCCATAATTACCCTCGGTGTCCCTTAACCCCCACACTGCCCCAGGCCTCTGAAAGCCTCTGAAAGGCCTCACAATGCCCCCTACCTCTCACAGTGCCGCCCAACCTCCCACAGTGCCTCTCACACTTCTACAGTGACCCTCAGCCTGTTGAAGGCCCTACCTTCAACAGTGTCCCACAGTGCCCCCCAACCTCCCACAGTACCCTCCAAAATTTGCAGTGCCCACCTATCTCCAACAGTGTCCTTGCAAAGCTTTCAGGCTTCTGAAGAGACCCCAACCCCCTCCATAGACTGCATTCCCCATAGTTGCCCCAGTTCCCTCCAAACAACTAAGCCCCATACAGGCCAACCAAGTTTGTTGCAATGTCCCCTAACCCCTCCGGAACCCCCATCCCCCAGTGACAACCAGCTCCATCCAGAGCCTTCCAGCATTCATGCAGATTTTGCATTCCTATAACTGTGGGAGTATATACTTTTATTTTTTTACTGTCAGGGCATTGCAGGTTTTGGAAGGATATACTGAGTCACGTCAGTGACATTTGATTGCGGCTATCTGTGGGCCAGGAGAGTCTGAATAGTGAGGAAGGGATCGTGCCATTTGATGTATCAATGCTTGCATCCATTCTTTTATCATAGCTCTTATTTATTTATGTGAGTGTATTTTATCTTTGGCTTTTTATTACATTTTTATATACAGAGCGAATTATTAGTCCCATTCAGTTTTGCATGTTATTTGCCAATGGATACGGTGCCAAAAATGGAAGCAAGGAAGCAAGGATCCAGGAGCAGCTGACATTATAGCCCAAGAAGAAGCAAAACATTGCTATCTGACCTTGATTTATTATTAGAGTCAATAATGTAAGGTGAGCATTTACTATCTACATGAGGCAGTAGCAGGACAGCTAGAGTGGCATTTGATGTATTGGACGATATTTGAATTTATCACGACACTTGGTGGTTGGACGCACTACGTCTTATGGACTTTATATTATGTTTGGACTTATTTGCATAAGTGTTTATATACAGTTGCGCTCAGTAGCAGCTGGTGAATTTTTTTTTTGGGGGGGGGGGGGGGGGGGCAAACAGTATGCATATGGGGGGGTGGCCTGGAGAGAGGGGGTGGCCACTGTTTGCGCTACATAACTGTTTATTATTATTGGTCTTACCAAGGGTGAGAACCACAGATGTAAACTACAGAGTGGGAGCAAGGAAATTTTCACTTTGTAAGGGAATTGTCTCTTAGGTTAGTGAATAAGGTGAAGTTCTGGTGACTTCCGTTATTCAGTCATGTGCAAACCAACATACTGGGGATGATTTACTAAAGACAAATAGATTGTTCACTCTGCAATGGAATAATCCCTAGAGGTGAAGTTCCGTTGACTTCCATCATTCAATCATGTGCAAGCAAAAATGCTTTTTTTTTTTTACTTTCCTTGTATGTAATTGGGTATTCTTTGCAAAGTAAAAGGTTACCACATTCACTAAGCTCTGGGGAAAATTCTCTTGCACTGGGCAACTTCCCTTGCAAACTGAACAGTAATTTTGTCTTTAGTAAATCAACCCCCACTGATTCATAGAAGCAGCATCCCTCTTTATATAACACCAAGGTCTACGGAAATTCAGGAATAACATTTTAAACAATTAGTATACTTAAAAAAGCAATAAATAAGAATGTTAAGTAAACTGTTATCTACTTTGTTATGCACTTTTGTTTAAAAATTTGTATTATAAAGTTTTGGGTCTGCGGAGAGAGATAAACCCTGTGGCAGTCAATTTCTTCAGTTTTTTGGAATCTACAACATAAAAGCCCATTTATGAAATACAGCTAAATCAAACACTGAATCATTATCCATTATTTACCTTTAATAGGGAAGTCAGAAACAACAAGAGACTTCCTATTTACAAAGCATACCTAGACAAATGTATTATATATATATATATATATATATATATATATATATATATATATATATTTTTTTTTTTTTTTTTTTTTTTACCTTTCTAGTTGTTTTTTATGGGCAGTTTCTACTGCTTTGAAAAGATGGCAATTTGAAGTTTATGTGCCTTGATATACTATGCAGATCTTTAACTCTTTGTTAGGAAAGACAATGGGAAAGATTTACTAAAACTGGTGCACTCAGAATCTGGTGGAGCTGTGCATGTTGGCCAATCAGCTTCTAACCTCAAACTACAGGCATACCCCACGTTTAAGTACACAATGGGGTTTATTTAGTAAAGCTGGAAATGCAAAATCGGGGCTCACTTCTGCATAGAAATCAATGAGCTTGTTCAATTAAGCTCTGGTAATAAAACATGGAAGCTCATTGGTTTCTATGCAGAAGTGAGCCCGATTTTGCACTTTCCAGCTATAAACCCCATTGTGTACTTAAAAGTGGGGTATGCCTGTATAACCTTGTTCAATTATACTTTGGAAATAAAACCTGGAAGCTGATTGGTTTCTTTGCAGAATTGAGCCTGATTTTGTACTCTCCAGATTTAGTAAATCAGCCCCAATGTTCATATCAAATTTTCCTTGTCAAAAAGATTTTATTGAAGATACAATAGAGTATTTGACAATAGGTTAAGTACATAATATACAACAGAAGTAATGAAGCTCAGAGTTATATATTCAATACAATGTAAATGATATATTCAACTATAATTACTACTATAACAATAACGCATATTAACCACTTAAGGACCGCCTCCTGCACATATATACGTCGGCAGAATGGCACGGCTGGGCACAATCACGTACCTGTACGTGGCTCTTTATGTGCCCAGCCATAGGTCGGGAGCGCGCCGCCATGCTCCCGGCCCGGTCCTTAGCTCCGTGACCGTGGCCAGCAGACCTGATCGCCAACTGGTGTCCCATGATCGGGTCACAAAGCTGAAGAACGAGGAGAGATAAGTGTAAACAAACCTCTCCCCATACTTCCTACTGAGCCTGTCACTGATCGTCTGTTCCCTGTTATAGGAAAAGACAATCAGTGACGTCAGACGCCAAGCCACGCCCCCTACAGTAAAAAAAAACACACACACTTAACCCCTCCCCGCCCACTAGTGGTTAACTCTTTCACTGCCAGTGTCATTTACACAGGAATCAGTGCATTTAAATAGCACTGATTGCTGTATAAATGACAATGGTCCCAAAAATGTGTAAAAAATGTCCGATGTGTCCGCCATAATGTCACAGTCACAATAAAAATCGCTGATTGCCGCCATTACTAGTAAAAAAAAATATTAATAAAAAGCTATAAAACTATCCCCTATTTTGTAAACGCTATAACTTTTGCGCAAACCAATCAATAATCACTAATTGCGATTTTTTTTACCAAAAATATGTAGAAGAATATGTATCGGCCTAAACTGAGGGAAACATTTTTTTATATATTTTTTAGGGATATTTATTATAGCAAACAAAAAGTAAAAAATATTGCATTTTTTTCAAAATTGTCGCTCTATTTTTGTTTATAGACCAAAAAATAAAAACCGCAGAGGTGATCAAATACCACCAAAAGAAAGCTCTATTTGTGGGAAAAAAAGGACACCAATTTTGTTTGGGAGCCACGTCCCACGACCGCGCAATTGTAAGTTAAAGCGACACAGTGCTTAAGTGGTTATTGGTATGGTTTATTAGAGGAATTAGCTTCTGAAGTAGGAAAGAGCTTCAAAATCAGAATAAGAATAGATAGAGAAGAAAGGAAAGATAGGAAGAGAAGAAACTAGGAAGGGAAGTAGAGAGGTCCGCAGGGTCGAGTCGAGGGCCGCCATATCACTCAGAATCCATATACTGTAATCACTTACCCATCGGGTCAGCTACCATGGTAATAGAACTTCTTTGTTAAAATTTGATGGTAAATAATTTTTTATCCATGGATGCCATACTTTTTCAAATTTGTTCATATCTAATTTTCAACTGATAATGAGATCTGCCAGCACAGTACAGACAAGGTTAATTATGGTAAATATAACTCCAGCCCCCTCCTTAACATTACATAGAAGGGGGAAACTATAGAATTTTTAAATAAGTAAAAAGCCCTATAAACAGTAAGCAGCAATTCTTATAAGTTTTGTTATGATATGTGAATGGGCATATGTAACAAATATAAAGTAGATGTTATTCCAATTTGGTTGCTAAAGTGGAAATACGCTTTAAGTTCTGATGGCATTGGGGCGGATTCAGTCAAAATGCAGAAAGGAAAATGAGAAAATAATTAAGGTTGTTGTCCACAGAAACCAATCATAATTCTTGACAAATTTTTCCATAAAAAGAAAAAAGAAACCGGATAGGTTGGTTTTGGCATCATTCCAATTTATCTTCAGTCTCTTTCCTCCACTTATAAGGCTGCATTGTTCCAGTTATCGGTCAATGGGTGTATACATAACCATCAAAATCTTGAAATTGTTTTACATAACCAGGAACCTGCATGAGAAAACTTTTCTTCAAACAAAACATTGACCCTTAAATCTTCTGATAACCCCTTATATGATGCAAAGCCACATTTTATGAATAATATGTGCTTCTGAGGATCCAAACTACTTTACAATAGCCCTGGTTCACATTGATGCCACTTTGAAATTGCGCTACTTAGACATCTCTGTGGCTTCATGCACAGATGTCTATTGAAGTCGCACCTGAAATCGCAAAAGTAGTACAGAAACTACTTTTGCAAATCGGTGTGGCGCTGAAAAATTGGTGTCGCACTGATTGCAACAGTGCCATTGCCTCCAATAGGCTGCGACTTGTCATGTGCTTTGATCTCTCAAATCGCATGGCAAATCGCTCCAATGTGAACCTAGGCTTAAGGTTATTAGTTCAATATCATTCAGATAGCTTCACATAAGCCTCCCTCTCATTTATCAAAAAAAAAGAAAAAACATGCAATTAGGAAGATCTCAAATACAAATCAGTTTTCTCAAAGATTTGAAGCTAAACTCCAATTAAATACAAAGATTAAATGAAGATATGGGAGCTGTTTCACCTGCCAATAGGATTTGTATTTATGTCCATCCAGTCCTGAAATGTACGCAATTCTTCAAAACAGTAAGACTGGCCCGGCATTGGAGGAGACATCATCTAACTCTGATGCAGTTTCACTTTCACTTCCAGGTTGCCTTCCCACCCCCACCCTGTAACTGGAGAAGAGAAAGCAGACAGATAAGCTCATCCTCGCTCTCTCCTCCTACTACCATGCTACTTGTCAGTGCATGTTTACTGCAATGTAACTGATTGGCTCCTTGTGCTGCTTGTTCTCTCTTTTCTCTGAGCTCTGCTGTACAGGGACCTCAAGACACTACATTCAATTCAGGTACACAGACTGCTTACACTAAAGACATGTTTAAAGTGGGATTATTGGCTTTACCCTAACTACTTTTAAAACTGACCCCACCCCTTCCTAACACCTATGCTTACTAACCTGTGTAAGAAAGATGTATATACTTAGCAGGGACATGCAGTCAGTGGAGGCAGGTGACTTTGAAGGTCATAGCTCGGCGACCAGGGGTCACAGAGACCCTAAATGCTGAAGTCCTACCCCACCACTGGTAAAAATGTTGGGCTCAATGGACAGCTTGGAGTCTTGGACCAATGGTAAAGTACCATTGGCCAAAACTGTCCAATAAAAATGCCAGTGACATAGAAGGGGGCGTGTGTCTAAAAGACACATGCTCCTTTCCAACCCAGCCCTCCTAAATAGTAGGAAAAAACATGTGTTCATGTGTATAAGATTTACCCACAATCCCATGTTTTTCTCACACAGTTAAGAGGAAGAATGAGAATCTGCTGCTGCTGAAAAGGTACTGTTTTAATCAAGCTAAATCATATATTATTATGCTATATGTTATAAGATAATAATTTATTATTTATCATACTGTGAAATTACTGGTTGGAAGTTCTAACTTCAAACTTCATTAATTTATCTGTTAAGCCACCTGCTTGAGTATAGTTTTTTAAAATGATAGTAAATTACCTTAAAAACAACATATAATAATTATTTGTATATTACTTGCTTAATGGTTATTAACCCCCTTACCACCCAGGCCAAGTCTGACACTTCTCTCCTACATGTAATAATCATAGTTTTTTTGCTAGAAAATTACTCAGAACCCCCAAACATTATATATATCGTTTTAGCAGACACCCTAGGGAATAAAATGGTGGCATCCTTTTATGTTTCACTGTATTTGCGCAGCAATGTTTCAACACATGAAAATATAAATAATATATAAATAAAAGGCACACTTGTGGAATGACACCAAACTTTAGTACTCAAAAATCTCCATAGGCGACGCTTTACATTTTTTTACAGGTTACATGTTTAGAGTTACAGAGGAGGTCTAGTGCTAGAATTATTGCTCTCGCTCTAACGATCGC